>NC_087439.1:45430587-45744530 GCF_036321535.1 Camelus dromedarius
TATAACCCTGAGGAAGATATTTAACCTCTCTGACCCTTGGTTTTCAATTGTCAAATTGAGGCTGAAAATACCTGTCTCATAGGATTACTATAAGGATGAAATTAGATAATGTGTATGTGGAACCTGGCAGATAATAATAATAACTAACATATGTAACTCTTACATGCTAGGCTCTATTCTCTACATGTCATATCATTTGCTTAATCCTCATAATCATATGAGGTGGTTCTAATATTATCCCCATTTTACAGAAGTTGAGGTAGAAAGAGGCCAGAGGTCCCAAGACTACAGCTGTTAAGGGGTGGAGCTAGGAATTGAACCCCAGAAGACTTGCTTCATGCATATTCATACTCAGCCAGCAGTGGCTGTTGTTTTTATTATTATCCTTTGCATTTGGCCCATGCTGCTCTTCGGCAGCTGTTTTTTCAAAGTACTACTGGCTCCCTTCCTCTCTCCATCATCGTGGTGTGTGCGGTTGACCCTGTTCTTCTCACAAGACTTTCAGGATCAGGCAATTCCTGGCCAGGAAACAAAAGCAGAATTGTCCCATTCCCCAATGGATTCGCATGAAAACTGGTTTTAAAATCAGGTACAATTCCAAGAGGAGACATTAGAGAATAACTAAGCTGGGTCTGTAAGGAATTGCACATGAGATGGCACACATGTGATACCAAAGTCAATAACGTCTTCCCATATGGAGCTGAAAACATCACCACTATCTGGACAGTTGGACATGCTTTTCTAGGAATATTATTTTTCTCTTTGTTTCTATGCCTTTGCACTAGTAGGTTCAGTAATAAGAGTGTGAGACCTTTGGTTTGAGGAAAAAAGGGAAAGTGTCAATGACCTTCTCATCTTTAACACCTCTGAAATATTTCAGTCTGCTGTCCAGTTTCTCTTTATTTAGACTTCAGCTCACTCACTTCCACAGCTCAGGACACACACACACGCACACACACCCCGTTCCCCACTCCCTTCTCAATGGCAACAGCACAGTCCCCTCAAACTCAGCCTGAGAAAAATGGCTCTAGCAGAAGTCAAGGGGAAGCAATGCCTGGAACACAGAGAGCCCTACCTCTCACCTGTCCCAGGGCACACCTTGTCCGAGCTGAGCGCCTCTGTCCTGCTGTCATTAGCCACGCATTTCTTCATAGAGAGGGAGCAGTGAGACAGGACATGGTTGCGAGGGCCATGGGAGGCAGAACCCACAGTGTGTGGCACTACCTATAGGAGGAGACAGGTGCTACAGAGAGGGAAGAGTCAAATATGACTCCACTGTTTACAGTGTGGGAAAGGGTCTCTTTAGAGAATATATCTTGGAGAGATTAAAAGCACAGGATCTGAAGTGAGGTTGTATTCTAGCACTGCCACCTAGATTTTTCTAATCTAGTTACTGAGTCTCAGTCTCCTTATCTGTGAAATGGGGATACTAATACTTATATAGTAACCACTTGGGATTAAGATCAAGTCTGCTATGATAGAAAATTCCAAATAACAATGGCTTAAACAAGGTAGAATTTATTTCCTCTCACATGAAATAAGCTGGGAGTTAAACCACACACGTACTGCTTGTCTGGCAGGGCCCATGGCAGCCACCCAGACTCCTGCCCTCATGCCGCCCCATTAAGTGTGGTTTCCATTCCCAAGGGCACCTCATGGGCCAGGATGGCTGCTGGAGCTCCAACATTTATAGGCAGATTTGGAAGGAGAGAAGAATGAAAGTTTTCTTAATTTAAGAAGACTTTCTGGCAGTTTCATACAATATATTGTTAGCTGCAACCTATCGTGTGGCCACATCTAGCTACAAAGTAAGCCGAGAAATGCTGTTTTTGAACAGGGCAGCTACATGCCTGGGTTGGTACCAGGGCTCTATCCCTAAGGCGAATGGAGAGTGTGTGGACGGGTAGCAGTCTGTAATCATGGTACTATATAGATTGTTGCAAGAATTAAGTGAGATACAGACTGAGAGCTCAGCAAATGTGAGTGACAATGATGATGACTGTAACTCACATTAGTGGTGCCATCAAGAGATGTGGGAGTCAGGAAGGAGAGCCAGGCGGGCCTATCGAGTGATGAGTCACAGCAGAAGTGGATCTTGGGGAAGGGCAGTTGCGATCCCCACGGAGGCTGACCTGTGGCCTGGGAGAGATGAGGACAGCAAGGACAAGGTGGGAGCATGTTATGGCCAGGGTGACACCCCTCCCGGGTCGTCTCCCAGGGGCTGTGATGTTCTTCCGTCTTGATGCTAAACCCCAGCTTCCTGCCTGCCCCTCCATCCCCTGGCTGCTGTAGTTTGCACTGTGGGGTTTCCACAGGCTTTAGCGAAAAAGCAGGTCTGGCTGAGGGTCAGTGAGGATTTTAATTAAAACTGGAAATGAAGGCTCACATCATAGTACTACATTCTTGTAGCCCACTGATAATTGCTGGCAGGATTAAAAATAATAGATGTAGCCCTTTGGCACTAATGAAGAAAGGGCTGGTATTTTTTTTTAAGTGGGTTCAATATTTATAACAGCGATTTTAAATAGAATAAGTCATCACAGTTTCTTTGGCCCTTCCATCTCCTTTTAGGTATGTTTGCAGCTTCTGGTGACCTGCCAGTATTTTAATTTGGAACCTCCTAAGGTCATCAAGTGTAGGATATACCAGGTTCATGAGTGAGGGGAAAATCCAGTAATTGATTTTTGATGTGAAGGACTGTTGAATGTTTTTTTGGAAGAAGGATTTTATTTAAAAGGTTTTATTTTTATGGATAGTGAGAATTCTTGCCTTTAAGAGAGGCCCAAAGCATAAACCCTCGAGCTCAAACAATGCTCCTCACATATGTAAAGAAAGCCTGGCTTTGATCACCGCATGTTACAGATTGAATTGTTTCACCTAAAACTTCATATATTAAAATCCTAGCCCTCAGTATCTCAGAAGGTGACCTTATTTGGAAATAGGGCCATTGTACCTGTAATTAGTTAAGGTGAGATCATACTGGAGTATGGTGGGCTCCTAATCTAGTATAACTGATGTGTTTATAAAAAGGGGAAGTTTGGGCAGAGACTCACCCAGAGAGAATATCATGTGAAGATTGGAGTTACACTACCACAAGCCAAGGAACTACCATGCCCTAGGAAAGAGGCCTGGAATGGATTCTTCTGCAGCGCTCTCAGAGGGAGCATGGCTCCACTTAAAGCCTTCATCTCAGCCTTCTAGCTTCCAGAACTGTGAGAGAATAAATATCTGTTGTTTAAGCTACTCAGTTGTGGTACTTTGCTGCAGCAACCCTGGGAAACTGTTATAGCCCATGATTGGGTGGTTACACGACCTTCAGTCATTTGATCTGTCCAAGCCTCTGCTTCCCAAGCTGTGGGTGAGGACAGCAGTGTCCACTGTTTTACCAGTGAGGACTGAATGTAAAATTGTCCGTCACAACCTCAAGCATTAGTATTACATCATAAAGCCATAGTGTGTTTTCTTTCTTTTTGTCTTTTCTTTCTTTCCTAACTTCCTTTCTTCCCTTTCCCTTTGTGTATGTGTATGTGTTTTTTTAATATGTCTCAAAGTAAAGGGTTTATGTTAAACACTTCCTCCCAAGCCTATCAGCCAATAGTAAAACAGGGATATTTTGTAATTGTCAGTGATTTGCTGGTCTTTATTGAGGACTTCAAGAACCAAATACACATTTTGCACTAAGATTTCATGGTTGCATTGCTTCTCTGAGAGGAACAAATTACAATAGAAAGAGATGGCAAATTGGTGTCATCTTGCATCCCACCACTGACCACTTGGGCACCTTCCTAGAATGCTATGTTAGGACTCTGTGGCTGCATCCAGATAGAGGATTGTGATCACTTAGTGACATTTGCTCCCCTCCACTTCCCCTTTACCTGTGTAAGTAAGGAGTGTTTGGACATGGTCTTCTGTCCCCCTTGATGTCCAAGGCCAAAGCACCCAGAGGCTCTAGAAGTGGGAGCACTGACTGTAGCTTAGGATATGTGGTATTCCCTTTCTGCTCCCAACTTAGGATGGTAGTTTTGCTCTCTGCCTTCTTTTATGTGCCCAGAATATTCCATCATACAGGTCTCTAGTGTTCCTGGACAATGACTGAGCTCTGGCTGCAACTAGGGCAGCAGCCTCCATATTACTCTTCCTGGTTCTACAGCTGCAGTCACTGCTAACCATCCTCCACAAACATGCAGCATGACTTTTCTGAAACCCCAAACCGCTCAAGTCATGCCCTCCTCACAATCAGGCTGTGGCTCCCTATTGCTTATAGGGCAACACAAAAAGTGATTCAGGATCTAGACTCTGTCTATGTAATAGTGTGCTCTCCTCCACACTCCCTGCACATTCTAGCAGTTGAATAAGTGGGGCTTCCCGTTACTCCTCCAGGAAGACTCGGAGACCCTTTCCCTCATGCTTTCATGCCAGCATGGTGCCTTTCACAGACCTTTGCAATAAGGAGGGGAGAAGGGAGCAGGTCAAGCTATCCTGAAATTATTTGTGTGTCTGTCTTCTCACTCAAACTTAGAGTTCCTTGGGAGCAGAGAATGTTTTTTCCACTGTATCTCTAATACCTGGCACATGGCAGGAGCTCAGTAAACATCAGTTCCTTTTGAAGAACCAGGAATTCTAGAGAGGAGGTGAAATCTTCAAAATTATACACAGCATATGATGGACCTGGTTAGAAGTTGGATGTTACGATTCATGATCTTTGGACAACGTCTTCTAGCCATAAACAAAATATTAAGGAAGAGTATGAGGGGTGGAAAAGGTGGTCAAATGCACTCCCCCAACACACATACACATTCCCAAAACAAAAATAAAATTGCGGCTATCATGAAAAGGATAGGACTGTTAAAAGTGAATGATGACAGCTACATGGTTAGCTATGGATTCTTTTTTGGTTGCTTTGAATGTATGAAAATGATGTCAAAACAAATCCTCCCTGGCACTCTCAGTGGTTATTCCTCTCCAACAACCTCTGCCCATTCCTCTCCCTTTCTCCCACCCTCTCTACCCCAACCCCAGTCCACTTCTTTTATTTCCCACCATCACAGCATACATCACTTGGTTCAGAAGTCCAGGGAAAGGTTGAAGAGGAGACATTTCTGAATCCAGAATTAAGAGAAAAAGCCATGTTCTCATAGCGCATGATGTTTCAGGACTACAGTCAGTGACATGACATTCTACAGAGCTGGCTATTTCTTTTTTTTTTACATTAAAGTATAGTTGATTTACAATATTACATTCATTTCAGGTACACAACATAGTGATTCAATTTTTTATAGATTATACTCCATTTAAAGTTATTACAAAATAATGGTTATATTTCCTTGCTTTGTAGAATATGTCATTATTGGTTATTTATTTTATACGTAGTAGTTTGTATTTCTCAATCCCACACCCCTATCTTGCCCGTCCCCCCTTTCCTCTTCCCACTGGTAACTGCTGTTTTGTCCTCTGTATCTGTGAGTCTGTTTCTCTTTTGTTATATACATACATTTGCTTTATTTATTAGATTTCACATATAAGTGATAACATGGAGTATTTGTCTCTCTGATTTATTTCACTAAGCATAATACCCTCTAGGTCTATCCACATTGTTGTAAGTGGCAGAATTTAATTCTTTTTATGGCTAAGTAATATTCCATTGTATGTATGTATATACTACGTCTTCTTTATCCATTCATTAGTTGGCAGACACTTAGGTTGCTTCCATATCTTGACTATTGTAAATAATGCTGCTGTGAACTTTGGAGTGCATGAATCTTTTCAAATTAGTGTTTTCCTTTTCTTTTTTTGGATATATACTCAGGAGTGGAGTTGCTGGATCATATGGCAGTTCTGTTTTTAATTTTTTGAGGAACCTCTGTACTGTCTTCTGCAGTGACTGCACCAATTCACATTCCCACTAGTAATGTACTAGGATTCCTGTTTCTCCATATCCTTGACAACATTTGTTAGTTGTAGTTTTTTTTGACGATAGCCATTTTGACAGCTGTGATATGGTACATCACTGTGGTTTTGATTTGCATTTCCCTGATGATTAGCGATGCTGAACATCTTTGCCTGTGCCTATTGGCCATCTGTAAATCTCTGGAAAAATGACTGTTCAGGTCTTTTGCCCAATTTTTAATTTTTTTATTGAGCTGTTTATATATTTTGAATATTAATCCCTTATTGGTCGTATCACTTGCAAATATTTTCTGCCTTTCAGTACGTTGTCTTTTTGTTTTGTCGATGGTTTCCCCCCTTGCTGTGCAAAATCTTTTAAGTTTAATAGGTCCCATTTGTTTGTTGTTGCTTTTGTTTCTTTTGCCTTAAGAGACAGATCCAAAAAAATACTGTTATGATTAATGTCAAAAAGTGTTCCACCTATGTTTTCTTCCAGGAGTTTTATGGTTTCTGGTTTTACATTTAGGTCTATAATCCATTTTGAGTTTATTTTTTTATATAGTGTGAGAAAATGTTCTAATTTTATTCTTTTACATATAGCTGTCCAGCTTTCCCAGCACCACTTATTGAAGAGACTGTCTTTTCTCTATTGTATATTGTTGCCTCTTTTGTTGTGGATTAGTTGACGATAGGTGCATGGGTTAATTTTGGCCTTTCTATTCTACTCCATTGATCTATGTGTCTGTTTTTATGCCAGTATCATGCTGTTTTGATTACTGTAGCTTTGTGTAGTCTGAAGTCAGAGAGCATGATGCCTCCAGCTTTATTCTTTTTTCTTAAGACTGCTTTGGCAATTCAGGGTCTTTTATAGTTCCATATAAATTTTAGGATTATTTGTTATGGTCCTGTGAAAAAATGCCATAGATATTTTGATAGGGATTATATTAAATCTATAAATTGCTTTGGGTAATATGAAAATTTTAACAATATTAATTCTTCTGACTCAAGAACATGGGATATCCTTCCATTTCTTTGTATCATCTTCAGTTACCCTAATTACTGTTTTATAGTTTTCAGAGTATAGGTCTTTTACCTCCTTGATTAATTTTATTCCTAGGTATTTTATTCTTTTTGAAGCAATTTTAAATGAGACTGTTTTCTTGCTTTTTCTCTTTCTGATAGTTCATTATTAGTATATAGAACTAATTTCATTTTTAGGGATTCCTACGTATAGTATCAGGTCATCTGCAAATACTGACAGTTTTACTTCTTCTCTTCAGTTTGGATGCCTTTTATTTCTTTTTCTTGTGTGAGTACTATGTCTAGGACTTTCAATAACGTATTAAATAGAAGTGGCGAGAGTGCGCATTCTTCTCTTGTTTCTAGTTTTAGAGGAATGGCTTTCGGCTTTTCACCATTGAGTACGATGTTAGCTGTGGGCTTGTCATAAATGGCTTTTATTATGTTGAGATATGTTCCTTCTATATCAACTTTGGTGAGGGTTTTTATCATGAATGGAATTTAAATTTTGTTAAATGCTTTTTTCTGTGTCTATTGAGATGATCGTGTGATTTTTATCATTTTGTTAATGTGGTGTATCACATTAATTGCTTTGCTAATATTGAAACACCCTTGTTTCCCTGGAATAAATCCCACTTGATTGTGGTGTATGATCCTTTTTATGTATTGTTAAACTTGATTTGCTAGGATTTTGTTGAGGATTTTTGCATCTCTATTCGTCAGAGATACTGACTTACAATTTTCTTTTTTTGTAGTGTCTTTGGTTTTGGTATCAGGGTAATGGTAGCCTCATAGAATGAGAGTGTTCTATCCTCTTCAATTTTTTGGAATAGTTTAAGAAGGATAGTATTAGCTCTTCTTTATATGTTTGGCAGAATTCTCCTGTGAAGCTGTCTAGCCTAAACTTTCATTTACTGGGTTTAAAATATTTTTTATTGTTTTTTAAACAACTTTATTATGGTATAATTTCTGTACAGGAAACTACACATATTTTAGGTGTACAATTTGATGAAATTTGATAGATGTATACACCTATGAAACCACCACCAAAATCGAAATACCTAACATTTCCATCACTGGGGTTTTTTTAAAGTACAGATTCATTTTCACTACTAGTGATGAGTCTGTTCAGATGGTTTATTTCTTGGTCTGTTTCTTTCTATTTCAGTCTTGGAAGATTTTGTTTCTAGAATTTTATCCATTTCTTCTAGGTTGTTCAATTTATTGGCATGTAACTGTCCAAAGTATTCTTTTATGATTTTTTGTATCTCTGTGAAATCAGTTGTTACTTCCCCTCTTTCATTTCTTATTTTGTTTATTTGATTTTTTGCTGAATGAGTCTGGCTAAAGGTTTTTCAATTTTGTCTTTTCAAAAAACCAACTCTTGGTTTCATTGATTTTTTTCTTTGTCTCTATTTTATATATTTCACCTCTTTGTTAGTCTCTCCTGCTGACTTTGGGCTTTGTTCTTCTTTTTCTAATTCCATTGCATGGTTGGTTAGGTTGTTTATTCAAGATTTTTCTTGTTTCTTGAGGTAGGTCTGTATTGCTATAAACTTCCCTCTTTCCACTAGAACTGCTTTTGCTGCATCCCATAGATTTTGGAAATTTCCTTCTAATGTAAACATTGCCTTACCAAGACTGCTTAGGGGAATACACAGGTGTGATGGGTAAACATGAAAGTGTGGGGGAGTTTGAGGCCTAGGACCTAAACTTTGCCTCCTCCCTATAAAATAGAGCAGGGGCATGTTTGACAGATGTTAATCTTGGCCACATACATTAATAGATTAACACATTCTTCACATCTATGAGTATTACTAAAAAAAAAATTTAGGATAGTGGTAAGCAGAAGAAATTATTGGATAAATTTGGAATTTAGGGTTTTTTTGGTTTTTTTGCCTTTAGATGCAAGATATTTTCTGTCAAGGGTGCTTTTCAAGTTTATGCTTTTCCAAACACATAATAATGAGAGACCACATATGAAAAGAAAGGTCAGAAACATACTACTGAAGAGGGAAGGAAGAAATCTAAATATTGTGACAGATGATAATAGAACAAAAGCTAAAAGTGCTTAGCTGGGCTGAAATCATGGGTCCACTGGGATCAGAAGCAAGCAGTGGCTGGAAATTTGGCTCCTGTGAATAAGAAATAAGAAGGCTTTAAGCAATTTAAGGTCCAGAGTTGGACTCCTGCTTGAAGCAGTGTCTGGGGTGGTTCTCCTGGGCTGATAAAAAGAGTCTGGGAAAAGAAGGGGATAGAGGAGTGGGTCATATGATCCAATGTTCTAACTAGCAATTTCTTCCATGTTGTTCTGCATCATCTAGTGTAGTTCTGACCATCACCTGGGACTTTGGCTTTTCGCCAGCTTCTGACTAGAGTGGTGGAAGGATGGGCCTTCTGCTGCTATAGGGATGGGCTCTTCCATATATCTAGTAAAGTCATGGGACAGGAGCACAAAATTCCATTCTAAAACCTGGCTCTGGGCTAGAAACCCAGAGAGCAAAGAAAACACAACCCTAAAAGTATTAGACTAGGAGGGTAGGCACAGAGGAAGTGAGAGGGGAAAAAAAATCCTCCTCCTCCTCAAAGTGAGCCTGCCAACTGATATTTCAAAATACATGAAGAAGTCTAAAGTGAAGAAAGATAACCCACCAACACAACAAATGAAGCATAATTTCATTTGAAATGAAATTAAGTTCATGGAACAGACTGAAGGAGTGAAATAAGTAACTATTAACTATAGGAAGGAAAACTATTTGGGATGAAATATGTAAAAACTGAACAGTCATGAAATGGGGGGCAGTGTTTAATGCATGATTGAGGCATTCATAGGTTCTGCTCAAAATGAGGATAGAACTACTGGAAGTTTTATGGTTAAGCAAGTATGTTAAACATGTAGAGTAATTACTAATAAACTATAGAAAATAATGTCTAATTTCTGAATCAACAGAAAGAAAGAAAGGTTTATAGAAAACTTTATTAATCTAACAGAAGGCAAGAAATGAGAAAAAAATTAGAGGGAAAAGATGGTAAAAAGAAATTTCTATCCATATGACCACGCTATTGAATTATCAGGCAATTTTCCCCAAGCAGTGATATTTAACAACTGACTGGGTGGGAATGGAGAGCTGATTTGTATTGTTTACTGATTTTACTGATTTCCCTGGTGTAAATACTCCCACCATGGCCAATTTGAAGCTACCAATGTAACCTTAACCTCAGTTAGTTCACAAAGTTCTTGAAAATGTAACAGTAATACCTAGGGAGCTCATGCTTGCTGGCTTCAGCACACTGCTGTTTGTTTGGGATAGACAAGCTTTTCTCCATAGTCTTCATACTACATATAATTTTGGCAATAAAAAAACAGATTGTCTGCATTTTCCTTGTCTGAAACCACATGGAAATTTATTGGGAAGACAAGAGTTGGTGGCATTCTGTTATTAGAGTGTTTATCATATCGTTATGGAAGGCTAGTAATTTATGATCCTTGCTAGAAAAGCCAGATCAATACAGAGATAAATGTCCTCAGCACAATAGAATTTATATCATCCACATAATTGACCACTGTGTCATACATTCAGTCATTTATTTCATTATCTGATATAACGAGCCAGAAGTCTAGTATGTATGTGATTTATTAATACACATTAGTGTGAAATCCATGACCCATCTAACCTGTTACCTGCCCTTGGCAACATAGTCCACTGTTGTCTACCTCCAATAATAGGATCCCACAAAGAGGATCAACAGCTTTTTTAATGCTAGATATCTTCTGTTGAGTTGGAACAGATCAGAGGAATGCCAGAGCTAACATTACTCCCTCTCTTCTGTTCACTTCTCCCTTCTCCCCGGTCGTGGGTTCCTACTCCCTTTTTTCTTTTTCTTTCTTTTTTTTTTTTCAGAGCACAAGTAGCTTGTTGTAGAGCAGGGTGGGTGGGCAGATGGTCCTGAAAGAGCCTTTATATCACTGATTTGCTGCTATGAGTATATTTAGTGACACAGTCATTCCACATCACCTATCTATGAATGCCACAGAGTTACAGTGGCTTGAAGCTCAGGACACACCACGGTACCAGAGCAGGGAAGTGGCATGTTCCCTGGAGAGAAAGAGAGAGAGAAAGAGAGAGAGAGAGAGAGAGAATAGGGAAAATGAAAAAGGAAAACAGAAAGCTAATGATTTACAAACCTATGCATAGAGTTAGTTCACTAACAGTGGGAGTAGGAGATATCTGCTCCCCCCACCCCTGCCCCACTTTCTTTCTCACCCCTGCCCCACCCCCAACATTTGTTCCCTGCAGCATCTGTGCATCTGTGCTTTGCTTTGAAAGGGTTAATCAGAGGGCCTATTATTCATCAAATTAAAGACTTGGCTGCCTGAGAGTGCCTTTCAGAAAGGATTAGGGTCTCTGATGAGGCTTTGATGTAATAGATGGAGCTGTTCTGCTCCTTCATGTTAATGGAAGGGCGTTAAGGACTCCCCAGGCTCTCTTTGACAGTCTTTACTCATTCCCTTGCCTAAAAAAGGAAAATATTTTATCTTGCGAAAATTTAGTGATTGAACAAGGCACTGTATTGACGTCCCTGGTGGTGGGGGAGGGGTGAAATGTTCACTTCTTGGTCTAAAGGCACAGAAGTGCAGCACTAACTGGCTTCCCTTGGTGGCTACTTCCTCAGGGAAAACTCTTTTTCTCAAGAGCAGTGGAAGCAGTCATTTTGGCATTGTGCTTCGTCGCCTTTGGAAGTTTTTTTGTCAAAGTTGGGCAGAGAGGTGGCAGGAGACAGGCATGGTGCTAGTTTGTGTCCTCAGGAGCATAAACCAAGGTAGTCAGTAGCTGTGCAAAACCCTGGTTTGCATAAGATATTTACAACTACTTATTATCCGACAATATTTTCTCCAGATTGTTCAGTACTGGTTTGGTTGTTAATGAAAACCTGGCTTAGTCAATTTTCCCCAATTTGATTTCATACCATCAATAATATTTATATAATTGGCAATTGAGAAATGTTTAGTCAATTTAAATCTTTACCAGAAGAACACATGTTAAAGGAAGGGCACTAAATATGGGCAGACATAATGCCAGCAAGACTGTTGAACTAGGCCATTATCTTTCCTCTTATTTCTAATCTCCTCCCACCTCCACCTTCACTGTGTACTATGGTCTGAAATTTCAGTAGGAGCCATTACTGTCATCATTTAAGAGGAAAATTTGACTGTCCTGTTGTTTCCATGCCCACTTGTGTGTGGTGCTCCAGTCCTCTTCCCACCCTCTCCCAACCTCCCCTCCCCTTTTTTGAGTGGCTTTTGATTCATAGGCTAAACTTTTTCAGCAATCTTCTTTCCATTCTTTGTAGTGAGCAGCACATGGTAGCTGGGCACCCCACCTTTCTTCTCCTTGATGGATGCCAGCATCTGGGCACTGTGCTCAGCGTGTTAGGAATTAAGGGACTTTACTGTATAAAAATTCACCATGTTGCTGGTAGATACAGCCCTGGATTAAGATCAGAGAGCTCTGTGCCTCCTTGAATTAGCTACCCAGGGAGAATTTTTTTATGAGATGGTTCTTTGATAGAAGATACCAGTTGAGGTTGAAGAGTTTTTATAAGAAACAATCCTATGAAATGCATGCCTGTGTTTACTGGAGGGAAGTAATGTTCATTACATTATATAGACATTTCTGTGAAAACTCAGGAAAGCTATATATCTCAAGTCTCCTTACCAATCAACATCATCATCATCATTCTTCAAGTGGCTGGTCTGTTTTTATATAATGGATTTTAAGAAATATAGAACAGACGATATCTTCCCTTTTACACTGGCTGCTTGAAAACCTAGAGCCAAATTTGTGACCACTTCTAACAAAGTAGTTTATTTGGAATTCTAATTCCTATTTTTGTTTCCTAATTTCCTCTTTGTTTCATTTTTCTCTTCTGATTTTAATTGATTTTATCTTGCCTGTTATCCATAGCTTTATTTATTTAAGCACATGTTGTAGTAAGATGCCTTAAATTATTTCTAGAACAAGATGAAGTATTGAAAATCAATTGCATCTGATGATGTGAATTTAAAATAATGCAGCCACTTTGGAAAACAGTCTTGTAGTTCCTCAAAAGGGTAAACATAAAGTTATCATATGATCCAGGAATTCCACTCCTAGGATATATACCCAGGAGAAATGAAAACATATATGCACATAAAAACTTGCTCATAGCGGCATTATTCATAATAGCTTTAAAGTGGAAACAACCCAAATGTCCATCAGTTGATGAATAGATAAACAAAATGTGGTATATCTATACAATGGATCATTATATAGCAATTATTTAGAATGAAGTATTGATATATGCTACAACATGGATGAACTTTGAAAATATTATGCAAAGTGAATGAAACCAGTCACAAAAGACCACACATATTTTATGAAATCCATAGAAACAGAAAGTAGATTTGTAGTTGCCTGGGACTGAGGAAGTTTAAGGGAAATTGGGAGTGACTGCTAATGGATACAGAGTTTCTTTTGGAGATGATGGAAATGTTCTAAAAATTGATTATGATAATGGCTGTGTAACTGTATAAATATGCTAAAACTCTTTGAATTATAACTTTAAATGAGTGAATTGTATGTATGGTATGTGAATTATACCCCATTAAAGCTATTATGAATCTTATTTGCAGCAATCTATCAGCTATAAATTTTATGGAGTAGTTTTTGCTGATATTCTTACACTTTAAATTTTTACTTTGTGCCAGATATGTACACTGTAGTTAAACCCACTTATTTTCATTGGAATCTGCAGACTTGTTTGGGATTATGAGTCTCTGGGAGTAGGGATGGTCTTCTCCATGGGATGCAAATTCTCTGTATTATTTAGTTCAGTTGATCCACTAGGCAAAGCCTATGGTTGTTCAGAGCAAGTTCCAAGCCTGTGGACATAAAGGCTGTTGTTCTACTTCTCCTCCTCCTTGTCTTTGCCTACCCTGTCTCCTCTCCCTTGTCATCTTATTCTACCTGGTAGTGAAAATAAGTGAACAAAAGTGGTCAAAGAAGTAAGAGAATAACCAAAAGATGTAGCATCACTGCAGGCAAGGAAAGAGAATGTTTTAAGATGGAGCAGGTTAGCGGTGGCCATCAGTGAACATAGAGTTTGGACAGAATGAAAAGAGACCATGGAATTGGTAACTTAAAAACCTTTCATTTCCATTGAGAGAGATTATAGTTGGGTAGTGAAGGTAAAAAATAGATTGTTATGTTCACAAAGATTTAGCTACAGCTTCATCTTAGATTTAACTTGACCTAAGAGTCCACTGGCATCTGTTTTTCTTTCTACACTCTCGACTTGTCTTCAGCTTTTACAGCTGTAACCATCATTTTTCCCTTCCCATTTCCTCAGTTCAGACTATATGTTTCCTAAGTGGATCTCTACCCTCCCCTTTTCTCTCCCTCTAATTTAGTCTCCAGTATGGTGCCAGTTTGTTTTCTAAAGTAATGATCTAATTGTGTTATCTCCCTGCTCACAAAGGCCAGTTCACTGTGGCTAAGAAAGAAAATCCAAACTCACTGGCATGGCCTTCTAGGTTCTGAATAAGATGTTCCTGGTCAAATTCTCACCCTATCTCTATTACAGCTGCATTGTTCTGTTCTACTCCGTTCCCCTTATGAGCCAAGCATTTTACCAGTGGACCTCCATTCCTCCTGTACTCTCCATCTGGAATTCTCCCTTGCACTTCCTGTCAATATCCCTTTTATCCTTTAAGACCCAAGTTTTATCTGTCAAGTGAAACACTTGTTCTCCTAGCTAGAATTGTTTACTTCATCTGAGCTACTCTAGTGCTTACATTTTTTAGTCTTTAATAATTGTTATTTATGTCTATATCTATTCTACTACTTCTTTCTAAGTTCTGTGAAAGCTAATGTCTCACTCCAGACATCTTTTCTTCCAAGCACTTGATGTGATGCCATTCACAGTAAATACCTAGTAAGTATTTGAATGAATCAATGAATTCAGTCCCACCTGGATCTTTAAATATTTCAATTGTGGAAAGTTGATATTACCCCAGAAGATAAAATTTTTATGGAGGAAATATCTTTTGTTTGTTCTGCATTCTCCTAGCCCCAACCTCAGTCCTCAGCATGTAATGGTCATGTACTGTGGAACTGTCTGTTCATTTCTCATAGGGAATGGCTGGGTACTGTCCATTGCTTCCTCTTGTAGGGAAAAAAATGCATGCAAATGAGAATTATGGATTTAATTCCAGACAGCGTGGCAAGTAGGATCAAGGGAAGGATTAAAATTCATGTATTCCCTGGCACTTAAACCTGAACTAAGAAGCAGACCATAACTGTTTTTCAAAATGGAAATTGATTTTTGAATCAAAGATATTAGCCAGACAGTCAAAAACAGGAGTACCCAAATGCTTGAACTTGAAAAAGCTGAAGTTCTTTACTTTTGCTAAATTGTTAGACCCTAAAAGTCCTCATTCTCACAGAACTTGAAAGTTCTGATCAGGACATCTATCAGATAGTGATTTTTGCCCTGAGTGGTGGGAAGAAGTAGCTAATTAAGAGGAAAAGTAGCTAATTAATGGACACAGTATTATTCAACTCTGACTCAAGAAGCCATTGCACATTAACATTTCTTTTTATAGTACTCATCCTGCTTGGAATTGGTTATGCCATGTCTGTCTTCCTCCAGTGGGCTGACTGACTGTATCCCTACCACCTAGTGCAGTGGCTGGTCCACATAGCTGGTATTTATTGAATGCTTGTTGTATACCAGGCACTGTATATGGATTATCTCATTTACTCCCCACAATGACATTATTACCATTTTACGGATGAAGAAAGTATGGCCCAGAGAATTTAATTAACTTGCATATTATCATCACATACCTATAAGAAGTAGAATTAGGTTTGACCCTAACCCCTAACTTTAAACCTTTATATATTACTGCCCCAATGATAGGGACCAAACATTTTTTAAAATGGGTGGGTACATGTGTCATGCTTAGGAGGATAATGGGTTTGGTGATTAAGTATACTGTTATTTAAATAAATCAAGCCTATTTAAAATATCTAGGTTAGTAATTTAAATATAATCATATATAGTATATATTATATGAATCTCTATTATATTAATTAATAATTAACATGAAGACTAATAACTTTAAAAAATGGACTTGCCAACATCTAGGTTATTTTGCACTGACTCACCCATATTTTACATAACCCCTTCCTTCTGGGTTCAGCCATCCCTCCCCTCTGCTCCTCATCTTCCTGGGCAGCTTCAAGCAGATATTTCCTTAATTTCGACCTGAAGCAAAGACCTCTAATGGAAGCCAAAGCCTACATCTGGTTTCCTGGCTGGGTCTAGGGCTGACCCTCAGCCCTCACAGAAGCCCAAGAGGCAGCAGCAGCCAATACCCAGATCCTTGGGAAGCGGCAGCGTTGCAGTCTGAGAGATGGAGCTATCACAAGATTCCCATCTCCCAGGGAACACACCTTCCCCAGCCCTTTGAACCAGAGGGTGGGGTTTGAACACAGATTAACAGTCCAGTGAGCAGGTGCTGGGACCGTGCAATGGAGTGATGGTTTGTTTTTTTTCTGGGCACCCTGACTGAACCACATGGCTGGACTTGCCTGGAGGCATATCTGTTTAATTGAGAAGTACTTTTTCCAACCAAGGAAGAAGGAAACAAAGAAAATAAATAGGAGTGAGAGATGGTGACCTGCAACCACCAGTTACAGTCCTTAAGACAGCCTTAGTCCTAAAACATGAACATCAGGCTACAGCACATCCATTGGAGGGCCTGCTCACCCCAAGTCCTTGCAACTGCTGTATGACACTTGGAAACACAGCTGAACCAGAAGAAGGAAGTGGCAGTAACAACAATAGTAAAATGGCACCTCCACCACCTGCTCTCCTTTGGCTTCTGCTTGGACAGCTATTGTGTCCTCTGAGCCCCGTCTTGACTTGTTCCTTCTTTTGGGCCTGGTTCCTCTTGGCCCTTCTCCTCTCCTCACTTTGCCTCCTTGCCTGGCATTTTTACTCCTTCCTCCTCCTCCTGGACTGATTCTGTCCTCTGTCCCTGATCCAGTGAACTCATTTTAACTTAGCCCCTCCCCGCCATGGCCCCCAGCTTGTCCCCTAGACAAGCAGTACTTGAGGATCTACAATTTCTGTTACCACATCACCTTCCTTAGGAACACAATGAGTTAGTCTGGGCATTTATTATGTTGAGATATGTTCCCACTATACCCACTTTGGTAAGAGTTTTTACCTTGAATGGATGTTGAATTTTATCAAATGCTTTTTCTGCATCTATTGAGATGATCGTGTGGTTTTTGTCCTTTCTTTTGTTTATGTGGTGTATCATACTGATTGATTTGTGTATGTTGAGCCATCCTTGTGACCCTGGGATGAATCCCACTTGATAGTGTATAGTGTTTTTTAATGTGTTGTGGGATTCAGTTTGCTAACATTTTGTTGAGAATTTTTGCATCTATATTCATTAAAGATATTGGCCTATAATTTTTGGTTTTGGTATTGTCTTGATTTTGGTATCAGGGTAATAATGGCCTCATAGAATGAGTTTGGGAGTGTTGGGTTTTTCTAATTGTTTACTATTGATCACAGAGCAGAGACAGAGGGGTAAAGTGAAGAGGTCATTGTGTTCACAGGTGTCACACAGGCTACATCCCTGGTCATATGGGTTTTACACGGTGGCTCTCTGCCCTGGAAGGGCCCTCCAGTCCTGGACCCTCTTTTTGCACTGGGACTCTCACCAGCTACCGTAGCGCACATTCCTTAACTCTGGAGGGAGATTCTGTCCTTTCTGCTCTTAGTTTTTAATCTTTTGGTTTCAAATGGCCCTACACTTTTTCTCTGGCTGCTTTCTTCACCTTCTTTGAGTCTTCTCTGGGTGAGAAAAGTTGGCTCTTCTCTGTCTCCAGCCTCATGCTTCAGGACATGCCATATTCTTCCATTTCCATTTTCTTCCTGTGTTCTCTTGAGCTCACTCTGGACCTTCGGTGCTGATGGCTTTGTCTATAGGTGGGGCTGACTTACTGTTCTTTCTAACACTGTGTCTGCCTTCTCCTCACCTAGTTATTTCAGGTGAGATCGCAGCTGCCCTGTTGTCGTGCAGCCCCGCAGTCTCTCTCCTGCTTCGCCACACAGAATTTGCTCTCACTTACCTACTCCATGAAAAAGACTGAGCTTCCTGTTCTGAAACTCTCCATCCTACCTTCTGAGGCCTTTTTTCCTTTCATCGAATACTGACTGTCTTTCTCTGATTGATAACTGTAGTAGGTCTGCCTGGTCCTCACCTCTGTTTCAGGTGAGGACCTTGCTTCCCCATCCGATGTGTGAAGTTAGTATGCAATTTCAGTTCTTCCCAGTGAGACTTTAAAACACCACCATGTGCCATATTTGTAAATTTCATGAAAACCGAGATGTCATTAAGTATTCCACCAAATGGGGAGGTGAGGTTTTGCTAAAATAACACACAATGTCAGGTTTCTCAGCCTGTCTTCTCTTGAGGCATTAGTCATCTTGGGAAAATGCCTGCGTTTGTCAAAGTCCTGTCTTCCAAAATGGAAATTTCCTTCCAAGACAGAGCACCATGGGCTCCGATATTTAACCTATAATTAGTGTACCCTCTGGAGGATTTCTCCTCTTGATGCAGCGGCCTCTTTGTCGCTCAGACTTCTGTCCAACAGTGATAGGAACTGCAAATGCAGCGAGTGCATCACGGGGCAGAGAAATGTTTGCTCAGATCAGAAACATTTAGATATTCAGTACCAATAGAAACACTTAACAACCTAAGTAGCAAACCTGCAAGAAAACAGCAGAGAGTACAAAAGATAGCATATTAAAAAAGAAGTGAGAAGAGACATAAATCTTGAGTTTTAATCTAGTTTTGCCCCAATGTGTAAAATAAAATTGCTTTCTCACCTGCATTTCTCACTAAGTTCATGAGTATTTTTAGTTTTTGACTTTTCAGCTGCTCTTTATCAAGGGTAGTTTATTCATCAGTAAACATGCCTGTTCGTGACTCTTGATAAATAGCTCCCCCTTGCCCGGCATCTGATTCTTTGGTTATGAAATGGCAGTTTACTAGGCAGCTGTGTCTCAACAGCATTATCATTTGGAAGCAGAATAAATACAGGCACTGCCAGCTCCAGAGTCCAACACAGAAGCCCCACCTTGTTTCTCATTAAGAAATGCCTCCTGCTTGCCTCTTTCTGGCAGAAGCCAGGCTCAGAGATCACAGCAAATGTCTGCAACAACCTATGTTTAATGTGGTGACACTAATGAATTCTGAGAATTAATCTTCAATCAAGAATGCATGATGGAAGATACTAGAATTCCAGATTACATAATGGATTAATTTCCTTCAAGGCTGAAATTTGCTTCCTTTTTCTTCTAGTGGACTTTTCTGTCATATTCAAACCTTCATGGACTTGTAAACCCAGGGTAAATCCAGGTAATACATCTCATGGTAGTTTTAATTTTTTTATTCATTCATTTTTTATCTTAGCACAGGGATAACCACATCTAAACCCAGATTTTAAAAAGTGATTTTAAAAAATCTGGGACTGAAGGAAAGAATTATTTATGATTTTAGAAAAAAAGTTCTTTTCCATCAACCCAGACCTTGTTCAATTTCTTTTTTTGAAAGTAAAAGACTCTGGGAAGAACTGAACTTGGGGAATGCATTTCCCCAGTTTGAGACGCTGTATTCAGCAGAAACAGCAGCCTACAAGTGTCTCAGACATGCTGGTGACAATTAGGGGCTCTGAGTGTCTCCCCTCAATCGCTGAGATGAGGGCTCAGCTGCCCATTCCAAAAGTCTAGTACTAATGTCTCACAGCAGAGCTTCCAAGAATATCATTTTCAGGGCCCTGGTTCCATTGATACGAAAAAGGATCTGTGGCCAAGTAAATTTAGAAACAAGGACTTACACAAAATTAAGCTGTTTTCTTTATCTTCTTACTTCTGATAACATTTAATATGTTCACATGCATTGTGAAACTCCACTTACTTGGTTTAGAGAATCACCAATGTTTCCCAAACTTTTTTGACCAGAAGACTAGTTATATTTTTCAATGGAATGTCTTGTGTGTCTAGTGTCTCACCAACTTACCTCACCCTGGTCAGCCCTCATTTCCCATATGGAGGTCAACGTTTTAAACATTCTCTTGTAAAAACTGCTCAACCCCTGGCTGGGAGAAAATATCCTGCATCTGGAACTTGCAGTTCCTTGTTTTGTAAGCAATCATGAAATGAATAAGCATATCATAACTTCTTTAGTTTTCCATGTTTGTTCTCCAAATCAAGTTAGAGGATTTAATCATACTTTTTAAAAGGACACGGAAGCTGTCAGGAGTTCTTATGAATCCCTGCAGTCCATTCTATCTTAATCCACCAAATCCCTGCCTGCAAGGAGAATAAGACAGAAATGACAAGCTGACAAACATAACAGTATTAGTTTGGGGCACAAAACTTCAGCATCTTAAGCAATAAAGTATATGCCCTAGGTAAAGTTGGTAAAAGGATGAAAGCAAAGAATTGTTCTGAGGCATTCAAAGCAGACAGCTTAAGAGGTAAAGGTCAACTTTCTGGTGGCCTCCTGAGTTCCTGGCTACACCGCTTGCCTAGTCTGGCTTCTTGTCTTGCTGATCCAGTTTCCCAGCCTTGAAATGCCTTCTACTACATCTTCTCCACCAATTGAGTTCAATTTAGTTCCAGAACTTTCCCCTTAAATCTAACTCAGTTCTCACCTTCTCCACTAAGTCTTCCCTGACTGGAACTCCTCCTGCCCCAACACAACCTAGTATCGTTCTGCACCGTGTATCTGTGCCATTTTTAACCACATGTTGGAGGAGTTCTCTCATGGGAGTCAGGGAATTGACCTCATCACTGTCGGGACTTGACCTCAACTTCCTCATCTCGTAAAAGAAGGGTTAAAATAAAAAATCTTGGTCCCTTAGCTCTGAAACTATACTTTTGTGTGACTATTTCTTATTCTAAATATATAAGCAAACACTGGCTTCCATTTTTCCCTATGTTTCTTTTGTCTTCCCATCTTTACAATTAGATTGTAGTTCTTTGTGGAAAAGGGTCATGATTTTTTATGAGTTGATTTATTTTGACTAATAGCAGTTGTGTAATAAATGTTTGCTAAACAAATGAAATGCTGTGATTCCGATACCTGGTATCTAGTAATGCATGACTTTCAGCCATATCTGTTCCTAAGACAGAACTTTCCCCTATTTATTGGTAAAATAATAATTCCATTTCATTCTGATTCTTTGCTCCCCATGAGAAAAAAGTATGCAAGAATGTTTTAGAATGACGCTATACCCTCAAGGTCTTCATGTCCTTCTCCTAAAAATCCTCCAGTGCAGTTGGATATGTCACAACTCTGCTTAGCATTCTTCCCACATACATTCAGTTTCAGTTTTGCCGATCCAATGGTATTGCATTCAACCCACTTAGGTCTTACTAAGAGAACTAACAAATCCTCTAGATCATTGCTTCTGAGAGTAGAATGCCTACCATCTTTATTTTTTGGATCTCCAAGAGACAACAGATGTACTTGTTTCTTCCTTGTCTGATTATCTCACTTCATTATTTAGTGCTCATTTCTCTTGCTCCCTCTGTGATCTAGAGAGAGATATACCAAATGATCTTGCAACCTTGTTTGCAACTTTGCTCCCCCACTGGATGCTAAAATTATGAAACAATATGTAGCACCTTTCATTGCATCTCCAGAATCCAGCGGAGACCTATTATCATAAGGCTGGAATATGGGTTTCCTGGCCTCTCTCAAATCTTATCCAAGGAGCTTTAATTACCTGGTACATTGTTCCAAGGCACCTATCCTGAGGGAGCAGGTAGACTCAGCGCCTGCTCATTTTCCCATTCACATGCTATGAATTTTCTATTAATTGTTATGCCTCCTCTTTCAGCCCCCTTGAGTTTACTCATTTAAAGTATTGGCACTGGTCAGCAGGCAGTTGAGTGTTGTCCAATAAGAAAAAAAAACGGGGGGGAACCTATTAAGAAATTGCTCTCCCCATGTTTGGGGATATACTTGGGTACAGAAGGTGTGTCTGTTTGGTGATGAGGGCCAGATGTAAGGTGACCTGCCCCACATTGCTCGGCAAGCTGAGCTGTAGGTTCCAGATGTTCTTGGTCCCCTGTCCTACCCATGCCCTCTGAGGGTTGGGGGTGGGTTCGAAGCCACCATGTCTATCTTCAGTAGGAACTCTCAGAGAACACAGTTTTTATGGGGGTAGTTTTCATACACCATCCCTCCAGCCAGGAGGATGAGGTCATAGACCTGTATTACTGTCCATATAAACTACCAAGTGGTTCCCTTTTCTCCAGGTGCTTAGGGAAATGTTAGCATATTTATTTTCCTTTGGTAGTCACATATGCATGTACAGATGAATATACATGGAATCCAGGGAAGATTGCTATGTAGAAACATGAACATAGATTTTTTAAGCATGTGCACTGATTTTTTATTTTGAGTAGGAAAAATGCTAGATTATACAAAAGGCCCCTGGACCTATAAAAGTCAAATGATTGGTTTCTTCCCATGGCAAGGTAGAGGCGGTATTTATAGACGTGCAGGCAGCAGAATGGAGATAATCTAGGTTCTTTTGGCTTTTCTAGCTGAAAACTCCAGTTCCAGTAGATGGGAAGTCCCTGAAATCAATTCTAAAACGGGATGACTGGAGAATTATCAAATATCTTGCAGGACTAAAAGTCGAGGGATGCAAAAGTGGCTTGAAGTATAGACCACAAAGGTTAAGGCCTTTTTGTAAATCTAACAGTTGAGGATTGTTTTAGGAACTCTGCTTAAATGTTTTGAAAGGATGTTCAAGGTGAGGCTGAACATTTTACCATTTGTCAGTGCATTTCATTACTTTAAGTACGTTGTGTTTTAGATGTTGCTGGCATGTCACTACTGGGAAAACTGGAAACGTTTATTTCATGGAGTGGGCAGAATGGCATCTAGTATTTATCCTAAGCCTCCAATGTGAGCTAAAGGCTGATAGCTTAAAAGGGCAGATGTTGAAATTTCTGCCTCCTGTCAAGGGCAGCTACTTAGAATGGAAATGCAGTGGTGATTGAAAGGGTATTCATCAGATTCAGTTCCACTAGAAATTTCCTCCTGTCAGAATCATCTTTAAAACATACAGCATACAGCAAAATGTACTAAGTCAATTGTTTACTTTAAAAAAGGCATTGAATCTGAAACAGAAAGTGGTTACACTGGTGCAGTTTTAATCAATTAACTGCAGAGGAGTTTAAATGCAACCCAATTTTTCCCGTTTTGAATGGAGTTTTTGTTCCTTGTTTGAATAATTCCCTTCCAGTTCATCTGAATTATATTGCAGCTACTTCCTGTTCTGAGGTTTTTCTGCTTTTTCTGAAGATATTAGAAATCAAGGGGCTGAATTTTCTCTGTGAAGGTTTCATTATGATTCGTTTTTATCCTTGTAAACTCCTAAACATGTTTTCCCTACCACCAAAGAGTGGACATTTCATATATTAAGACTTCTTAAGTGATAATATGTGATTTTATATGCTACTAAAATAAAGTGCACAGACCAACCAACTTGACTCCCTTGTAAACATTTTTCTGTAATGAAAATTCAGACAAAATTGTCTGACTAGCCTATTTTTTCAGTGTTTTGAATACTTCAAATTAAATTGATTGTGTTTTCAATATGTACTTAAACTAAAATAGATTTCTGATGTCTTAATTAATTCAACTAGTAGGGAATTTTTTTTTCTATCTTCTGATACATATGAATAAGAAAGAGCTAGGTAAGATTAGTGATCAGGTTTTATAAATGAGCTTTTTCTCCTGCTCTCACCCATATTTATAGGGGAGCCAGGTGTCCAAGATTGTACTTTGGATTGTTTGTTGATTTTTGTGAACAGGTGTCTCATTAAGGATTTTGAAAAGCGGCCTTCCGTCACGCATCTCCTCGACCACCCATTTATTAAGGGAGTCCATGGAAAGGTTTTGTTTCTGCAAAAACAGCTGGCCAAGATCCTCCAAGACCAGAAGCATCTAAATCCTGTTGTTAAAACCAGGTATGGTACTCTTCCTGCTTTCTCTCTTTGGTTATTTATAAAACTGGCATGTCCTGTGTTTTGATTTGCCCAGCATTATTACTGGTGATGATCACATCCTGCATTTTTGAGTGTCATTTACATGACATCAAGTCCTCCACGTGCAGTGGATGAGAGCAGTAGAGCTTCAGAAACAAGCTTCCCACTTGTGCTCTTGTGGCTAATTTCTCTCAACTGTGGCTGAAATCTCACTCTGCCCTCATGTTCTAGTTAAAAACCAGTTCATATGTTTTTACATTTAATATAAATGTGGATTTTAAAAATACATACCAATGAAGGAAACTGTATGAAAGCAGCCGTGGCTGAGACTGTGTGAGAAATCTTTACTTGGCCTTTGCAGGCTTGAGAGCAGAAATGTAGGCTCTAAAGTGGTTCTGGAGAGATTACAGGTTGAACACTGGGGGGTTTTTCTCTAAAATGCTCTGGACCTATTTTCTTTAGTTAAAATTCCTTAGAGGCAATTTAGTATTTTTAAATGATTTTTCCCCCAGATGCTGCCTATGTTATCTACAGCAACTGTGATTTTCTCCCTACCCCCCTTTTTAGGGTAGATTTGAAAAAATAAATGTTTATTTCCAAGGGCAGTTGCTTAAAACGCTATTCTGTGGTGGTGTCTAAGAAATAGATCTTTGGTTTCTGTCCAGAGGGTGGCAGAATTTCTCTTTAAAAAAAAACTAAATGCAAATAAAGCTGCTTCCCCAGCTCAGCAATTATTTGGTTTTATAAAACCGGGCCAGGGTGCAGATAAGCTCTAATCCATTATTATTAAAAGAACATTCAAAGGACTGGAGATGAAGAAAATAAAATATCACAAGTCACAAATTCTGGAAATATTCATGTATTCTGCAGAAGACTGTTTACAAGTAAAAAAGCATCAGAAATCTTGGAACTAGAGGCATAGTTTCAAGGTGACTATATTTTGCTGATCCCCCCACCACCACCAGGTTCCCTTTTTGATAGCTCAAAATAAAGTTTTTCCTACTCTTTCCTCTTTTCTACTGCAGTTTCTGTTTCTATGGCTTGCCTATATGCTAGAGAAATGCAGAGAAAGTCTTGCAACTTGGTGCTTTTTGAAACAGTAGATTTTGTGTTTAAACCTGAGGGAACTGAAATTTTCTTTTTCTCCTCTGCTTTTGTTCCTATCCACTAGCCACCCCCTCTCTACCATCCACCTACGTGCATGCACACACACACACAGAGCACCACCACCAAAAATGAAGATGAAATAAAATAAAACAAAAACCAAGGAGAAAAACAAATCTGGCATTTAAATGCTCTCCATTGAATCAGGTATCTTGTCTCTTCCGATTTGCTGTAGAACAATTTCTGAGACTTAGTTTGCAAAGTTATTCAGCTTTTCACTTTTGCCTGACTTTTCCTGTCCAGATGCATGTTCTCTTTTTAAAGACTTTTCTCCTTCTACTGTAGAAAGTCACGACTCCAGGCTCTCTCACCACACCCTCTGTAATTTCTCTTTATATTGTAAAACTCCTTTGATGTCAAAGGCCTCATATAGTGGCAGAGGCTTCTCTAAGGGTCTTTGTAATCTGCAGTTTCACTTAGGAGTTTGTGTTTCTTTGAAACATCGTTGAAAAAAATACAACTTCACAAATAGGTATCAAAACTTTAAGCAGCCACTTCTTTAGGAGATAGGAATATCAATTCTAAAGGAAACACAATGCATGTAATTGACACAACTTACCATGTATCCTCCACCATAACTTCTTCTTAGCAAGTGGCAAGGAGTTGGATAAATAGGTGTTTTTTTAAGCCCATCTGGAAAAATTCTCAAATATCATTCGATGCTGGTAATTCAATATATTTAAAGTTGTGAGTTTCCAAGTTAAGGTGGAATAAACAAAGAATCACTTAGGTGAGTGCATAGATGAGTGAGGTGAATACCCAATTTACATTTTTATGCACAATTATGGCCATACAGCATGTGGTACAATGCAGTAGTTTAAAAAACCCTGGCTTTGACAGGTCTGAATCCCAGCTCAGCCACTTATGGACAAGTTACTCAATTTTTCTGTCCCAAGGTTTCTTCATTTATAAAATGGAGGTTATTTTGGGGGTTGACTCATACATTAAAAATCTTTAGGATTGAATATAGAGTTAAACCTCAGTCAGTGTTAGCAGTGGTTGTAGAAGTTGTATATGTTGTGGTCTATTTAATGCAGAGTCCTCCATTTCTTTTGGCCTTAATCTGTGCAGATTCTACCTTTTGGACTTAATCTGTACAAATTCTACCTTTTGGCCTTAATCTGTGCAAATTCATCTCTATTTACTTACCAAACAACATCATGAAAATAAACAGCACTGAAGTACTAAATGTTAAAAGTATAAATTTTTATCTCTTACTTAAAATCTAATTTATTCATTTATTCATTCCAGAAACATTTATATGTGTGTATGTATCAAGTCCTTTGCTGAACAGAGGAACTACAAGGGGAAATCAGATACAGTTCCTGATAAAGAGCTAATAGTCCAGACAAGAATCAGATGAGAACAGCTAAGTGTGAAAAGTACTTGGATAGAGGGTTGCCTGGGGTACTTCCCTAGAGTACCTGGGAAGGAAAGACCCTGGAAACTGAAGGGAAGATGATCCCCTTAAACTGTCCCCAAGAACAAATAGAAGATAGTTGGGAAAGGGGGAAGAGAAGAATGAACAAAGGGCAAAGGCACAGAGGCTGGAGAGAGTTTAGGGGATTTGGTGAACAATTAGTTGGCATTGCTGGAGCTTGGCATGGGATGGGGGAAGGGAGACACAGGCGGGCAGGGGCCAGGGCATGGGCTAAGGAGCTTGGATTTGTTCCTTAGGCACTTGGGAGCCACAGAAGGATTTCAAGCAGGGATTTGCTTTAGGAAGATCTGACTGCAGTGTAGAGAATGGAAAGGAGCTGGACAAGGCTGGGGCTTGGGAGATGAGTGAGAACAAATTGTGGCAATTGCAAACAACAGAAGATATTCAAACAATGGTATTGTCAGGACTTAATGGTGAATTGGATGAGAGAGATTAGGGAAAGAGAGAAGTGTCACAGGGTCTACCTGACTTGGGCTGCCTCCCAACCCTGATTTAGACTGCAATTAAACAGAAATTACAAGACATTCAGAGACCAGTTAAAAGACTTTGCTTCCTCTTCATAGCTTGTTAAACAGCATGCATGTCCTATGCAATACTGTGTATTTCCAGATATTACACAAAGCCTCCAGCTTTCTGCCAAAAGAAGGGTTCTTCAGTGGTCCAAAGAGTCCTTGGCCCCCTAGCTATGGAGACTTGTTTAGTTTTGAGAGCTAATGCAGGGAAATGCGAACTACAGTCTACAGGGGAAAAGGTTTTACTTTTCCTGCAAAGGCAGGGAATGTTCAGTCCACTTTAGAACTTTCCCCAGGGGAGAGAGAAGTTGGTGTTTTCAGGGGGCTGCAGAGAAGAAGGCAGATTCTTAAAGGATGAGGAAAACCTCGGAGAGGTGAAGGGGAGGATATCAGATAGAGGAAGACATTGAAGCTAGTGAGACAGTAACAGAGGAAGCAAGAGGGAGGGGGATCAAGCACCTAAGGGGAAGATTGACCTTAGAAGGAACCTCTAGGTTAGGAAAGACACAGCAAGGTTAGATGAAGATACATGGAAAATTTGAGGGATGGAAGGGGTGAGAGGCAGAGGAGGTACCACGAGGAAACTCTTGTTGAATGGCCTTTAGCTTCCAAAAAACCTAAGCAAAGTGTTCTCAGAGTTGGGAGTGAGCTGTGGACTCCAGGGAAGTGTTAAATCTTTGAAAATAGCCATTCTGAGGAATATGATAAAGGGTTCATTAAAGATGGACGTAATGATTGCTCAGTAGAACAGAAAACCCGGGTGGAACTTCGCTAAATAGCATTCCATTGTAGTGACGTTAATAGGCATTTAAGATAATGCATGGAGAACATTCAGGAGAGCATTCACGCTAAAACTTCTAAGGAAATGTACCATCAACACCATCACTTTTCCCATCTATCATCTCTAGCAATTCTTAGCCACAGGAATAGAAGTAGAGAAAGCAAATACTGTAGGCTTCTTCAGGCTGGAGACTGGCTTGGGTGGACGTGATGGGTACACAAGGGGGCAAGAGAATCAGAGTGAGTAGGACAGTACCCATCTTTTTTGGAGTATGGAGGACAGTGAAGCCAGAAGTGGCTTATTGACTTTGAGTCCAGGTCTGAGTCAGGGGACTGGCTGTCACGGTGAAGATAGAGCAGATTCAGTGAGAGGATGGTAAGAAAAGAGATTGTAGAATGGAGACCTTGGGAACTTTTGAGAGATGATTGGGAAGTAGTCATAGCTGAACATGTGGTCAACTTCAGTGGAGTAGAATTAAAAGTTTTTAAAGAATTGACAAGAATAACCCTGGGATCAGAATTAACAAAGTGATTGGTAGGGTATGGGAAAACCAAAGACTGGTGTCAGGGGAAGGGGTAGAGAGAAAGGAAAATGGCGGCAAGTGCTGGAGAAGATGATACGAGAGGGTGACATATACTTTTTTAAAAGGGAGAAATTGGTTAGGGAGGACAGTGGATGGAAAAAAGCAGAGGGGAGCAGGGAGGGTGTGCTCTTCCCTACCCCCTCACCGTGAGCCGATGGAAAGTGGAGCTGGAGCAGGAATGTTGTAGGGAAATGGTCCACTTCAGCTATGATGAGGAGATAAATGAATATTCAGGAATAAGGCTAGGAACCCTGGGGAGCTTGCTCACTGACAGGGCAGAGCTGTGCCTTGTACAGAGAAAGGCTTGAATGGTGCGGCCCCATCTCATGTCTCCTGGGTCTAAACATTTGAGCTCTCTGAATGGTGCAGTTATTTTGGAAAGCCAGACTATGATCTGTTCCCATTTCACATTAGGTGTATGAAGTACCTATAGAGAGGTAGCATTGTACTATTTGAGATTTTATACCGTTTCCTGATGCTGATTAGAGTGTATGAGTGAAACCATTGTTTTCTCCAGTAATTTATAATTTTGCTATAGCATATAATTTTACTATAGCAAAAATGCCATAGCATTTATAATTTTGCATAGCATAGCATCGATTCAGGTACAGTAGAGTGGTTATGCATCCAAGGTTTACTCTCTCAAAGGAGATTAAATAGCCCTAATATTCTGTGAACAATAGTGTGGGGCTATATTTTTACTTAACCTGTCAGGGATGCTTTTAAACAATTTGGCCATTTCCTTTACGTCATCTCCCATTTCTTTGACTTCCAAAAGGACTTTTCCCCCTTTTTTTGTAAAGCAGTCAGTTTTGCAAATCCCTGAATTAATATCATCTGGCATGTCGTGTCACCATCAAAATGCAGAGAAGTAGACATGAAAGTGTGCTTAAAAAAAAAAAACTTTGCAAGAGTTAGTGGGAGAAGAGCAAAACCACTGTCTGGAATGGGAGTTGAGGCAGGGAAGGCGCTGTGTTGACTGTGCTGTGACCTTCCAGCCTCCCATCAGGGACTCAACTTTGAGCCCCAGAAAAATTGCAAGATCCAGCATGTCGTTTGTTCACTTGCAGGTGGCTTGGGACTAGCTGAAACCACAAATGTCAAACCCTCAAATGTCAAGGGTCTACTACCAAGAATTACTTGGTGTAAGAATTAAGTTGCTGATTGTTTCCTGCTTTATTTAATGGATTTTGATTCTACCCTCGCAGTTTGCCTGAGGCTGATTGAAACAATGACCTCAGCTTTTCTGATTTCTTTTCAACCAACTGCAGTGACCTTTAAAAACAGATTTGTCACTGCTTAACTGCTGAGCTTTCCCCAGTAAGTCTTGCTCACTCCTTCTTTTACCTGGAAACATGGGCATGCATGCGTGCACACACACACATAACCCTCCTCTCCATACATACACATCATATTATGTACTTTGGTTCTTGAGCTCCTGTGTAAATAAATGAATGACTTCTGGATGATAACTTAATCAGTGCTGAAGATGCTTGACATATAGGAGGTTAAGGATTTTCTTGTTTTCCTAACAGATAAATAAATCCACACTCTGATATAATTAGTATATGCTATCTTTTTCTCTATCTATAACTGAGTGAATGAATGAATATCTAATTTTCTGCTGGTGTCACTGATTCTTGCTTCCTAGAGAAGGTGGCTATATCAAATACAGTTTAATATAATTGATAAGATGCTGTTTATGGGAATTCTGGCCAAAACCTTGCTTAGGTGAAAAAACAGGTGGATACTATAAAGATTTCCACCCAAATAATTCTTGCATTTTTTAATCTATGTATTATAATGTTTTTTTTTGATAGATATAAACTTAAATTCCAGGTCAAGATAGAGCTTGCATAGTTAAAGTTATCTAGGTGACTTCATTCATATTTGACTCTCAGTAGAATGGTATTACACCTACCTAGGTGGTCTGCCATTATTTTTCTCACACTAGTTCCATGATTATACAATTATAGGCAAAAGTTTCTCTTTCTTCCACTTTGTTATCAAAGGGTATACTGAAATGGAAATAATGATTTGGAAGAAATCTTTAACATGACTAACTTTGTTGGAGTGATAGTACTCTATCCCCAATTTTGAGTAACATTTTCGTTACTGTACAGAAACCATTGGGTGTGGAGTTAAGGGAATGGTTCCTGTAATCTATCCAGCTTGTCAGCTTGTCCCTGAGCTTTTTACATGGCCAGAGAAGCCTTTGTCTTAGACTCTTGAGGATCACCACCTTTGAGCCTGGAACCTCTCTCTTACTCCTTTTCTTCTCTACCCCCTTTTTCTCCACCCCCAACAGATTTTACTTACTTATTTGGAATCTGGTGGGAGTGTTAGTCATTTTCCACTCCTTCCAGTTCCACTCTGATCCTGAGTGTGAAGGAGCAGAGGTAGAGGCGGCCTTTCAATGGTCCTCCTGCCACAGGATGACTGTCTAAAAGACCATCAGGCATTTCTCAGTGCAGAGTTTAACTTCTCACTAGTGCATCCTCTGTCATTATTAAGCTAAAAGATTTGTTTCCTTCCCATCCTTGAGTTTCAGTTTAGAGGGCTTCCTTCTATTGCTTTGTTCTTCAACACAGTGGCAGGTGAAGGGGAGAATGCATCCTGCCACACCTATGTGAAGCACCTGCAGCCCATTTAGACCTGACTACATGAAAGTTACTGCTTCCACAGGCATACTTGATGGACAGGAACAGGCTAAGGGACTAAGGAGTCACTTTTGGGCAAAATATGTAATATTTGTCAATATTATTCATAGGGCCAGCAGCTCAAACAAAGGAGTCTGCAGGCCCAGTGATGAGATATTAAAGAGAATTCACAGAAATGGTTTTAACCACAATGCAGGTATAGAGATTAAACTATAGTGAAGGCAACAGCACTTTAGGAATTTATTCCCCTAGTGTCTGAACCAGCTTGATACCCTCTGCAGCTTCTTTGCTACTCATGCCCTGGGCCTAGGACATTCCCCTAATCTTCCCACCCTCTGTCTCATCAGTGCCCACTGTTACTTTAGGGGAACTCCCAGCCTCTGCTTCTGGCTCTGTCTTACGCACTCTTCAGATCCAGTTCTTACTCTCCACCCATTTCCCTGGACTTGAATGTTTCAGACTTGCCCTCATTCCCACCTTATTTGAATAAGGGGCTCAGACACAAGTTCCCCCCTTTAGTGATCCCTTAATCCTTATGTCAACCCTACTCACCACCACCTCCCCACACCACACCAAATCCAAACTCCAGGAACCAGCCCAGGCTAGAGCTTTGAGTCTCATTCTCTCTAAGCTTTAGCCCCCAAATTCCACTCATCTGGGAAGCCAGGCTTGGCAGACAGCATACTTAAGACTTCAAGAAAACAAATAGGAAATCTAGCAAAAAGCAGTGTAGACTCTGTTAGAATTAGAAAATGTCTTCTAAATCATTAAAACTGTTAATACCTTACCATATACTCTTGATTTAATAGAATGCCTTTTGCTTATCCATCCATTTATCTATCTCTCCATTCCCCTAAGCTTTGGAATACTTAATCCAAGTACCTTTTAGTTGGAAATTTGTCATTTTCATATTAAACAGTGAATTCTTCAGCCAAAATGATATATTATGTAGATGCTATTCTCAAGTAAGGCACTAGGTGGAGCTTGTGAATTTAAAGAAAATTCAAGTTGATAATTACTAGTGACAACAAATCATTTAACTGAAAAAAACTAAAAAATTTAAGCCAGATTTATTTTGATTAATTTTACAAAAATAAATATAAAACAATGTAACACTTTTTAGAAGTATACATAATCTAAGATAATGTAAATAAAAATGTAAAAATTAGAATAAATAATTTTTTCTCTTCATTCTCTCCGAAACCCATAGCCAAAGCAGGAAAATGAAACAGGCAGTAGTTTCAAAAGAAGACTAGTTGGGGAAGACAGAAATAGGGCTAACATACATTTTTCCTCTGGTTGAGAAAATGAAGTGGTCTTTATCATAGCAAAAAGACCTTGCGTTTACATCAACTTCTAGACTGCCAGTTTCAATTTTGGGAGCAAATAATTCTAGAGAATTTGATTGCTTGTACACATGGGAAGAGGTCATACATTGCTAATAATACCAGGCAAAATATTCTAAAAGTTGTTTGTTGTTTATTGGAGATTTTTATGAGAATCAAGCTCAGATTTGCATACAGCATCGGCATGATTTCTGGAGGTTAAATCTGAGATAGACAGATTAGCATGCAAACAATCTGCTTCAGGGTTCAGAAGATAACAGTTTTGATCCTGGTGGTATTGCATTGTACATGTTCACAGCTGAAGTTATAACTTTCTAATGGAGTTTATTTATTTGTGATGTTGCAAATGAGGTGAGTTTTGTCAGTGCTTCCGTTTTTAGTTGGCTGAAAAAATGTCATCTAGCATGAAACCTGACATCCCGATACACAGTTCAGGCTGCCTTTATGTCCAGGACAGGAGTTACTGGAAGAAAACAAAAAATCCCTGGGAAACTTGCCACTGGTTCAGTAGTATTTTGAATTCTGATTTCCCCAATCTGCCTGTTACCATGTACTTCTCAGAGTACCCTGCATTCTGTCCAAGGTATTTAGCTGCATTCAGTGTAGAGACAGAGTAGAGTGTTTACTCCATCTTGACTGAAACCAAAGCTGTGGATAATTTTTTAGATTCCTGACTTTCTTTGCTGAAACATGCTTGAAATAAAGTCTAACATAGCCTAGTTCATATAAGTGCAAGATATAAATTTAGGAAGGAGATAAACTAGCTGAATTTAATATGACGAGAATTTAATTAATTTATTAAAAATCTGTTGGCAATATTTTGTTTTGTGATGAACTTCAAGGGGAAAAAATGCTTAGGTTGTATATGAAGAGGATTTGGCCAGAAATACATACTCAACTGCTGTTTTATTTAGCAAAGTGGCTAGATAGAAGCAGTTCTGAGTTTTTATTAAAATCTGTATTTCAAACCAGTCTGATTTTTCTTTGACATCACCAATATGTTAGAACACAGATGAATAAACTGTTCTGTTTAATAATAATTTTTAAATGCTTAGGTTATAAATTTGATGTTATTGAGTAAAATTAAGCTTCATCTACTTTGGACCTTTGTATGAATTAGCAGCAGAACTGGTTTTAGCACTAGAGGTGACTAATACCATGCTTCAAATACTCCTTCTTCGAATCTATCAATAATAGGGGTTAGGAAGTAACATATAATTTAATGTACAGGAGGAGAAAAAAAGTCAGTGTTTTCTTTGCCCATTTCCTTTGTAGGAATATGCAGAGCTCTTGAGTCTGCTTCTTCCTTTTTAATCTACTTTTGTGAAATGTGTGTAGCAAGGGATAGTGTGTATATCAGGATGCCATGACTCCCACATGATACCTACAGCAAAACGTAAAGCCAGCCTCTAGGACCTGACAAGATAGTCCAGTATCCTCTAAAGCTGTAATGATGGTGGCATAAAAGGTGATATGGAAGAACCATGCAGTGATGCTTCTCGACTGAAGAATTTACAGTACCTGGGAGGACATTTCACATGTGATTTTTATTTAGTTAATGTGATTCTGAGTAGTGTGTGAATTGTGCAAATTATTGATTCCAAATTTTGAAAAGGACATAAGAATATTATTTGGTACATTTTTTCCAATCCCTTTGCATTTTTATATTCATGACTGTATTTGGGGATGTATAAACCACCTATAAGATAGACTAGTCAGAAGTAATTCTATTTATAGATGAATAAAACTGAGATGCTGGCTGTTAAGGGATTTTTGAGTTGCTCACACCACATTATTCACTGCCTTGAAACTAGGACCCAGAGCTCTTAACTTCAGGGCCAGTACTTTCCCCTTTCACCACACTGCATAGTGATTAGTTTATGAAGAGAACTGTGGGAAGGCCTACTTTGACTGAATTAATGTCATACCTTATAGAACTACATTTTAGTATGCCAAAGGGATTGGTATTGATTGCCAACCAAGTTTTTCCAGCACCCCTCCAAGTGAAAATCTCACATATATACACAACAGGATCCGCATAAAGATATTGAGTGCTGCTTTGTTTCTAATAGCAAAAAACTGCAATTGGCCAAAATGTTGGTCAGCATAAGACTGGATAAGTAAATTGGTACATATTTATATGATGTAATATTACCCAGTGTTTAAAGTGACACTCACTTGCTCACTCATTCTCCATCTCTCTCTCCTTGTCCCCCACATGTATGTGTGTGTGTGTATGTGTGTGTGTGTGTGTGTGTGTGTGTGTGTGTGTGTATCCCTCTCACCTTTTATGCCCACCATCATCACAGCTTTGGGGAGATACATACATATATATGGGATGGGGAATCATGATGTTGAATGGAAAAAGAGTAAGTTTGTATAATGAAACCAACAATATGATACCATTTTTATAATTAAACATACAAAATCTGTATATTGTTCATGGGTGCCTATACGTGTATGACTAACATTTTAAAGTAGACTGGTAGGATAACCCCAAATAGTTGTCACTCAGGAAAGGGGACGGAACATGGATCACAAAGGGATTTCAAATGAGCAAATAAAATAAAATGTGAGCATTTGTCAATTTGTTGGTATTTGCTATATTACTCTCTGAAGTTTTCTGTAGTTTAAAAAATTTCTCAGGGGTGGTGCTGGGGAAGGTGTTGGGGGATAGTGTGAGGGGACCTGAAGGGAGGTACCCTAGTGAAAACTACACGCCTGACACTGAACAGAAAAAAATACGAGGAAGTGCTGTGGTTGGCATTTAAGTAAAGCAGATAGAAGTATTAGATGGGCCCACCTGGTCATTCTCCTCACTGCAGTGGAAGCCTGAGCTCTGGAGCAGCCCTTACCCCCGGGAGCCCGACAGTGATGGGGGAGAGCTGGAAACCCGGACTAGACTTGTTCTTCCCATCCCCTTCTCTGAAGTCTCTGAACATGTCATGTGTAAGACTGTGAATGAATCGTTCTTGTTGCCTACTTTCTGCTGCATTGTTTACTGCCTTAGTGCTAATGTTCTCTGGATAAACTCTAGGCACGAGAGGATGCATACCAGACGACCCTATCGTGTGGAAGATGCTGAAAAATACTGCCTTGAGGATGATTTGGTCAATCTAGAGGTTCTGGATGAGGTAATAAATATTTAGTAGATAATTTTCACATTTGTTTCACATGAACGGTTTGACTTTGCTGTTGTAGACCATATTCCCCTAAGGTCACTTGAAACTTTAATTGGTTGTATAGCCTTGGGGTGAAGCTTGAGGACCATTTCGTTGCTGTGACTATGATCTTGTGTTGTATTCATGTATAGTCCCCAGAATGTCTTAAATAGTGAAGAGAAAAGGATTTGGATTTTTCCAACAAGGACCTTTATATTGTAGGCCTAAATGATGTATTATGTCAGCTCAAATTGTTTTCTGTTTATAGAAAAGTGCAACTTAACCCTTAAATTAAGATAGTTGTTTGTTCTTCATAAAGAGGAGCTTCATTTAGGGAAATAGTGGAGTTAATATAGCTTGAATTCTAAATTTGAAAACTATGATAATCCCCATTTAAAATATGCATGTTTAATAGAGCTGTTAATTGCACTGGACCTGCTTCTGCTGATTCTAACTCTGGGGACCCTTAACTACAATGCATGAATTGCTAAAGTATAATATAAAAGTGTTCAATTCTGTATTTCCACCACATAAATTTTAAGTGCAATGCTTGGAGAAATGAAGTTACAATTTGTCTTTATTGATAGGAATGACCTATTAAATCAAATTCTAAATAGAACATTTTGATTGAATGAGACAGTTTTTTTTGTCATACAAATAAAATCTTTGTTGGATATCTCAGTGTCTTTTAGCAAGTCCTAAGTGGGCCTAATTCTTTTAGCATATTCACAATTTTTTCTTCTTTCAAGGCAAATATCTGCATTTAGTATCTTTAGGGTCCTAATGATTAGGATCCTAATCAATAGGGTTTGATTTAAATTGACTGTTTTAATCTTTTAGAGAAAAATATTTTTGTACAAATAAACTTGTTGTTATTTTTAGAATCTCTCCCTTGACTGGAAATAATGTTTACTCTCAACACTGTTTATCCTCTTCTTAGGATACAATTATTCATCAGTTGCAGAAGCGTTATGTGGACTTACTGATTTATACATATGTTGGAGACATTTTAATTGCCTTAAACCCCTTCCAGAATCTAAGCATATACTCTCCACAGGTAAGGGATGTTTTAAGAGCATGTTGTCCTTCAAAGGAAATTTGAAAACTCAAGGGAAAATGAAAAGGGGGGAAAAGTGAAAATAAAATTATGTCATCCTAAGGGTGTACATACCCCAGACTGCAGGTAATAATGCAACACAGATGGAATTCTTACATTTTGGGAGGAACTTTTTAAAGTATGATGTAGCAATAATAGCTCACATTCACTCAGTGCTTACTGTATACCAGGCACTGGTTTTGATTGTTTGAGAACAGCACCTTGTTTATTTCTCACAACCCTGTGTGACAGGTACTATTATGAAGCCTATTTGGCAGGTGAGGAGACTCAGTGCAGTGAAGTTAACTCCCTTGCACAAGTTTCTGAAGCCAGTAAGTGAAGAGCTGGGATTTGAACTGAGGCCTGTAGACTCCCGAGCCTCTGCTCTATAGCCTCCTTGATGCCTCCTAATTCCTCTAATAAAAGACAAAGCCTTGGTTTTGTGGGCAACAGGCACAACACCGGGAGAACGTTTTAAATTAATTTTTTTCAGTTTTCCAGACTTTATCATGGAGTCAAACGTGCCTCAAATCCCCCCCACATATTTGCATCGGCAGATGCTGCTTACCAGTGCATGGTCACTTTCAACAAAGACCAGGTAAGAACTGTCCATCCTTTCTTACCAAGTCCCAGAAGAGGATGTGTTCTGTCCTCCTCTGCAGCACCTAAGTCTTCATAAAAACTTTCCATTCTGATTGCTGGTACTGACTCTAGGAAACAGTAGTTCAGTGGAGCAGGAACAGTGATAAAGCCAGAGTAGCCAGAGAATGTGAAAACCCTTTTCAAGAAATGTGAAACATTCATATCAAGAACAATCATTTTTCCTGGTAAAACATAATAAGGATTCTAGTTTGAATATGAGAACAGAGCTAACACAAACCTGATGACATGGCAGTGACTGTAATAAAAACAGGATATAAAATGATATAAATGAAATTCTTTCCTATTAAGGTCTCAGAAATTTCATGGTCCAGTCCTTTTTGCACACAGGTTGACAGTGGTCATACACCACACCATTTAACTACTGAGAAGTTATGATGGATTGGTGAAGACTGAACATATCTTAAACTCAGTGCTAGTTAAACACAAAACTTAGCATTCATTTTAACTTTCTGGACCTCCGATTCACAGCGGTGGGATATCCAACCTTTGGTCCTTCATTTACTTTCATTATGTATATTTTCCCTGTGTCTTTATTCTGTTTGAAATAGAAACAATCTAATTTGGTGAGATAATTTTATGAGAGAATCTGTGTATGTATATTTCCTGAGACCTGTCAAGTCCCAGCTTTGGATTTGTTGAGGAATAGATGAAATTACAATAGTGCAAGTTACAAAATGGAGTATATGGATTCACTATGGGTTTGGAACTTGGCTTCTCCAAATTCTTACCTTTCCAAGAGACTTGTGAAACGTCCATAGAATTCATAGAGGGGAAGTAAATGAAGGGAGATGTACGTGTTTCTCAAGTTAAGAAGTTACCCCACTGTGTTATCTTTTTTCTGACACTGCTTCTGACACCAAATATTGTATCTTTTCCAACACCAGCCAATTCCCCAACTCTCTGACACTAGGTGAATGTCTAGTGATTCAATTCCATTCAATTCTGACACTACCTATCCAGAGTTAGCACAGACTGCACAGGTTCAAAATTCAGTCCCACAAGACCACCCCCACTTCAGATGCCAGCTATAAATTGGATACCCTGTTTACCCACACTTCTGCCTGGCTGGCTATAAATTCGGGGATTCCCACAATCCCCTCAGGTTTGATAATTCACTAGAATGACTCATAGAACTCAGGAAAACACCTTACTTATGTTTACTGATTCCTTTTTTTATAAAGAATACTACTCAGAAACAGCCAAATGGAAGAGGTACATAGGACAAGATGTAGCGGGGGAAATGGTGCAAAGCTTCCATGCCTTAAACTCTCTGAATCTTGTTGTTCAAGACTTTTTATGACTTAAGTCAATCTAGCCTCTCACTTCTCCCCAGAAGTTGGGAAGGTGGGGCTGGAAGTTCCCACTCTCTAATCATGTATTTGGTCTTTTTGGTGACTGGCCCCCATCTGGAAGCTATCTTGGGCTCCACCTTGAACCACTTGGTTAGCAGGTTAGTTTGGTTGAAAGGGACTTGTTTGTGAATAACAAAGGATGTTCCATCACTCTTATCACTCAGGAAATTCCAAGGGTTTTAGGAGCTCAGTGCCAGGAACCAAAGACCAAATATATGTTTTTTATTATACCACTTCCACTAATCTCCTTTATATGTAAAGAGCTCCTAGAAATAAATGATAAAAAGACAGCTAATATTTTTTAAAAGGTCGAATATATGGACTGATCACCAAAAAAAGGAAATACAAATTTTCTTTAAAAAACTTTAATATATGACAAGATGCCCAGTCTCACTCATAATAAAAACAATACAAATTAAAACTGAGATACAATGTTTTTGCCTATCAGATTGGCAAAAATCCAACATACCCAGCTGGTGAGGCTGTAAGAGAACAGGCACTTTCTTATATTGATACAGTCCTTAGGAAAGCAGTTTGGTACTATCTGTCAGATTTATGAATGTGTTTACCTTTTGGTCCAACAACCCCATTTCTAGCAATTTATTCTACAAATGGACCTACATATAAATATAATGGCTTACTTATAGGGTTATTCATTGCAGTATTCTTTGTAATGATGTAAAGAAATACTCAAGTGTCCATCAGTGTAGGGCTGGTTAAATAGACTCTGGTACATCTGTACAAGGGAACAAGGGACTGAGAGATTGAAGATGCTCTCAATGTACTAAAATGGAAAGATTCCTAAGAGATGATGTTCAGTGAAAAGTTAAGGCATACAGTGGTGAATGTTATATAAAAACCATTGTTGAGCACACAGGGCGTTTACTGTGCTGTGAATTCTTCACCGACACCCCATTTTCTGTGTCAGTGCATTGTCATCAGCGGAGAAAGTGGTTCTGGGAAGACGGAAAGTGCCCACCTGATTGTTCAGCATTTGACTTTCTTGGGAAAGGTATTGCCCACCTGCTTTCTGTACTGTGGCTAGAAGTCTCTGCAGAGTAACTGCATGTTTTCTAAAGGATAGAAGTACTGGTCTTTATTAGGGGTTACATAAAAACATTCCATCTTTATTATGTTTGCCTCCTGATTGATAGCTAGGCCTCTTTAAAATGTCAGCATGTCCTCCTCCTTTCACGTGGTGAGAACAGTGCCAGCACAAATTTAGTAGATTATTGGCAATTAATTTTTCATGTTCTCAATGTAATACAAACATTTAGCCATTAAGTAGTAAAAGTGGTTAAACATTAGGAACAGGATCAGGGAGAGCCACTAAGGTGATTAAAGGATTGGAAAAGAGAAATCTTTGAGTGAAAGTTGAGGGAAATGGAAATTTTCAGCTTGGTGGAATGGACATGAAAGGAATGGCTTTAAAAATAGCCCAGCAGTTACTTACATGCAGAATTAGGGTATTATGTGACTAGGAATAACTTTAAGGAGTATTTTTTTTACAAATGAGGTTTATTGAATATTATAATGCTAACTGAGAAATGTTACGGGATCTCTTTATTTAAAATTCTTTCTAAATTCTTTGGGTATCTTATCTGTCAAGGGTTTTAAGAGAAGTGTGGCTGGTCATACAAACTGACCTCATCTAGCCTCATCTGATGCTTATGCACCTGGGGAGTTGCTCGTCTGAGACAACAGTGCTGGTGGTTGATGCTAATTTCCCCAAATGGAGTTTTTCCCAAAAGGATAAACATGAATTTTGTGGGCTGGGAGGGGTGCATGGCAGCTTTACTAGAGAAATGTTTCTGGAGGTTCCTCCTGACTGTTCTCTGTCTGGTACAGGCAAATAATGAGACCTTGAGAGAGAAAATTCTGCAAGTCAACTCTCTGGTGGAAGCCTTTGGAAATGCATGCACTGCCATCAATGACAATTCCAGCCGTTTTGGAAAATATCTGGAAATGATGTTTACACCAACTGGAGCTGTGATGGGGGCGAGAATCTCTGAATATCTCCTTGAAAAATCCAGAGTTATAAAACAGGCAGCGTAAGTGCACTATTTTATATCACTCTGGTTTTCCACTGCAGTGTAGACCAGGAGGCTTCAGGAATTTTAATGGCTCCATTCATCCTTGTTCTTAGCATCCCTGTCCCCCATCCCCTCCCCTAGCCTCCCCAAGAGCAAGGGATTGTTTAAGCAAAGGATAAGTGATGATTTCTAACCTAAAAGATGTTTACAAGTGGAGTACAGAGGGCTGGGCTGGGTGGGATTACTTTGGGATAAGTATGCCCATTTCTCCTGAGTTTGTTTTACCAAGTAGGGTTTAACAATATTGTACATACTTTTAAAAATCATTAAGTCCCTTAAAATTGAGCTTGCCTATAAAAAACCCCAGAATATTCCACATGTTAATTTTTTCTCTAGATTGAGAGAGGAAAAAAATATTTTGTTTTAAGAAGAGCAACATAGCAATAGTGATCAGTAGCATGGCCTGCTCTTGGTTCAGGTGCTGGCTCTGACATTTACTGTGTGACCTTGGGTATGTCACTTAACCTCTCTGTGCCTCATCTGTGATGTGAAGATGTTACTAGAGCTTATCTCAAATTGCTGTGAGGATTAGTGAGTTTGTTTATATAAACTTACTTTAAAAAGTACCTGGGTTGGTGTGTGTTATCAGAGAGTTAGCCACCTTTCCTATTATTATTATTAGCTGTTGCAGGACACCAGACTTCCTCAGGAGCATGGCTCCATTCATGTACTAATTGGTAATTATCTATTGAATTCCTGCTGTAGGCCAGTGCTGTGCTCCCTGCTGGGGTTGCAAGAGTAAACAAAATATGAGGTCCCCCTATTCATGGAGCTTGGAGTGGACTTGGGATGGGAGGAGGGGGTTAGATCATAAGCATTAAACAAAAAAATAAACTTAAATGCAGAACAATTGTAATAAGTACCAGGAAGCAATGTAGGGTACTATAAAGGTAAAACAGGGGAAAGGGCATCTAACCTGGTCCAGGAAGAGAGGGCTCCCTGTGTAAGAGGGTCACTAGGAGTCAGCCAGTGAAGTGGGGACAGGAGGGGTGAGGCTAAGGCCCAGTCACGCTGGGCTTTGGAACCAGGCTGAGGAACCTTATTCTAAAGGCAGTCGGAAGCCGTTTAACGTTTTCAAGAAGGGAAGTCACAAGACCCAATGTGCATTTTGAAATGATGGCTCTGGCTTCAAGGAGGCAAATGTATAGGAGGAGATGCAAGAAGTACTATTGTACTGAGACCACTAGGAGGCTGTTGTCAAATCCATGTGAGAGAGAGTGTGGCCTGGAATGAGGTGGTAGTGGTGGAGGTGGGGATGTGGAGGAGCTGATGAATCTGAGAGATCTTGTGCAACTAGGACCCATAGGACTTGTTGTAGATTAAGAACTCCAGCATCCTCTTTCATCATACCCTTGCAGACAATTAAACAAATGCACAAAAGAATAGAATCAGTCATTTTAGCTTCCCTGTGGCATCTTGATTAGTGTTTATGAGGTCCCCTGCTTCTTTCTCCCCCAGTAGGGTGATGTTCAAGTTTAGGGAGCTACCTCTGACAGAATGGAAGCTATAGTTTTCTATGTTCAAATGTCAAGTGGTCGTTTACAGGATAATGTGAGGAGGGTTCCAGTCACAGCTGTATCATTTATTGTGTATGTCACTTTTTAATGTAACTATCCTTACGCCTTACTTTCCTCTTATACAAAAAGGGCATAATAAAGCCAACCTCACAGGGCTGTTATGAGAATTAAATGTGGTAATGTGTGATTTATACCAAGTATAGAATCTGAAACATAACTGATATGTAATAGGCCATAATTTATTATTATTATTAAATTTAGTCAGTGTGATAGCACTGATGAGGTAAAAGAGACTGAAGACACTGAATAAGGAGAAGATAGGTCCTGTTTCTCTGACCTTTCTGGTTCTGTCCTCCTCTGGGCACATGGTAGGATTCACCTTCTTGGTACCCTGTGGCTGAATATGGTCATGTGACCAGGTCTGGCAAATAAGAGTTTAATGGAAAGACCCTCCACAAAATGGTGGCTATTTCATCTGCCCGGGCCCATGGGTGACTGTGATGGGCACAACCCCCCACCCCACCCCCGTTGGCCCTCAATAGATATGTACTCTGAGCAAGAAGTAAGCCTTTGTTGAGTTAAACCACTAAGATCTTGGGATATTTGTTACTTCAGCCAAATGTAGCCAATCCTGATATCTTCAGGCATGAAAACCTATTGAATTTATGCTGGGATTGGTTGTTGCAGGAAAAGCTCAGAAGAACTGAGAACTAGAGGTATCTGCAAAAAAACTATAGGAGGGTAAGAGCAAGATGGGTCAGCCATTGCCTGCACATTTGCCAGAGGTTAAAGAACAAGTGACAGTCATGCTGGGCACACCAGTTCAGAGAGCCCTGTAAAGGCTTTCTGCCTCAGTGAGTGGTGCTACCACCACCGGATGCCCAGATTAGAAACCCAGGAGGCAGCCTCCAGGTAGCTTTCCCTCCCCACCCTCATTCATTCTATCAGAACATTCTTTCAGTTGTTTTTCCAAAATATGTCTTTCAGCTTCCTCTTGTTCTCCATCATCACTGCCATTACCCTGTTTAAGCCACTCGCTCTCTCACCTAGCACTCCTAATTGGTCTCCTCGCATCCGTCTTAACTTCTTACAATTTAGTCACACATTTACAATTTAAAACACTCAAAAAATTCTAATTGTATAATCGACAGAATGCTTGTTATGGCCTGATGAGGCCGTGTGTGGGCTGGCCCTGCCCACCTGCCTGCCCATGTCTCACTAGCATTCTTTGGGTCCTACATGGATATCGTGCTCAGAGCCTTTGTGCATATGCTGCTGCTTCTCTTTGGAATGCTTGTCCCCTTCTCTCTGGAGCTCCTTCCAGTCCCTTCTCTTGCTTCAAAGTTTGATTTTAGTGTTACTTCCTTTGAGTGTCCTTCCCTTGACTTGACACAAGTAGCCCTCATCCCCCAACGTTATTCATCTTTGCCCCTTGTTTGTTTCTTTCAAACTCTCATCACAAGTTTCCTTGTTGATTCATCTAACTCCATCACTAGAAGGAAGTTCCAGAGGGCGTGAATCCTCTTAGTCCTGTATCCCTAACACCTGGTGCAGTGTCTGCCATGCTTGGCACTCAGTAAACTTACTGAGAGAACAGATGGGTGAGAAATGGCCAGTAGAGGCATCTAGAATGCAGGGCGGAGTTAAGAATGTACCAGAGGAGCTTGGACAGGGTGAATAAGTAGAGGAAGACTAAGATTTCCAGGAGACTCTGAAGAAAATAATGGGGCCCATGTCACAGGTAGGGACAAGGAGTAGAAGGAAGACAGGGTTTGTTTCCACAGAGCTAAGTGAGAATTTGCCATAATCCTGGGGCTTCAACAGAAGAGACTGTCCTCTTCCAAAAGAAAGAAAGGGAGTAGAGCAGGGCTTCTCAAACTATCTTTGCTGAAAGACTGGGTTTTTTTTTTTAATTAGTTCACAATCCATTCTGAACTAATCCATTGTGAGCTAATGCCTTCATAAAATATAACAAGCAAAATATAACAAACATCTTATCAGAAAAATGATCATACTCTTAGGTATCATGGCAATATCACTTACTATAAAATGTCTAGACATTTGCTTTCCAGTTCCTTATCTCATCATAAGCTGACCACAGTCCACAGACCACACTTTGAGCAGCCTTCATCTGAAAGAACCCTGACCAGCATGCACAGCGGGAGACCAGGGGGACTGATGCATGTCATTTTGAATTTTATTTCAAAAAAATACCAAGTTTGAGAGAGTGGAGACCTTAGTTCTGGGACCAGTTCCCCTCCCTAACTTGCTTCCTGTCTTGGGCTTCCGTAAAGTAGGGAGTTCAGCTGATCTCTCTAAACTGGGTATCGCTGTCTCTGAAGCAACACGGGCTACAAACAGAAGAGGTGTGGCACAGGTGCATAGTCATTTGGTCTGGAATAGAAAGGTCCCTAAACATGTGTAAGCTGAGCTGTTACCTATACATGTTCCATTCTCTAAGACTTCCTTCTGCATATAGTAAACATGAGTGTTTAATAGTGCGACACTGTGGCAACTACTACACTAATCCTATCACTGTTACTATTCTGTAATTGGGATGGAACATATCTAATTGCCTGTAAATGCAAATTTGATACAGAATATTTTGCACAGAAAGGAAATGGTATGAATTATTGGGAGTAGGGAAGCCCAGAATATGTTATTAGTAATGTCCCTTCCCCCTTTCTTCCAGAGGAGAGAAAAATTTTCACATATTTTATTATATCTACGCTGGTCTTTATCACCAAAAGAAACTTTCTGAATTTAGACTTCCTGAGGAAAAGCCTCCTAGGTAAGTGTCAGGGGTTTTAGTTGTTAATTTTTAATGAATATACAACTAGAAATTGATAAAACTTTTAAGGAGAGCTATTCTCCTAACTGGACACTCAGTCTCTTTAGCCGAAACACCCACAAGAAATGGCAGGAACTACATCTCCCTTTGAATTTTCTAGAAAGTTCAAAAACTCAGTTGCAGCCATTTTATTCAGCCATGTACACCATTATTTCATCACAGTATTAGACTGTAAGGGAAATGACCTTGCAAAAAAAAATGCCCAATGATGCCCTAGTGTTTGAGATGCCATTTGCCAAGTCAGTGCTCATTCTGTTTGATCATACTCCTTGTAGGTACATAGCTGATGAAACTGGAAGGGTGATGCATGACATAACTTCCAAGGAGTCTTACAGAAGACAGTTTGAAGCAATTCAGCATTGCTTCAGGATTATAGGGTTCACTGACAAGGTAAGTGATTGTTAGAAAAGAAGGATACTCAAGTGTTAATATTCTTGGACAATGTGAGCGAAGACGTGAATGTTCTAACTTGGGGCAGGATGGTTGCTTTTCAAACACCATGCTGGTCAGGTGGGACCCAAGGACCAGAAACATTGTCGTCACCTGAGAGCTTGTTAGAAATGTGAACTCTTGGGTCTAACCAAGAATGGCTGAATCAGAATCTGCATTTTAGTAAGATGTACGGGTGAACATTAAAATAGAAGTACTGTTGTAAGTGCCATGTGCCTATGAATTGCTATCACTGTCATCAGTTCACTCCAGCTATGACAGCTGACACCAAAACAATACTGTTCTTTCCTGAGTTGGGGTTGTTCCAACCATTGAAGTGAATTGTGTAGTAGGGGTTCAGGAATATGTAGGTTTCACCTAACCCACAGAAATATATCTATACAAGTAGTTTTCCTTGTGCCTCTAGACAAATTCAACCCTTTCAACTTTCTTGCAGTCACTTCCTTCTCCGTGGTGCACAGTTGCACATTATTAACTGCAGCTCTAAGTACTGTGCTGTTCTTATCACAGCAGGTACAGGATGTCTCTATTAAATATATGCCAGGGGTGACAGAAAATATTTATAACCCTAGGCTCAAATATTACTCTGTGATACATTTATGTCATAATTGCTGGGCTTCATGCCATCAATTTTGTAAAATATACAGATTCTTTTGCTTTTCCAACAAAGGAGGTGAATGATTAGGAGGTAGGTGAGAGTATTTAAATCTTCAGGGATTAGATTACAAGACACTCAAGTTACCCTGGGACAGCCACTCTGGATAAAGGATTGCTTTTGTAATCCAATGAGTATGGCCAGCCCTTTCCTCCCCAGCATGGTTGATTTTAGTCATAATAATACCTTTCTTCTTTCTAGCCAGCTGTTAATTTTCTCTGTCAGCCTCCCACAGACTTTAAACTGACAGACAGTGGAAAATCTCAAAGGTCAGGTAAAAATAGAAATATATTTCCCTTGGCTCCTCAGAAGAGAGCAATTAAACAGGTTCCAGCATTATTAAAGGACCTTCATGGTTATTAATATATAGTACTGGTTGTTATCAAAGATGCATCACCAGAAGAGTCAGTGTTTGGTGGAGAGAGTCGTAGGGCCATTTAAAGTCACCTGGGTCATGTCAGCGTGTTTAGGGACATACTTCCTTAAAAGGTTACAGGAACAATAGAGAAGTCAGCTGTAGGGTTAATATTTTGCTTTCAGTGAATACAATGGTGGCTGTAGGATGCTGTGAAGAGATTGGTCCTAGCTCTAAAGGAAAGTATTTGATATCGGCACTGTTCTCATGCTAGAAATGTACTGCAAAAAATTTTAAGATAACATATTAAAACAAAAGATTAAATATGCTAAGTATGTATTTGTGAAGTAAGCAATCCCTAACATCTGTGGGAAGAAAGTGTAGTAGAAATGACTGCATGAATAGATATGAAAAGAAGGAAATGTAAAATGTGGTAAACATTTTAAATTTGTGCCTGGTCTGGACTGTTAAATGAATAATTAGATTGTAATTATATATATGTGTGTATATTTACAATGTCCCATGTTAATTCATACTGGAAATAGACATAATTTTTGTCAGTTAACAACCTTGGAAATGGAAGGAACAGGCTGGATTTTATCTTTCTGATCCTAAATTCTTTGGTTATATATTTGTCTCTGTCTCTACAGACAGCCTGTTTTGCTGAATTGACTCAGTTTGCTTTATGTTTATAAACTCAAATTAGTTTGACTAATTGAGAAAGATTCAGTTGAATGTAGTCAGGCAGCAGATGCCAACAGAACTTTCTCTTAAGTTTTTCTGAGGGACATTTCTAGACAGAGCTTAAATGAACTGGTCAATTTAATAAAAATTATGGTCACTGTCCTCTCTTTTAATGTTATTAATTCCCTGCAGGAAGCCCTTCCGTTTTACTTAAGCCCTTAGAGCAAAATTATAAGTAACAAAATCCTTAGTGTGAACATGGGAGCTTGAATTTTAATTCTAGGACACAGGCTGAAAGTATCTGAAAGAACACTTGACCCTAGGTTTATTGTAAAGAAATTTCTCTGGTGTAAGGAGTCTTCTAATTACATTGATTATTCCTTGTGGAGGGGTGGGGTGACGGGGTGGGGCTTATACCTAAAACCCTATTATGAAGATCAGTGCTTTTCTACTCTTATTTTTTAATTAAACCATACTATTTTTGTTTAATATTGTGCTTGTCTTGCTGCTGTATGAATTATCATAACATATTAAATAAATTGATATGTTTATATGGAATACTACATGAAGATTTTTTTGGCAGATTATCTGTGATGGTCAAGATTGGACTTCTACTGCAGATCCCTTGGTGAAGCGGTTAGAGAGACGTCTTTGAGATTAGGGCAATTTTTTTTCCCCTTTCTTCAAAACAGATTATGAGTTGGAAGAATACTGCTGAGAATAGACTGAAGGTTATTTGTTAAAATGTAAATTGGGGGTTGAGGATTTCTAGTGTCTTAATGCCAGACTACAGGACTTAACCATTGACTTAATTTTTTTTTTGAAGTATGGTTGATTTACAATGTTGTATTAGTTTCTGGTGTACAGAATAGTGGTTCAGTTTTATATATAATATATATGTATATAATTTTTCATATTCTTTCCATTATAGGCTATTATAAGATATTGAATATAGTTCCCTGTGCTATACAGTAGGACCTTGTTATTTATCTATTTTGTATATAGTAGTTTGTACCTGCTAATGTCAAATTCCTAATTTATCCCTCCCCCCTCCCTTCCCTTTGGTAACCATAACTTTGTTTTCTTTGTCTCTGTGATTCTTTTTGTTTTATAAATAAGTTCATTTGTGTCACTTTTTAGATTCCACATATAAGTGATATCATATGATTATTTGGCTTTCTCTGATTTACTTCACTTAATATGATAATCTCTAGGATCATCCATATTGCTGCAAATGGCATTCATTTTTTTTTTATGGCTGAGTAGGATTCCATTGTATTATATACCACATTTTCTTTATCCATTATCTGTTGACAGACATCTGAGTTGCTTCCATGTCTTGGTTATTGTAAATAGTGCTGCTATGAACATTGAGGTGCAAGTATCTTTTGAATTAGAGCTTTCTCCAGTTGTATGCCCAGGAGTGGGATTGCTGGATCATTTGCAAGTCTATTTTTAGTTTTTTAAGGACTCTCCATAGTGTTTTCCATAGTGGCTACACCAGACTACATTCCCATAAAGAGTATAGGAATATTCCCTTTTCTCCATATCCTCTCAGCATTTATCATTTGTGGACTTTTTAATGATGGTCATTCTGACTGGTATGAGGTGGTGCATCATTGTAGTTTTGATTTGTATTTCTCTGATAATTAGCAATACTGAGCAGCTTTTTGTATGCCTATTGGCCACCTGTATGTCTTCTTTGGAGAAATATCTATTTAGGTCTTCTGCCCATTTTTGGATTGAGTTGTTGTTGTTGTTGTTGTTATTGAGCTGTATGAGCTGTTTGTACATTTTGGAAATTAAGCCCTTGTCAATCATGTCATCTGCCAATATTTTCTCCTATTCCATAGGTTATCTTCGTTTTGTTTATGATTTTCTTTGCTGTGCAAAAGCTTGTAAGTTTGACTAGGTTCTGTTTGTTTATTTTTGCTTTTGTTTCTGTTATCTTCGGAGACTAACCTAGGAGAACATTACTACAATTTATGTCAGAAAATGTTTTGCCTATGTTCTCTTCTAGGAGATTTATGGTGTCCTGTCTTATGTTTAAGTCATTAAGCCATTTGAGTTTATTTTTGTGTATGGTGTGAGGAGTGTTCTAACTTCATTGATTTATATGCAATTGTCCAGCTTTCCCAACACCACTTGCTGAAGAGACTGTCTTTTCTCCATTGTGTATTCTTGCCTCCTTTGTTGAAGATTAGCTGATGGTAGTTGTGTGAGTTTATTTCTGGACTCTCTGTTATGTTTCATTGATCCATATGTCTTTTTTTTAATGCCAATACCATGCTGTTTTGATTACTTTAGCTTTGTAGTATTGTCTGAAATCTGGCTCAAGCTTTGATCTTTTTCCTCATTATTGCTTTGGTTATTCTGGATCTTTTGTGATTCCATATAAATTTTAGGATTATTTGTTTTAGTTCTGTGAAAAATGTCCTAGGTAATTTGATAGGGATCTCATTAAATCTGTAGATTGCTTTGGGTAATATGGCCATTTTAACAGTATTAATTCTTCCAACCCAAGAGCATGGGATATCCAGTTCTTTAAACCACCTTCAGTTTCCTTTATCAGTATTTTATAGTTCTCAGCATGTTTTTTACACTTTATTGATGTATGATTGACCTGCAAAAAATTTTTTTAAACTGATCATTGACTTTTAAGATACAAATATTGTTAGGCTCTGAAAAGGGAACTGAATGAAGGCATTGGAATAGAGCCTGTAAGGAAGAAGGCCCTTCAGCTGGGCCTAATGTAGTGCTTTGGGCATAAGTGGTAAAAAAACTAAAGACTTATTGAAAAAGGAGCAGGGTAAAGAGAGACTGAGAGGGCAGGTAAACTCCTAGGGAGATACCAGGGACACAACTGTGTGAGATGCCCGTGATCCTGGCTGGGGGCAGTTTCCTTACATCAGCTCCAGGCTAACAGAGGAAACCAAGGTTCTTCTTGACTTCCCCCTTAGTCTCAACTTTATGGAGAGAATTTCTACCTCAGTGAAAGGAGTATCGTCTGAGAAAAAGAGAGAAGTCAAGACCATACATCCTGAATAGGGCTTTGGTGGAGAAATGCTCTTCCTTCCCCCACTTTTGCTGATTAGTGATGAAACTGAGTTCATACGCATCAACGGTGAACTGGGGAGCCTATCTGGAGTGATTAGTTTTCTTGATTTTTTAAAAAAATCAAAAAAATTTTTTCTTTAATTTTTTAAAAAAATTTTCCCGAGTGAGGTGATTCCATTTTATCATATAAAAAATTGGAAACTTGTAAGAGAACTGCATAGCAAGATTCTGTTGGAAAGGCAGGGATGCCAGGAAAGGGTCCAAAGCTGGAGATGAGGCCAGAGAAAATGAACAAAGTGAAAAATCCCTCCCAGGCCAGCTGTGGGGAGGAGAGGAGAGACACTGGATTAAGAAGTACTGGGGAGGGAGGAGCAATCCCACAGATGGACGCACTGCTGATTGAACTCTACCACTGTATAGGTCATGTTTTGACCTGAACACAAGAGTGCATGTAGATTCTTAGGCTAGAAAGGAAGAACTAATTAACCCAAGGGTAGGACTAAAGACCACTGGAATAGCCTGGATATGGAGCATAGAGGGCACTGTAAGGCTGGTGTCTCCATAATGAGGTAAGCGGTGGACACCCCTTCTCGAGTTTCTTTCTCTGAACCAAGAAAGGAAGCTCAGCCTACTGTTAACTTCAGTCTTTTGCACAGTGCTTGAACCCCAAAGTTTTTGCTGAAGGTTATGGATAGTCTTCCTCTTTAAAAGAGGAAATGTCTGAGCATTGTGCTGAAGAGGATGTTGCCAAAGATGCAACGGGGTGAGATGCTGGTCTCAAGGGGGTGGTCTTTGCCTGCCATTTCCTTTGGGGACGATCACCTGAGTGGTGAAATGCCTGGAAGCCTTATTCTGGGAGGTTTCATAGCTTGTATGGTTACACATGGTATATGTGTGTGTGTTTTAATTAGAGGAAATACTTTTTCCCCCTAAGTATATTGAGAGTTTTAGACATGCTCCTGAGATAACTGGGTATAGAAATCACAGAGAACTTACTGCTGTGGAGTCTGTTTCACTCTCTGGGATCTGCTTCTGTGGGAAGTCGCTGGTTGCATTCTGCAGGCCTCACCCTGTATTGATCAAGGTAATGAGGTTCTGTCATGTTAAATCCAGGCTAGTCCCAGAAAGCCCATTTGGTAGATGTTCTCCTTAGCTGCTCTTAAGTTGTGTGATTAAAATAGTGATTCTTGAAGTCAGAAACATGACATCTTGCCTTTGATTTAGAAGTTTGGAGAACAATATTTATGTATAGGAGAAGCCCAGTTTAAAATCCTCATTTGTCTTTGTAGCATTATTGGGTATCCAGCAGATGTCACTATTACAGTCTGTGTTCAGTTTTTTGGGCTTTACTGAGTAATGTTTTCAGGAAGGCTCCATTTGGGGACAATGCTTTATCAATGGCCTAATGACAGTTCCTATTTGTTTGCTGCTGTGTCTAATACTAAATCAAGTTGCCTGCCTGAGTATTTTTTTGTAGAAGTGCATTCACTATAAACATAGGATGCAGACATTTTCTGGCTATATATTTTATTTTTCACTTATAGGAAATGCAACTGTTTGAATACATAAATGTACTATCTTTTTTTTACCATTAATACTACTTATATATTCCACTTTCAATATAGAAAAAGTACTTCGATCGTTTGAACCATTTTTACCCACATGACTTTTGATTTTGCCAATTTTGTGAAGTTTTTTCCCCCACATTAACCCAGTTCTTCTACAATTCAATTCAGTCTGACACTGTCTGCCTGGAATTAGTGTCAGATCGTACAAGTTAGGGGCTTAGTCCCACAAGACTGCCCCCACCTCAGACACCAATTGCCAGTCCCAGGATTCTCCTATTTCTGATGCACCAGCTATAAATTAGGGCTTCCCAATACCCCTTCCTCAGGTTCAGTGATTTGCTAGAAGGACTCAGAACTCAGGAAAACAGTTTACTTACTATTACTGGTTTATTATAAAGGATTCAGCTCAGGAACAGACAAATGGAAGAGATGCATAGGGTCAGGTATTGGGAGAGAGGGCACCACCTCCTCTCACCACCTTCATGTGTTCAGCAACAGAAGTGCTCTGAACCTTGTCAATTAGGAGTTCTAATAGAGGCTCTATTTCGTATGCATGGCTGATTAAGTCATTGCTTATTGCTTATTAACTCAATCTGCAGCCCCTGTCCCCTCCCCTCCTCCATGAGGGGGTCCAGGATTTGGCTAAAAGTTCCAACCCTTTAATAATGTGGTTGGTTCCTCTGGCAACCAGCACCCCTCCCCCATCCTCAGAGAGTCATCTCATTAGCACAAACTCAGGAGTAGTTGAAAGGGGCTTGTTATGAATAACAAAGGATACTCTTGACACCCCTGTCATTCAGAAGATTCCAAGGGTCCTAGAAGCTCTTGTGCCAAAAGTTGTTGTGAAGATCAAGTAAATATATTTCTTGTCACAACATCACAAATAATTTCCAGTGAGTCTTTCAGTATAGTTCCTGATCTCATTCGTAATGTATACGCCATCATTTAAGTCCAAAATGTTCTAGTGAACCATCAACTATTTCATAAAAGCTATATTCAAAAGAGGTTAAGGAAGTATCTCCTCTCTTTTTTTGAAGAAAGAACCATACCTGAATTTGGGAGCTGATATTAGTTAGGGTGAAAGTCTAAAAATGACTTAAAGAACAAAAAAGATCAGTTCTCTCTAATACAAGCATCCCAAGGTAAGAGGTTCAGGTTGCCAGACATCTCTGTTCCATCCAGTCATTGGTCTCAGGCATCCTAATCAATGGCACGGTTGAGGCTGGGTTTCTGGAGTTCTGGCAGCAATAGTGGGAAAGAAAGCATGGAAGAGGCAGTCTCGCTTCCATAAGGCCAGGCCTGGAAGTGATCCACATCATTGTGTGTGTTCCTTCGTTAAGAGTTTAGTTACACGGCCACCCCTAAATGCAAATGAGGTTTAGAAATTTGTTTGTGTGCCCAGGAAAGATGTGAGGATGGGCATTGGTGGACAACTAGCAGGTTCCACCCCAGTGCTGGTAGTTCATTGGTTTGAATGGCAATGACCAAACATGGCTATCAATGTCCTTTTCAGGAAGTGCACTCAGTGTACAGAATTTTGGCTGGGATTTTGAATATTGGAAACATTGAGTTTGCAGCTATTTCTTCTCAACATCAGACTGATAAAAGTGAGGTGCCCAATGCTGAAGCCTTGGAAAATGGTAATTATTTGATGCTTTGCACTGTGAGTTGCCAAAGTGCATGTTTCTTTCGCTTTGGTAGTTTTTCAGGACTCTAAAATACAGTGTGCTGTTGATAGTCCTATTGGCTCTGGGGTTTTTCACTAACCAGTATTTCCTAGAGGCTATTTTATAGAACGTCAGGGTTTTTTTTCCATGAACTACAAATAGATGTTCTTCAGAAAAGAATTCTGTGGTGGGTAACTTTGGGCAGTGATTCTCAACAGTGGCTGCTTTGGAAAATCATACACAGATTTTTCAAAAAAATGCAGGAGGTCAGACCTCACTCAATTCACTGAATCAGCATCTGCAGGGGATAAAGCAGCCACCTATTTATTTTTAAAGTTCCACAGGTGATAATGGTGGCCCAAGGAATAAGAATTCTGAGTTAGAAAAAAAACAGATTTAAATAGATACCTTTTGTATTAAACCGCAGCACTTTTTCGTGGCCTTTAGTATACTAATGTGCTTTGTGACTCTCTAAGAGCAGACGGTAGTCTCCAGCAGTTCTCCAACTAATTTGACCACGACTACCTCCTTCCACATTTTTCCATCTAACACCTGTGAAAGGCTCTTACAAGTTTGGGAGGTACTGCTTCAGTCTAGGTGCTTTGGAGATTAAGGACGGGGCTTGTTTATCCCAGAATCTGAAGTGCTGGGGATACAGCCTGAACACGTAGCAGATGTAGAATAAATGCTGGCTGGCTGGATGAATGGATGGATGGATAGATGACTACATCTTCTCGTGTCTTCTTTACCCTCTGTTCTAGCTGCTTCTGTTCTCTGCATCAGCCCTGAAGAGCTCCAAGAGGCCCTCACTTCACACTGTGTGGTCACCCGGGGTGAGACCATCATCCGCGCCAACACCGTTGACAGGGCCGCAGACGTCCGAGATGCCATGTCCAAAGCCTTGTATGGGAGGCTCTTCAGCTGGATTGTAAATCGCATCAATACACTCCTGCAGCCAGACAAAAACATATGGCAAGTTCTCCCGGGGAGCAGAGGCCTTAGGGAGGGCTGTCACCGGCCCAGGTCTCTCATAGAGTTTGCAAAAGGAAGCATTTGGTCCTCTCTTGAGTTTCTTTTAGTGAAGCTCTCAGGCTATCTCCTTTAAGAGACACAGTGGGATCCAGGAGAGCCATAGCATTTATACCTGAAAGGCACACAATTGACGGAGCCATTATGTTGAAGAGAACAGGCTTGGCTGGGAGCTGGGCAAACTGGGTGTGCATCCAAGCTCCACAGCTTAATCAGTACTAGTTCTAAGTTACAGTTTCCTCATCTGTAAAATGAGGATAATGCCCTCCTCATGGTGGTGTTTTTAGAATCAACTGAGACAGTTCATGAAAAGTGTTAAAGCATAGTATCTCACATCATTACTACCACTTTTTCTTTGATAAGTAAGCATCAGCGTTTCTGGAGTGTGGAAGAATTAACAACATCAAATTCTAAAAAGTCTTCTACCAGCTAAGCTTTGTGGGTGGGCAAGTGGAAGAATGAACGAGCAGCAGCCCCAGCCCCTTCAAACAGAGTGGTTCCTCTTTAATCTCTCTATAGGTGGAGCTTCTGAGGAAGATGTGAAAGGATTCTACTGCCTTAAAAAAAGAATTTGGCAGTACTGTTGAGAGACTCAAGGAGCAAATGGTTTAAGACTTAGTTTCCCCCTCACAGGTGGCAGGATGCTGCTTTCCCTGAGTGGCTGCAAGTGTTGATAAAGACGTGGGCACATACCTTCTCACTGTCCTGAGATGGCTGTCTCCTCCCCTAAGAGGTTTTCTTCTCTCTCATGCAGCGCTGCTGACGGTGGTATGAATGTGGGGATCTTGGATATTTTTGGATTTGAGAACTTTCAGAGGAATTCATTCGAGCAGCTCTGCATAAACATCGCCAATGAGCAAATCCAGTACTATTTCAGTCAGCACGTTTTTGCTCTCGAGCAGGTAACAGTGAACTCTGAAGTCACGAACTCAATGGGGAAGGCGTCTGCAGGTTGCCCAGAGTTTGAAGCAGAAACCCTGTTAGTCAGGCTAACAGGTCAAAGACTCTTAAAAAAAAAAAATCACTGGTGAGGCCATCCTGTCAAAATAAATTGGCAGTCTAAGTTTAGTCTGAAAAAAAGAGGTCTCCATTTCTATGGAAAGGTACATTTCCTCACTTGAATGAAGCTGGTGACAAGCCAATTATTTAAATGTTGTTTCCAAACTGTTTCATGTGCATTGCCCAAAATGCTACATTCTCTTCTACTTTATTTAACTAAAAATATCTATGATCATGCCTGAAATAACACAGGATGATCTTGAATTCGAGATACAGGTGCTTGTTGTTCTTAACTCCAAAACTGGCCACCCTGTCCCCTGTCTCCTGCACACCAGGTCCCACAGGAAGTGGATGGATATTTTCAGGGAGTAGTAAGATCTGTTCTTGGTTTTTTCAAAATGAAAGTCTTTCACCGTAAGTTTAATGATAAATAAAACCAGGTGTGAAGCTAGTGGACCCAAAGTCTAGGGGCCCTTCTCCTCCACCCCAATCCATACCCCAACCCCAAGGCTCTCCATTATGAAGTAGTTGCAATAACTGAACATTCTGACCAAGCCCCTTGTTTTAATGCAGGAGTGAGGACACACAAACTGGACTGTAATGAAATAAACACAAAGACGTGGACTGAAAATACCAGTATTGGTTTTATCACTGGAACTGGATAAATCCATATTATACTCCTCTCCCTGCCCACCTTGTACAAAACTAGACCTACAAAACTAGACCTTGTTTCAGTCCAGGTCACTTCCATTTATTTTCTCAGGAAAACTGGAGGTTTTCTAGTTTTTTAGTCTGAGAGGATTCCTTTGCAGGAGATAGAAGTTTGCTTTCTTCCTGGTTTCAACTATACTTGTCACCAAAATAAAATTTTTCCAGCTTCCCTTTCTTTCTACACCAGTTTCTAAATTATGAGTTAACAAGTCGGTGTTTGGGAGAGAGAGAGCCATCTCTTCTGTTGCCTGCCCCAGGCCACCCTTAGGTCAGACTGAAACCCAAAGCTCCAACAGTATTCTATGCAGTAGAGTCCTTTACTATTCACATAAAGTCCTTTACTACTCACCCTGTTCAGAGTTGCCAGACACAGAAAGTGCATGCAGGCTGGTGGTCCCTAGGCCAGTTTTGGGCTGGAGAGAGTCACAATCCATTTCCTTCCAGATGGAATATCAGAATGAGGGTATTGACGCCATACCCGTGGAGTATGAGGACAATCGCCCACTCTTGGATATGTTCCTCCAGAAACCCCTGGGACTGCTTGCACTGTTGGATGAGGAAAGTCGGTTTCCCCAAGCAACTGACCAGACCCTGGTTGGTAGGTACTTTTTGGAAAAGGCTTATACGTGCAGAAGAGAACTTGGCTACTTGGCTCATGTCATCAAATGAGTGTGGTTTAAGGAATCTTTCCTGGGTACTTAGGCCACCCAGTGATTGTGAAAATACAGACCCTGCTTTTAATGAATTAAAATGTTCAGCAAATGTCCTGGTAGAATTTTGTGTCATCAAGCAAACTCGTCACCATCTGTCAAACCCTCCTCACTTTCCTGTTTCTGCAAATGGAAATACCTTTGCCCTGTGTCAATGTCATTTTACACCTTCTGCTCCCTTATTTCTTATAACCAGTACAGAATTCTACCCCACCCCCCCACACACCTTTTTCATGCCCTTCTCTCATGTCTCTACCTGGACCCCCATCCATCTCTAGTCCAAGTTTGTATAAAAGCCCCTTCTGGTCTCCTGGCTTCCAGGTCATATTATACCCCTCCTCCCAGCTCATTATTCTTCCTAAAGCCACCTTTTCATTTGGGTTACCATTATCTGTGGAGTGATGATAAAACACCTCCTCCCGGTGTTAAACGCCCTCTCTACTCTACCTGTGCTCCTCTTGACCTTCACCTCCTCCTCCTTGAATCTTCAATGTTGGACATGATCCTATCTCTCACTTATATTATGAGATCCTTGAGCCACAAGACCCCAGTCTTCGCATGCCTTTACTACTGAGCGCAGTTCCTCACACAGTGGACGCTCTGTCACAACAACAGCGGAATTGTTTATTGAGGGAGGAATGGGAAGTTTCAAGCCTTTTCCCAGGATGGAAAATTGATTTGTGGGAGAGATTCACTTCTAGGAGTTGAGGTTGTCACCCTCAGTGGCTTCCTTTTTATCTATAAAATTGTCACAAGTTGCCAAGAGGAGTATAAACCAGGGTTACTTGCCTTCTGTGGGATATCTTCGTAGTTCTAAAGCTCATTGGCTGGGCTTCTGGTGTAATCAGTGCCCATGCTAGGACTTCTCAGAGCAGAACGTGAGATCTTAGGGAGCAGCCTGACACTAAAGACAACATGAAACAACGAAGAGAGGACTTGATTGTAAATGCCCATGTTACTGGGGTTTGGGGGGCTCTTTCTCCATTATTGTTCATCCAAGAATAGTATCAGGCTACTCTGAAATTCCTTATTCTGGGTAATTGTGGTTCGAGGAGCACATTTTTGTCTGAAGGAGCGAACAGTTCCTGTTGTAACTTTTAAACATGAAAATCCACGCAGATAAATTTGAAGACAATCTCCGGTGCAGATACTTCTGGAGGCCCAAAGGGATGGAGCTGTGCTTTGGCATTCAGCACTATGCTGGGAAGGTGAGGCGAGTCAGTTATTAAACCTGAATTTGACAAGGGGTGAGTGTCTGTGTTACGCTGTTTGTGCCACTCCTGGAGTTGCTTGCCAGTTTCTTTCTCCTCTTAATTCTTCTTGAGAACCTAATCATAATTCCCAAGCTTTCTCAGTGGTGTTGCTCACAGAAAGCCGCCCCTGGCAAAGAAGCAGTTTCTCGTGGGGGTGGCCCACAGAGCTGCTATCTGCTTCTCACCTGAGGTTTGGCCTCAAAGTGACAGCTCTCCAGAGAGAAACGTATCACAGCTTTTGGAGTGCTTAGTGGTGAACGTTCACATTTAGAAGTTATTTGGAGATGTGTGAGTAACAGAGGAGAGTTAGTATCCCAGTTGGGCTCAATTTTTAGTATTTTAAATGTGTGTCTACAGGGCCCCAAAAATGTCTAGATGAAAATTCACTTTATCATACAGATGTTAAGCTTTTACAATATGAACTAAAATCTCCACTTTTCATACATTATGGCTCAATCTCAATTTCATGTTCCTGAAGCAGATTAGTGAGTGATTCAGGAAATTCTCTCCTCCCATAGCCAACAATTCATTGCTCAGGGTACTCTCGAAGGAGTCATTTGAATGATGGCCAGTTGATTCTGGCGGGGTCTGCTGAGGCCCCAGGCCCAGAACGTGGTAGGAGTTCAACAAAAGGCATTTTGGATTATTTTGTTGATTTGAGACCTATTGAAATGATTCTTTACATTCATATCACGCCGTTGAAATTAATTTTGCCTGACTGGACATTGGTTGAAAGGCAGTCTAATACAAGTGAAGGGGTTGTTTTTCTCCTCACATGGTATGAGATGATATCTGTTTTGGATCTTGCTTAGAAATTGCAATCCAGTTTTTGCTCTTAAAAGTTTTATTTCCCTTAGCCTTGAAGCCTGACTGCACATCCCACCCACCCTGGCCCCCACATCCCTGTTCTTCTCTTCTGCCTCCTGCTCCCATCCTCCTCCTCGCACCTCTCTTTCCATCTCTCTGTCCTTTTATACCTGTTCCATACCCACCCTCCTCTTCCCTCTTTCTTCTTCTCTTTTCTTGATTTTAAGGGGAAAAGGATCCTTTTCCTTTGGGGCTCTGTGTCCTTTCCTGAATTCCTTTGCCACTCAACACTTATTTCCCTGGAGCATTCCTTAAAATTTGTCTGACCTGGATCCCCTCCGTCCCGAGAACTGAGAACTGCTCAGAATCCCTGAGCCATCACTCAGGTGCCACTACTGCCTTGAGAAGCAGTGAGAGGACAGTAGGTGTGAGCATGGAGCTACACTGCCCGTGTTGGGGTTGCCTGCCCATCACGGGTGAAATGTGTGATCATGGGCACAGTATTCAGCGCCTCTCTCGGCCTCTGTTTGCCCACCAATAAAATGGAGACAGTAACAGTATTTTCTTCATAGGATGGATGCTTCATATTGTGAGTGCCCAATATAAGTATTTTGATCTGATATTTCAATATGACTCTCTTCTTCAAAGAACAGTTGAATGAGAAGTTAAGATTAACTGGCCTCTAAAAAATTACAATTTTCCTCCCTTATCTGGTGGTCTGAATTTAAAAGCATGCTGTGTCAAGATGAATTTTATACAGAGGTAGATTAACGACCGACCTCAGGCAGCATGCCAGTGTCACCAGTGATGGACAGTATTGACTAACTTGCGATTTGCTATTCACGTTGCAGGTATTATATGATGCTTCTGGGGTTCTTGAGAAAAACAGAGACACTCTCCCTGCTGATGTGGTTGTCATACTGAGAACATCAGAAAACCAGCTTCTTCAGCAACTCTTTTCAATCCCTTTGACCAAAACAGGTACTTGGCACCCCTCTGAGAGCCCTAGGCCTAATGTTTCTGCAAGTCCTCTGGAGTTTTCCCGTAGTATCTAAAACACTACAGAGGCTGCACTGCTCACGTTTTGAACTTTGAGCAGGGGTAAAGGGCTGTTCAGCTAAGTTCAAGAAAAGGAAAAATGACTATTTCTTTTGCATCTAATTGCACATCATCAATATATAAATGCATGTGTACACAGACACACTCACACACTTTCCATAACATCAGCTCTTAGACTTCTCATTTTCTCTGCCTGCTTTTTATTCTTCCACTTATAAAACCATATGTTATCATCAATTCATGCTAACACTCTAGAGTGGTCTTGATTTACTTAGAATTACTGGGAAGATTATTTCTATTTATGTATGGTTTCAAGTAAAGGGACTGGGGCCAAAATCATCCAATCAAGGGGTCCTCAGGAGTCAACTGTTCTAACTTCCCACCTAGCTTCACCCTACCACTCTCCTAAACCAACCTGAAACAGGTCTGTCGGTGGCCTATGTACATAGCCTTTGCCTACCTACAGTCCGCTTCTGTTTAGTTGCTCAGTCAGTCCTCATACCAGGAGCAGGAAACTAGGGCCGATAAATGGAACATCCTGGTCTTTGCTGTTTCACCAAATGGATTCTAATTGGGTCAAGCTCCTTTGGTTTATCTGGGATTCTGCTGCCTTTGACTGGGCAGCAGACCCCATCTTCCCATAGCTCTCCTCTCCAGGGCTTTCTGTTTTTCAGGTTGTGTCTGGAAACAGCTGCAGATATGCTTTTAAGAAAGGAGGCAAAGAAACCTCTTTATCATTGTGCATAATTTCTTCTTTTCTTTCCATGTCACTTGTGAAAACATTGACAGCATGTCTAGCATGGGGCCTTCGCATGTTAAAAGAGAGTGGTTGCCAGGTCTGAATTTTAGCCACATGCAAAGGAATGAAAAGCTTGGTTAAGAAAAAAGTCACAGTCTACAACCTTGGCTTCATCTTTATTTTGAAGCCAGGTTCTCAGCTTTTCTCAAACGTGTTCGTTTAAGCAAAGATAGTAGAGTGCCCATCAGAAGGCTGCCCTGCAGCTTCCTTTCCATACCTCCCTTGGGCATAGCCAGGATTTGATTCATTATCAACTTCTGGGAGTGTGGGCAGGTGTGGCAGGACTGGTGCTCCCTCATCAGACACTCAGGCATATGGACTCACTAGGTGAATCTGTACAGAGGCAAAGACATGACCATTATTAATAGGATACTTCTCTTTGAAATAAAATCTATCCAAATAGCTTCTTAGCTAGCATTTATACTCTCCCATAAATATGAGTGACGACTTGTCAGATCTGTTCACAACTTTCGAATTTCTAATTTTTCAACCTTTGGCAAAATGAAAACAAGTTTGCAGTCTGGGCCACTAGGTGGCGCTATGCAAGAAGTCAGCTCTGCAGCCAGCCTCCTGTTGCCCTTGATCACCTAAAAGCCAGGAGGAACAGGAACAAAGAGATAGACTCTGCTCCTTATTTTTTGTTTTCTGCAAAAGAATTTTCCTCATGCCTTGTAACGCTTTCTGAATCTTGCCTTGAAACTGTACTCCACACCACCTGGAAGAAACAAAAATGAAAAATAAGACTAGAGCAAACGTGTTTTCCTGACAATCTCCCTGGTATTCCTGATTTGTATATTATGCAGAATAATTTCTTTTGAAATCCTTAGCTTCCTTTTCTTCACATTTTGAGTTTAATTAAGAAGCCACGAGTCTACATCAAAACTAATAAGCTTGATTCTGTTTTCTTTTTCTGAACTTACTCATGTGAAAATGCCTTCGATCAACAGACATTTATAGAACAGCTGCTAATAATAAGGCACTGTATAGGCAGCAAAGGGCAATATAGAGGTAAAAATAGTATGGCTTTGCCTAAAAGCAACTGGAACTTTCTTTTACCTTCCTGTTCTATCTGGAATTGAACACTAATTTATCTCCTTATGATGCTATTTGCCCTCAAACCTCAGTTCTAAAGAGATTGTGCATCCTGTGTTGAAGGTCAGAATATTAATTAAACTTCTAAATTTTAAAACCTCCCTACTCTATATTTTTTGGTTTTATTATATTACAGCCTTTGAAAGTGGGAACACCTTCCTGGACAGAAATAGGCTGTATTGTTTTGGTGAAAATGCAAAGACTTGTATATTCCTTATGAAGGGAAACGTGGCTTTCCAGCTCAGCATTCTGCATGGAAGCAAGGTCCTACACATCCTGGCATTTTGGAAAAGAATATGCTAATATTTTCAGTGCATGAGAAACCATTTTCTTGGTTGTTTTAATTTTTATTTATCTTGTCTCAAACCCTTAAATTCTTAAATGGGGCAGTAGTTCAGTGAGCATAGATATCAGGGATGGTTATTTTACAAACTTTTTTTAGGGGGTGAACTGCAGAAAAGAAGGAAAAAGATCAAAGTTGGGAAACTTTGGAGGCTGTTAACCCCAAACTTAAAAAAGAGGTCTAACAAAAGACCTAAATAGACATTTCTCCAGTGAAGACATCCAGATGGCCAAAAGGCACATGAAAACATGCTCAACATCACTAATTATCAGAGAAATGCAAATCAAAACTACAATGAGGTACCCCATCATACCATCAGAATGACCATCATTCAGAAGTCCACAAATGATAAATGCTAGAGGGAGTGTGGAAAAAAGGGAACCCTCCTATACTATTGGTGGGAAAGTAGTTTGGTGCAGCCATTATGGAAAACAGTATGGAGATTCTTCAAAAAAGCGGAAGTAAACTTACCATATGATTGATCCAGCAATCCTACTTCTGGGTATATATCTGGAGGGAACTCTAATTTGAAAAGGTACATACACCCCAGTGTTCATAGCAGCACTGTTTACAATAACCAAGACATAGAAGCAACCTAAATATCCATTGACAAATGAATAAATAAAGACTATAATACAACAGAATACTACTCAGCCATAAAAAGAATGAAATAATGCCATTTGCAGCAAGATGGGTGGACCTAGAGATTATCACACTAAGTACAGTAAGCCAGACAGAGAAAGACAAATATTACATGGTATCACTTATATGTGGAATCTAAGAAATGACACAAATGAACTTATTTACAAAACAGAAACAGACTCATGGACATAGAAAACAAACTTAATGATACCAAAGGGGAATTAGGGAGAGGAATAAATTGAGAATTTGAGATTAGCAGATAGAAATCTACTAGAGTAGACAAGTTTCTACTGTATAGCACAGGGAACTATATTCAATATCTTGTAATAACCTGTAATGAAAAAGAATATGAAATATATATATATGTATAACTGAAGAATCACTATGCTGTACACCAGAAACTAACACAACATTGTAAATCAACTGTACTTCAGTTAAAAAAAAAGAAGAGGTCCAGTGTTGGGCTTCTCAGTTTCAAGAGGGAAGACCTCTATGGGATGTTGGTAATGCTCTGGCTGCTGGTCTTGGTGGTAGTTACATGGATATTTACTTTATAGTATTCATTATGCTGTATGTTTATATTTTGTACACTGTAAGTGCAGCCTATTTCACAATAATATTTTCCCCCCAAAAGAAAGAGAAGCTATCTTAAAATGCAAAGAAAAACTCTAATTTTTTTGTCTAAGTTTTCCTGTCCAGTGAAGTTGAAGTGTCCTGGCAGCCAGACTGCTGCTGTCCTTTGCTTTCAGACACAGGCATCAGAGAGCCTCCGGCTGACATTCCTTGAAACAGCCAGCCTCCTCTTTGGACCCCTGGACAGATGACAGTCCCTTCATTAGTGGATATCAAACAGAAGTATTGGTCCTTGGTTTAATCTCTTATCAGAGTTGAGAGGATTAACCTCTGGGTGTGTTTGTATAAAACCAGAGAGAGTAATCCAATTGGCATTTTCTTATTTCCTGTACCCACCTTCTTGTTCACTTTGGACACCCCCAAACACTGAAAAAGTTATAAAACATGGAGCATGAGATCACGAGGCCCAGGGTTGTCAGCTTCTCCCAGGTTCCTGCAGCTCCCTTGCCAGCAGCTGTTTCTGCTGACGTGCAGCTGCCCCTGGCAGTGGAGATGCCTCTGCCTGAAAGGCATGCTCTCCTTCCTAGATGCTGAGTGAACATCCAGTAAACGAGGCAGCTGCAGGCAGTGTGGATTCTCTCCATTTCCCTCTTTGCTTTTGCCACCACTCTTTGGTCCACAGATGGGCCACTTCAGACGTGATGAAATTTTCTTTGTAATCCTTCCTGTTGATAAGAAATTCCCTGAAGACTTTATATGTGAAAATTTGATGTGGCAGCAACACTGCTTTCTAACCCTTCAGCTGGGACTTTTCAAACTGAATGATCGAGGTAGAAAAACATTAAAAGGAAGGATATTATAACAAGGCTCTGTGGCATATTCTCCTGTTTGGGGAATGCTCCTCTTGCTACGAGTAAACTAGAGAAAAGTTCAAAAGGCTCAGGGGAGAAAAGAAAGGAGGGGGTTTCAAAAGGAACTTGAAAAAAATCCATTTCTGTCTTTGAATCATGAATTCTGACTTCCAAATAGTAGTTTGGGGTTTTAAAGGAGTTAGGAACTTGGGAGAAACTAGGAAAAACAAGAGTAGTGCAGAGGGGATATTCTTTGAGCCCAAAGTCTGGTTTTGCTTCAGAATCTGGAACTGAGTTTTCTCTCCATTGCCTTCTTCTGTCCAAGGACATTCGGGTTTCTCCCTTGGAATTTGGTTTGCAGTAAAAGTCAGTAGTAAAGTCTCTACCTTGACTTCCATTTGCTACCCTTTTTATTTGGATGGGGAGGGAGCAGGATGAGCTTCTTTTCTTTTTACTTTTAATTTTATTTTAATAGGAGACTAGAGAAAATTTAACATAGTAAGGCATTCTAAGCCAGGTCTACAGCACTGGAAAGGAGAGGGAGGTGGAAAAGGGATGAGTAAGTAAATAAGATGGGGAGCAAAGGACTCAGGGCAGAGAGAGGGAAGCAGGTTGGAAAAACGATGGTAAGTCCCTGACACTGATCTGAAATGCTGTGGGTGGTCAGGGATGGCTCCTGGAAGAACAGCTTGTGGGTGAGAAAGGAAAACTTGAGCAGGGATATTAAAGACTAACTAGAGAGAACCAAGGAGCCCCCAAGGAGTCTGTGTGGCTCTGAGTGTGAACAGATATTCAGCGAATACTTTTTCATTCTACATTTAGATCTGCATCCATTCTGAGTTAATTTTTGTGTAAGGTGTGAGGTTGAGATTTATTTTTTAAAACGAGTATGTCCAGTTCTAAAATAATTTATTGAAATGACTACCCTTTCTCCATTGATTGCTTTTACATTTGTCAAAAACCTATTGGTCCTATTTCTGTGGATCTGTTTCATTGGTTTGCATGTCAGACTCGTCACTGATTCCACAGTCTTGACTCTTACAGCTTCAGAGTTAATCTTAAAAGCAGGTAGTGTGATTCCTCCAACTTTATTCTTCTTTTTCAAAATTGTTTTGGCTATTCCAGTTCCTTTGACTTTCCATGTAAATTTTTAAAAGTAGCTTGTCTATATCTATTAGAAAATCCTGTTGAGATTGTGATTATAGGTGCATGAAATCTATAGATAAATTTGGGAAGAATTGACATCTTTACTATGTTGAATCTTTCAATCCATGAACACAGAATGTCTGCTTATTTGGATCTTCTTTGATTTCTTGAATCAGTATTTTGTTTTCAGCATATAGAGCCTGTACATGTTTTGTTAGATTTATACCTAAGTATTTCAATTTGGAGAACTAGTATAATTTTGTTGTTGTTTTTTCTCTCTTCAACTGTTTAATGCTCATGTATAGAAGTACCTGGGATTTTTGTAGATTGACCTCATCTCCTACAACCTTGCTAAACTCAGTTATTAATTCTAAGAGTTTTGTTTGATTTTGTTTTTGTAGATGCCTTGGAATTTTCTACATAGACAGTCATATTGTCTGTAAATAAGCAGCCTTTTATCTTTCTTCCCTATCTTATACCTTTTATTTCTTTTTCTTGCCATATATGACCGGCTATGACTTTCAGTAGAGAGTTGTATAGAAGTGGTGAGAGGAGACATCTTGCTTGGTTCCAGATCTTGAGGGAAAGCATGCAGTTTTTCACCATTATGATGTTAGCTGTAGGTTTTAGGAAGGTGCCCTTTAACTTTCTATTCCTTCCATCTGGAACATTTTTCCCCAAGACATACCCATGGCTAGTTTTTTCACTTTCTTCAGGTCTTTTCTCAAAATCTATTTTTCCCAGCTACCCTAATAAAAATGCCAGCCAACTCAATATTTATAAACCTATTTCCTATTTTATATTTTCCCTTAGCACTTATCACTACCTTACATACTACATACACTTCGCTTATTTATTTTCTATTTTCCTCCACTATAATGTAAGTCCCAAGCTGGCAGGGATTTTTGTCTGGTTTGTCCATTACTGTATCCACAAAATCTTGAATAATACCTGGCATATACTAGCCATTCTCTGTGTATTTGCTGAATAAATAAATAGATGGTGGAACCAAATCTACCCATCCACCTGCATCTGTTCCCATTTTGTTTTCCTTTTAATCCAAATGACTGAACTGTCCCTGCTCTTACTAGAAGCCAGCTCTCCACTTGTCCTCTACCTTACTTCCCCTGTCACCTTCACAAGAACTTTTATACTGCAAGTATTCCTCCTCTCTTTTGTATCATCTATTTATTCCTCTTTGTTAATCATTCTCATTAATATAATATCTTCCGTCTTCTTGACCCCTTGTTACGGGTTGATGGGTAGAATTATGCCTCCCCCCCACCGAAAGATATGTTGAAGTCCTAACGCCCCAGTACCTCAGAATGTGACTTTATTTGAAAATAGGGTCTTTACAGAGGCAATCAAGGTAAAATGAGATCATCAAGGTGGGCCCTAAACCAATATGACTGGTGTCCTTATGAAAAAGGAAAATTTGGGCAGAGATACAGAGAGAACGTCATGTGAAGATGAAGTCAGAGAGCAGGGTGGTGTGTCTACAGCAGCTCTCAGCTGAGTCTCCTCACTAGACGAGTTTCTGCTCTTGCCTCATTAAGCCTGACAGCTGAACTGCCGTCTTTCTAAAGATGTAAATCTGATCATGTCACTTCCCTGCTTAAAGCCTCCAGTGGCTCCTCATCACACCTAGACTAAAATCCAAACACCTTTCTTCGTCTAATACTCTTATGTGAGTTGTCCCTGCCTGCCTCTGTCCCCATCTCCTTGGACTCCACCCCTCACTCTCTGCCTTCATTCTATTCCTCAGATATTCATAGCCTTTTCCTGACTTGGCACCAGCAGCTCACTCTGCCTGGAACATTCCCCAGATCTTTACACATCTATCCTTGTGATTTAGAAATTGAGCTCAAATAATACTTCACCAAAGAGGCCTTCTCTGTCCACCCAATGGAAAACAGCCCCATGCTTCCCCACTCTCTCATGTCACCCTATTTCCCTGTCTCCTTCGGGAGCTGACATTAGCCTATCCATCTCTACTCCACAACCCATGCCCCATGCCTAGGACACAGGAGTCCTAACAAATTGTTAAGTCAGTAACTCCTGCAAGGGAGAAACTAAGGCTAAAATCCAATCTTCACTCCTAATCTGTATTAGTTTCCTAGGACTGACAAAGCAAGGCACCACAAACAAAAAGTGACTTAAACAAAAGATATTTATTGTCTCATCGTTTCGGAGGCTGGAAGTCCAGGAACAAGATGTTGGCAGGTTTGGTTTCTTCTGAGGTCTCTCTGCTTGGCTTACAGTTGGCTGCTGTCCCAGTGACCTCACGTGGTCCCCCCTTGGTCTGTGCGTATATTGTCTGTGTCCTAATCTCCGCTTCTTACAGGACCAGTCATACTGGATCGGGGCCTACCTCTGTGACTTCATTTTACCTTCCTCGCATTCAAAAGTTCCTAGCTCCAAATTCAGCCACATTCTGAGAGACTAGGAGTTAGGACTCTAACAAATGAACGTGGTGGGGAAGGGGTGACAGTTCAGCCCATCACAGATCACTAATTGCTGAGGGAGCTGCTCAATAGGAACCTCCTTCCCAGTGGGGCGTGTGGGGCCACCGCCTTGCCCCTACAGCCCAGGGACAGCCAGTGAGCAGCCAGAGAGCGTGCAGCCTCGTCCAGAGACAGAGAGCTCTACCCTCTCCCATTCCTTCCTCCTTCCTCCCGCACCAAAGGAGCTAGCCCGGAGCAGAGGTGTGGGGGAGACGCCTCCTGTGAGCCAGCCTGGAGGGAAAGGGGCAGTGGGGAAAAGAGCTTTGAATTGAGATACTATTAAAAGTTAACAATAAATAAGAATGAATCTTCAAAACCAGAAGTAATCTTTAATAACAAAAAATACCTGAAAATCTGTGAAACAGGACTTAAGTATAGTTAAGGGAACTACCATCCTCATGGGAAGGTGAGGGTTCAGCATGAGTGGGGAGGTCACAGGAAAAAGTGAAACTGCTTCTTTCTTATTTAACCTCAGTGAACTGAGATGCCTCAGGACCCTGATTTCATCCTCAGGGCACAGCAGAGAACCACAGAGCTTTTTGCAGGTGTGACCCTGGTAGGCTGGCAGATTCATCACTAGCAGGGGATTCCTCCCTGCACCAGCCTGGAATGAATGAGAGTTATTGTCTTGTCTCTGAAACAGGGCAGATGACACTAAAGTTCACTTGTGAATAATGGAACTAGCAAATGTTAATTGCATTGGCTCCTCGTCTCCAGCAGCCTACACTCAGAGCTGTACTTTGGTTTACCCAGCGGTGCATTTCTGCCTCATGCCATTATCTTGTCTACTTGGGAAGACCATAAGCTACATGGGTGCAAAGACGGTGTCTTCTGTTTCACTGATAAACAGAACATACAGTCAGGACTGTTCACAGTACTTCACCACTCCACGCCATTACCCATGCTGATTCTGCTTTCTGGGATTAATTCTGTCCCTCTACCCTCATCAGCACATCTTTGATCCCTGCACCTCCCCTGCCTCCTAATCCTTTTTTTTTCCCTCTGAAACTCAGCCCCAGCTAGCATCACCTCCTCCAGGAGGGTGTTGGTCTGGGTTGAGTGAAATCCCTGGGGCCTCAGGAATGTCATTTCCATGAGGACAGGATCTTGTCCATTTAGTTGGTGTCTCTTTCCAGCTCCCAGAGAGGCACCTGGCACGTGGGAGGTGCTCAGGACGGTCTGTCTGTCCAGGCAGAGAGTGAAGTGTGTGAACAGAATTTCCTGGTGGTCCTGAGAGCAATTGAAGCACATCAGAAATGTGGGTCATCCTGTGATTTATGGTGGTGGCTGGGAGCCCACCAGCATCAGAAATTTATTTTAAGAAGTTGTGAAATTCAGAAAGAGCTCCATTTAGAACTCCCTACTCTATGAGTCTGGAGGGACGAGTGTGAAGCCCTTAGGACTCGGGGCCAGGGAAGTGCAGCTACAATTGCAGTTATATCCAGCATCTGAAATTGATTGCCAGCCCCCTTCCCTGGTGGAGTGGGCAGGGTGGGGCTTCCCCAGAAACAGGCAGCACACACATGCTTATAGTACAGACTGTACTTTGCTTGGAAACAGGAGATCCACGTACCCACTCAGAAACGTGGCCGCCCTGGGGACTCTGGGTGCGTGTGTGGCCACTCCCTTAAATTACTGCCACAGCGGGCAAGGAGGACCAGTCAGGAGGACTCTGCTGCCTCTGTGAGGTTCTGTGGGGAACATCATCCCCTTCTGCCCTTCAACAGGTTGGAGAAGAGGGCAGAGGGTCCTGGCAACAGCTGGACAGGAGAAACTTCACACCTTCCTGCCTCTCTTTGTTAATGCTTTTCAGCCCTTGCCTCAAAGAATCTTTGATTTTTTTTTGTTAGGCTTGTTGAGGACAAAATGTGCATGTGGTGTGGTTGTAGGGGTAAGAGAGTATCTCTTGGAATTCTCATTTTGCTTTTTTTCCCTCCTATTCCTGAGTGCCTCTAGGTTTTGAATTTGTATTCTCCATGTGCTATTTTTTTGTTTATTTGTTTGTTTTGTTTTGTTGCTCATATGTAAGCAGCTTAAATGTTTCTTTCCTTTTAAAAAGTTTATCTGCAGTTTTTTCTACCCCATCAGCTATGGTGGAATAAAGAGCTGTGGACTATAAGCCAGGAGACAGGCTGGGATGCTGAGACTGACCTGGGTTGGTACTTTGCATCCAGCAGATTTAATTCAGTTCTCTAAACCACCTTCCTATATTCAAAGTGAGGGCTTTGCATGAAGAATAACCTCTCAATTAGAAGGAAGCTTAAGGTCAAACAGACCAACCTCTAGTAATCTTTGGGCCAAACTTTGTCTGGAGTTAGTGGTTTGAAAACCTTCACTGGGTTCTCTTTTGTTCTTCGGTCTATTGCACCATGCTGTCCAGTGTGATAGAAAATGTTCCGTTAGCCACATTTTAACAAGTAAGAGGAAACAAGTTGTCCTATTCCATTTGGGCTGCTATAACAAAATAGCACAGACTGGATAGCTGATAGACAACAGAAATGTATGTCTCACAGTTCTGGAGGCTGGGAAGTCCAAGCCCAGGACTACAGCAGATTTGGTGGCTGGTGAGAACCCACTTCCTGATTTTTCCACAGCCATTTTTCCACTGTGTCCTCATATGGACAAGGAAGCTCTCTGGGGCCTCTTTAATAAGGGCACTAATCCCACTGATGAGGGCTCTGCCTTCATGAATCACCTGATTAATTCCCAAAGGCCCTACCTTCAGGTATCATCACATTGGGGGTTAGGATTTAGCATCAGAATTTGGGGGGGTGGGGGACACAAACATTTAGTAGCACAGATGAAATTAATTTTAATATATCTTTACTCAACATGTCAAAAATATTATCATTCAACATGTAATCAGTATAAAAATTATTGAGATATCTTTTTGTTTTTTTACTAAGTCTTTGAAATCTGTTGTGTATCTTACCACACATCTCGATTTACATCTCGATTCGGACTAGCTACAGCTCGTGTGTTCAGGAGCTGCCATGTTGAGTAACGTGGCTGCGGAGTCGCCACCCAGGCTGCGGGGTGCCTTGTCCCTGCTCCCAGAGGGACACGCAGGGATACCAGAGAGCCTTCTTGCTGGCTTTCCGAAGAAAATAAGTTCTTGTCTCTTCATGCAACAGTATCTTACTGCGTCTGACTTGACCTTAGCCTGTTTCCCAGTGTGGGGGAGCAGTCACCGTTCTGGGTTTGCAGAGTTCCAGCATAAACTGTTTAACAGTTCCTGTGACTCTCTTTACAGAGGTAGAAAGGTCTCATATTATCAGTATCAGGAGCAATGTTTGCCCAAGTGTGTTTCATGAAACTCTAGGTTTGTGGGATATGATGAGATGTGGGGTGAATAAGAGCTTTCCGTGGGCAAAAAGTGTAGGAATACTGAGTCTGAAAATACAGTAAGTGTGTTTACTGCAGAAATACCAAGAGATGGCTCTCGTGTACAGGGCTTCTGAAACCAGCAAGGTGCATTTTTTTGTGAAAAGCATCCATGGCGTCAAGAGTCAAAGGGGACCCACTGAGGCGATGCTGTTCAGATCATCTCCCTGAATCTTTCTTTTTCAGGGCAACCTTCCACTGTAAGTCTTAAATCCATTTCCAAAAGTTCCTCATGCTTTCCTAGCTCTAGAGATCCTGTTGCTGCTATGTCCTTGAAAAACAAAAACTAAAGTAACCTTCACTGATGAGTCGTAAAAATGGCTCTAATATTGGGAAAGTTAGTATCTGTTGTGAATCAGATACACTTGCTTTCCTCAACAGATTTTAATACTTCTTTCGTAGCTCCTAAATGTGATAGTGAATATACATTTTATTTTTAAGTGGCAGTACAGTTTAGGGCCACTTTATTTCTTTAATGATCTTGTCAAATACAGAAAATATGGCAGCTTTGAATTTTCAAATGGTCAGAAATGCAAGGAAAACAAATTCTGCTTTTTTCACCAGCATCCTTCTCATTCATAGAGAATAAATATGTTCCCATTTAAGATGAAAGGTTCTTTGCATTTATTTCATAGCTCATATTGGAGGGAAAGTCTCAAGCTCATTTACAGTTTATTAATTCATCCCACTATAAAATCTCTTTATAATGGGGCTTTCAGGGCATCTCCCCTTCCCCCCACCTTACTAAAAGATAACTCCAGGCACTTCAAGTGAATTAGAAACAAAGCCTTCATAATTAGAACCTCTCTACTTAGAAATGGATCACAACTTACCACTTTTTTTTCCCCCAGGAATTTGGGTCATGTTAATAAAAACTGTATTTTTCTCTTTAGAACATAAGACTAGCTTCTAACAGTCTGGTCCATATGTTAGAAGCACATAAAAGTTAATCATTTTGCTCTGGTGCCAGCGTGTTGTGTATGAAGAGAAGCTGTAAACCACAGCTGCGTGGAGTAACACTTGTGAACTTTACTGGTTTGCACATGTGAGATGTCAGTAAACTAAATAAAATGTCATTTAACTTTACTCAAATTGGAAGTAGGAGAGGAGTGCTGAGATTTTATAAAGGTTTGCGTTGAGGAGAGTGGTTCCATTCTTTATAGGATATCACAGGGAGAGGTCAAGGTACCCAGAAACCAAATCAGCTATTTTCCAGATGATCAGGGTGGGCTTAGCCAGAATAGTGATTGCAGGATAATTAGTGGGAATCGTTGTGCGGTTGACCTAGTTCCGTGTGTAAATGACTGAACAATCCAGACATCATCTAAAATCAGTCGGGTTCAGTCAGTTTAGCCAGGCGGCAGTCCCATCGGTTACTCAGTGGTCTACCTTGAATATGGTCAGAAACCCTGAAACAACCACAAAATCTTATTAGGCCATCCTAGTTGATGGGTTGTCTCAGCATCACTGCTCAGTGCTCTGCACGGCAGATATGGCCCATACACATGTATACTCTTTGCTGCCATTTCCCTTCTTGGTGAACTGGGGACATGGCTCGCAGTGTTGTCATATTAAATACTCCTTTTCACACACTTAGCACAATATCTAGTACATTGTAAATATTCATTAATGTTAGTATTTAAGTATTGCTACCTGTTTTCTGATCTGGAGCAGATGGACAAATATAGGGCAAAATAAGTGGATTTCTATAGGTATTTCCTTATTGTTGATGGATTTTTAAAAAGACAGTAGGTAATATTATACAATACTGTAAGTTCTTTCTTTCTTTCTTTCTTTTTTCCTTTCTTTCTTTCTCTTTCCTCTTTCATGACTTCTATGTTTTAAAAATAGTACCTTAAGAAGATAAACAGAAAAGAATAAAATAAACCCTCAAACCTTAAATCCTCAGTTTATTTATTTTCTTTTCTAGTCATCAAACCCAACATTTAATGAGGCTCTAGGCAAGAGAAAATTGGATATTCTGCAAAACTCTGATCAACCAAAAACTCTAATTAATAACATTTTGTAAATCTCAAAATACATGCTAAAGAGATGGTCACTGAGCTGAGTCAAGTGATTTAGCTTAATCTAAAACTCCTTAGCTGACTAGGACCTCTAGGGGTTCCATGTGGGTCTAATCAAATTCCCTATACCAGCACCATCTGCATCTCCACTCGCCACTGAAACTCTGTTAACTATAAATTTAACAGAAACACTTTATTCCCAAAGCTCAATAAACATTCATCCAGCCTTCTGGATGATGAAACCCAGACACTAAAAAGGCAAGTAACTTATTCAAGGCCTCCTAATAAGTGACAGAACTCAGACAAACCCCAGGTGGTTTGACCCTAGAACTCAATCTTAACCACTTTACCTTTGCAATCCAGGCCTCAAATAGCTTGAGCAAAGATTCCAAAATACGAAGGGATGGCCAGAAACCAGAAAAAAGTTCAGGGTATTTGGAGGGAAGTGAGGTGTGCTGGGGTCTGCCTAGAGGGCCATTGAATATCATGGTAAATAAAATTTAAGGCTACATACTTTATTCATTCGCTCATTCATTCACATATATTTATTGAGTGATTACTGTGTGCTAGGTAAATTGTGCTAAGCACTACAAGTACAGAGTGGTAAGCAGAACTGACTTGGTACTTACCCTAGCGGAGCTTAGACTCCAGTGAAGAGACAGTGTTAATGATGGGTATAATTCATGGGGAGCTTTCAGTGTCATACCAGGAACATCTTTGGCTTTGATGAGACATTCTCTAGAAACATTTAAATCATAAGTCTGTTTCATTCAGGCTTATTACTCACCCATGGTTCTACACCAACTCTGTAAAATGGTTCACAGTCAATTGCTATTTCTTTGGAATAATGAGCCACAGTGATTTTGGATGACCGAAAGAAGAATCTGTGATACTGAAGTTTGCCAGGACATGGTAGGTATGATCCATCTATAAAAATCAAGGGTAGAAATCATCTAAAATATTGTTCTGGTGCACTGGAGCATCTTCACTAAACTTTTTTCTAGCATCTACTACATGTAGGGCACTTTATAAGTCTTGTAGCAGGTGCAGAAGAAATATTTTTTGAACGACTGAGAATAGAAATGCTTATTACCTGGCTTCAGAGACCTTGTAACCTGTATAAGGAATCAAACCATTTCTAAAGATAAATACCAATATAAGTAAAATGACTTAAAAGGACTGCACTGACTTAAAAGGACTCAGACACAAGTGCACTGACTGGCTGCAGCCTCTAGAATTAGCACAGAGTTGTGATGCTTGTAGAGTTCCTTCAACAGAGAAATCTTTTTTTGTTGGCCTTTATTCTCAATAGATTCTATTCTTTAAAAGAAAAAATTAATTGGGTTCCATGTCTATAGGGTAAGAGTTTAATGTACGCAGATTTGGAAATCAAACAGTTGTTCTGGATGCTGTATCACAGTTCCGTGCAGCCAGCTTCTCCAAAATAGCAAAGCCTGTACTTGAAATAAAACTTACATTAACTTCATCCTTCAACAGCATGTCACCTAAAGTTCAGTAAAAGAATCTTTCTGATCAATGCCATTTTATGAATTGCTAAGAACAACACAAATTTGAGAGTGAGAATGTGGGTGTGTGGATGTGCAGAAATCCTGTGGCAGTGTAGCTTAGATGAGTCATACTGGCCAGTTAGTTCTGTTACGAGCTTTCTTTCCTTTAGAGCATTGCCTTTCTCGTTATGCCTCTCCTTTTCTGGACTGTTAAGCTACTACAGTTTCTCTCAAAGATACAGACCGGAATGTTCAGATGAGGTCCTTTAAAAAAGCACTAGATGTTGGGAAATAGTCATTCACTGAAAGAAAACAAAGTAACTGGTAAGTGTGAAAATTAAGCTTGGCTACCTACAGATCAAAAGTTAACCTTGAATGCTTTCAGAGTCTCAGTGGGAAAAAGGATTTACATAAGTGATGATTGCATTCATATTGGTGCCTAGCTTTTCAAAATGGCTGGTATTTGCTAACATGCAAACTGAAAGAAGCATAATTTCTTATTAGGAGAATATATAGTATGAAGATATTGCAGATAAGCACCTTGAATTACTTAAGTCTTAAAAACATTGCAGGGTAGGAGCAAAAAACTAGACCTCTGTCCCCTCTCTCACATGCTAAGGAAGAAGAGTGATGTAAAAATTAGAGATCTGAATAAGCTCACTTTAGCCACAACAGCAAGGGAAGGAGTAACTGGAAAGAGACCACAAGAACAGAGCCATTGTTAGTTGCTCATGGTGATCAGCTGTGAAGAGAGCTTTGGCAAGTTAAATATCCAGGCCTCAGTCAAATCGTTATTTAAGCTTCCTCCATTGATCTAAGCCACACTGTCATCACCACCCCTCCGTCTTTTGCTCCCTGCCAAACTGCTAAAACATAATACATTGTGAAGATTTTAGTTTTATCCTCTTTATTTTGTTCTTTCTTATTTCCCCCACCTCACCGATCTTTTAAGATGTATTTACAACCCTGGATAGAATTTCAGAGCTGAATGGAAACCCGACACTACTCAACCTTCTTCATTCCAGTTTGCATCCACAATTGTTACTCTTACTCATTTGCTTGTTGGTCAGCTTGAGGTTGCTTTTTTATTTAAAAAAAAAAAAAAAAAAGGAGAGAGGGACTTTATTTCTTAGAACAGTTTTAGGTTCTCAGCAAAACTGAGAGGAAGTTACAGAGATTTCCCATACAGCCTCTGCTCCTGCAGATGCAGCCTCCCCCGTGACTGGCATCCCCCTCATCTGTTACAACTGATGAGCCTCCATTGATACATCACTATCACCCCAAATCCATAGTTTACATTAGGGTTCACTTTTGGTATTGTACATTCTGTGGGATTGGACAAATGTATAATGACACATATCCATCATTATAGTGTCATACAGAATATTTTCATTGCCCATAAAATCCTCTGTGCCTTGCCTTTTCATCTCTTCCCTGAACCCCTGATCTTTTTATTATCTCCATAGTTTTGCTCTTTCCAGTTGAATCATATAGTATGTAGCCCTTTTAGATGGCTTTTTTCACTTAGTAATATACATTTAAGGTTTTTCCATGTCTTTTCATGACTTCATTCATAACTTATTTTTTTTTAAGCACTCAATAATCCATTATCTGGATGTATCTCAGTTTACTTATCCATTCACCTACTGAAAGACATCTTGGTTGCTTCTAATTTTTGGCAAAACATTTTTGTGTGGATGTATTTTCAACTCCTTTGGGTAGGTGCCAAGGAGCAGGATTGCTGGAAAATATGTAAGAGTATGTTTATTTTTGTAAGAAGCCACCAAACTGTCTTCCAAAGTGGCTGTACCATTTTGCACTTCCCACCAGCAATGAATGAGAGTTCCTGTTTCTCCACATCCTCACCAGCATTTGATGAAGTCACTGTTCAGAATTTTGGCCTTTTTAATGGTGCATAGTTTTATCTCATTGTTTTAATTCGCATTTACCTAATGATATATCATGTGGAGCATCTTTTCATATTCTTAGTTGTCATCTGTGTATCTTCTTTGGTGAGGTATCTGTTAATATATTTGGCCCATTTTTAAGTCTGATTTTTTTTGTTTTCTAATTGTTGAGTTTCAAGAGTTCTTTATATGTTTTGAATAATAATTCTTTATCAGATGGGTCTTTCTCAATTTCTTTTTTCTGATGTTGCTTTTTTTTGTGGATAAATGATTTTATTTTATTTTTTTCCAACATTTTTTATTGAGTTATAATCATTTTACAATGTTGTGTCAAATTCCAGTGTAGAGCACAATTTTTCAGTAATACATGAACATATATATATTCATTGTCACATTTTTTTCTCTGTGAGCTACCATAAGATCTTGTATATATTTCCCTGTGCTATACAGTATAATCTTGTTTATCTATTCTACATTTTGAAATCCCAGTTCTGTCCCTTCCCACCTCCTACTCCTTGGCAACCACAAGTTTGTATTCTATGTCTATGAGTCTCTTTTTGTTTTGTATTTATGGGGTTTTTTGTTTGTTTGTTTGTTTGTTTGTTTGGATTCCACATATGAGCCATCTCATATGGTATTTTTCTTTCTCTTTCTGGCTTACTTCACTTAGAATGACATTCTCCAGGAGCATCCATGTTGCTGCAAATGGCATTATGTTGTCAGTTTTTATGGCTGAATAGTATTCCATTGTATAAATATACCACCTCTTCTTTATCCAGTCATCTGTTGATGGACATTTAGGCTGTTTCCATGTCTTGGCTATTGTAAATAGTGCTGCTATGAACATTGGGGTGTAGGTGTCATTTTGAAGTAGGGTTTCTTCTGGATATATGCCCAGGAGCAGGATTCCTGGGTCGTATGGTAAGTCTATTCCTAGTCTTTTGAGGAATCTCCATACTGTTTTCCACAGTGTCTGCACCAAACTGCATTCCCACCAGCAGTGTAGGCGGGTTCCCTTTTCTCCACAGCCTCTCCAGCATTTATCATTTGTGGGCTTTTGAATGATGGCCATTCTGACTGGTGTGAAGTGATACCTCATTGTAGTTTCGATTTGCATTTCTCTGATAATTAGTGATACTGAGCATTTTTTCATGTGCCTATTGATCATTTGTATTTCTTCCTTGGAGAATTGCTTGTTTAGGTCTTCTGCCCGTTTTTGGATTGGGTTGTTTGTTTCTTTCTTAGTAAGTCGTATGAGCTGCTTACATATTCTGGAGATCAAGCCTTTGTTGGTTTCATTTGCAAAAATTTTCTCCCATTCTGTAGGTTGTCTTTTTGTTTTACTTCTGGTTTCCTTTGCTGTGCAGAAGCTTGTAAGTTTAATTAGGTCACATTTGTTTATTCTTGCTTTTATTTCTATTGCTTGGATAGACTGTCCTAGGAGAACATTTTTGGGATTTATGTCAAGATAATGTTTTGCCTATATTTTCTTCTAGGAGGTTTATTGTATCTTGTCTTATGTTTAAGTCTTTGATCCATTTTGAGTTGATTTTTGTGTATGGTGTAAGGAGTGTTCTAGTTTCATTGATTTACATGCTGCTGTCCAGTTTTCCCAACATCATTTGCTGAAGAGACTGTCTTTATTCCATTGTATATTCTTGCCTCCTTTGTAGAAGATTAGTTGACCGAAAGTTTGTGGGTTCATTTCTGAGCTCTCTGTTCTGTTCCATTGGTCCATATGTCTGTTTTTGTACCAATACCATGCTGTCTTGATGACTGTAGCTCTATAGTATTGTCTGAAGTCTGGGAGAGTTATTCCTCCAGCCTCTTTCTTTTTCTTCAGTAATGCTTTGGTAATTCTAGGTCTTTTGTGGTTCCATATAAATTTTATTATAATTTGTTCTAGTTCTGTGAAATATGTCCTGGGTAATTGGATAGGGATTGCATTAAATCTGTAGATTGCCTTGGGCAGTGTGACCATTTTAACAACATTGATTCTTCCAATCCAGGAGCATGGGATATCTTTCCATTTTTTAAAGTCTTCTTTAATTTCCTTCATCAATGGTTTATAGTTTTCTATGTATAATTCTTTCACCTCCTTGGTTAGATTTATTCCTAGGTATTTTATTACTTTGGGTGCTATTTTAAAGGGGATTGTTTCTTTACTTTCTTTTTCTTTTGATTCATCGTTAGTGTAAAGAAATGCAGCTGATTTTTGAACGTTAATCTTGTAACCTGCTACCTTGCTGAATTCTTCAATCAGCTCTAGTAGTTTTTATGTGGACCTTTTAGGGTTTTCTATATATAGTAACATGTCATCGGCATATAGTGACACTTTTATCTCTTCTTTTCCAATTTGGATCCCTTTTATTTCTCTCTCTTGCTTGATTGCTGTGGCTAGGACTTCCAAGACTGTGTTGAATAGGAGTGGTGATAGTGGGCATCCTTGTCTTGTCCCAGATTTCAGTGGGAAGCTTTTGAGTTTTTCAATGTTGAGTATTATACTGGCTGTAGGTTTGTCATATATAGCTTTTATTATGTTGAGATATGTTCCTTCTATACCCACTTTGGTGAGAGTTTTTTTTATCATAAATGGGTGTTGAATTTTATCAAAAGCTTTTTCTGCATCTATTGAGATCATCATGTAGCTTTTATCCTTTTTCTTGTTGATGTGATGTATTACATTGATTGATTTGCGTATGTTGAACCACCCTTGTGTCCCTGGGATGAACCCCACTTGATCATGATGTATAATCTTTTTTATGTGCTGTTGGATTCTATTTGCTAATATTTTGGTGAGGATTTTTACATCTATATTCATCAGTAATATTGGCCTATAATTCGGTTTTTTGGTAGTGTCTTTGCTTGGTTTTGGTATCAGGGTGATGGTGGCTTCATAGAATGAGTTTGGGAATATTCCCTTCTTTTCAATCTTCTGGAAGAGTTTGAGAAGGATTGGTATGAGTTCTTCTTTGTATGTTTGGTAGAATTCCCCGGTGAAGCTGTCTGGTCCTGGACTTTTATTTGTAGGGAGGTTTTTTATTGCTAATTCAATTTCATTTCTAGTAATTGGTTTGTTCAAGTGGTCAGTTTCTTCTTGGTTCAGTCTTGGTGGACTGTGTGTTTCCAGAAACTTGTCTATCTCCTCTAGGTTAGCCATTTTGGTTCCATATGTTTTTCATAATATTCTCATATGATATTCTGTATTTCTATGTTATTTGCTGTAATTTCTCCATTTTTCTTTCTTATTTTGCTTATTTGTGCTCTCTCTTTTTTCTTCTTTGTGAGTGATGTTGATTTTTGAACAGTATTGTTTACTACCCTGACCAGCTCTCTAATTTGCAGCCTAGGTGAAGTTCTCACATGTCCTGGCCACAGATGTCACACAATCCTTTTTTGGTACCAGGTCAACATTACGCTGTTCCTTGTAGTTCCAACTCTCTTACACCACATTGCTACACATTGATCTAGATGCAGCTGCATAGCACTAAGCATTTCTTCCATGGATGCCATGTCAGAATGCTACGGCAAACTAGTGGAGGACCACTAGTGTAATACAGGTGAATCACAGAGCCTAGAAGTGACCTAAAGTAAATGGCAACCCTGGGATAAGAATTCAGGTGTCTCAATATCAAGTCTAGTGTTCTTTCATTGCTTCCAGGCTAAAGAGGGAAACTTAAAGAAGCACTTACATTTCCAAGTACTCAGTCATCATGCTACACAATGCGAAGTTAACAGCCACTTGTTTTCTGAAGCCCTGTGTGGCTTCCTCAGTCTTAATTGAAAACACAAGGAAACATAATGCTATGCTTTACGCAGGGAAATCATATAACTGACCCACGATCAATAGATCAGATGTGTTGAGCAGCATTTCTAGGGAGAGATATTTTTAATCTGTCATAATAGTTTATTCTCTCTTCCTTTGGCATTTTATTTAGGGTTCTAGAGTTGGACTGTGGAATGTGAGTTTCCTGTGTTGCAACAACCTGACCCATATGAAATTTTACTCAAGGCTATGGTCTCACTAACTCTTGTAGTAACTAACAGGCATAAGTCTCCCATGGCTGGAATCCAAGCCAGGCCATTCACCTTTGACCACACAGTTGGATGAGTATCTTAAGTATCTACCTAAAAGCCTCTGGAAAAGCAAAATAGCAAAGCATTTGTCCATGGTCCCACCAGTAACTTAGGATACCTTATTAAAGCCTTCCTTCCCATGTTTTCTCCCTCCAAAATTTTTTTGCAAAAGGATAATTTCTACTCAGTTTTCAGAGTTTCTCCTATGACTGCTGTTTCATAAAAAAATAATCAGCCTAAAATAATACTTATGCCAAAGAGGTGTATCTCAGGGTAGCAAATTATGCTCCCCTTCACATGCAAACATCTCACCTGAGTAGAGTAATTTATTTATCTATCCATGAACAAATTGGATCTGGATTAGTTGTCAGGGAGGAGTAGCCACCTGAAGGTTTGGTACAGACAGGAAGGTCTGATGGGACTATGGAGAAGGTCTTCCTGGAAGATTTCAAGAGTGAGCAAGGAAATTGAGAGGATTGGTTGCTGGGGTTGGGGAGAGACACAGCACTCAAGCCATGTTGCAGCTTCAGAAGTGGAAGCAGAGATGTAAGAAGGCATGTGGGGGAACCTGAATACACCCTCTGCCTAAATTAACAGTTTTGTCCAGGACTAGCCCTGATTGGACTAAAAACTACTCTGCTTCATAAGGATGTTGATCTGAGATTGTAATAAACGATTCTTACTTGTCAGTGACACGTGGGTGCTGGCAGATACGTGTGTGTGAACTTCATTTTTCTCTGAATGGGTTAAGGCTTCTTGGATAGATGTCAGCAGTCTAGGCTCCAGTCCTTTTGGGAACACATGTCATGTCATTTGGCAGCCATGTTATTTCCAAGCAAATTCCCTGTAGGAAATGTGGGGAAGGCAAACAATACCCAGAGCTTTTTTAACTGGCTCTGTCTTTACTAAGAGAGACTGAACTGGCAACTTCCACCAACACAGCAATAAAAGGCAAGCAGAGAGCCTCAGCTCCACTATTGACTGAGTTAGGAAGGGGAAGCCTGTTGCCCCCTTGACACATTTTGATGATTTGGTACAGTTTTTTGCTGGTATGACATCCTGCTTGTGAGTTTTAAAGCTTAAGGAGGAAAGAAGGAGTTTTTTTTTTTCGTCAGCTCTACAATTTTGAAATCTCCAGGTCACAGATCTTTAAAGCAGTAGTTCCCATATTAAATGAAAAAAAAAAAAAATCAGCAAAAGCCTTGGTTTGTCTTCCTTCAAGGAGACTGTCTAGAAGTGTTCATTATGCAGAGATTCCTTAAGATGCCGGACAAATGCCAATTAAAAGTTCATATAGAAATGGGGATGATGTTTCTTTTGGACTTTGAACTTCCCACATTCATGATAAAGACCAGATTCAGAATAGAGAGTGAATTTGCTATCTGTGCATATCTCTTTTCATGAAAACAGCCTGATCTATTATTTACTCTTTATTTCTCCCCTCCATGAAACTACAGCCCTTTCCATGTATATATAAGTTACCCATGTTCTTTTCTTGAGAGACTAAGTGGGCTGGGACCTCTTCCACCTCCCTCCCCTCTGCCCACTTATTGATATTAACACTCAAGGCCGTAGATAAATACCAAGGGAGAAAGTTAAAACTGCATAATAATATCTAACATTACACTTTTCTTTTGGCCTGTGTACATGCAACTATGTCATATTTTTTGTCACAATTTTAAGTTACCTCAGTGTATCAAATCTAAAACAAGTCCTTGTTACATAGATTTAGGATAAATAGTTATGTAAAGACAAACTTTTTAAAAAATCATGTAAAATACTATAATGTTTTATACAACTACTGAATTTAACTTCTTGCATTTTTACTAGTGGATTTATTCTCGCATAGTGGTATTAACTGAAATTAGAACGTTTCATTCACTGCAAAGATCACACCAGCATAGGTCTGTCCCTAGCTGATTCCCTGAATATTACTCACAATACCTGTTGATAAGACAAAGTGGAGTTCGTTGCTTACTGCAGTAAGGGGGACCATCACCTCTCAAAGCTTTGTTAGTGTCCTGGAGAAAGAAAGGCAGGGTCAGAATGTGTTGAGAGATAAAGTTTGACTTGAGGCTGGTCTTTCTAAGTGAGAAGGCTTGATTATGCTTGGGTAAGGAGCACACACAAGAGTCCATGATCAGTGGAAACAGCAAGGTGAGAATTCTGAAACGAAAGATTCATAGAATCACAGGGCTTACTTAAGCTGTCTGTGGACATTTTCCATTGAAGTGTTGATGGGTCATGGGTCTTTCAGGAAGTTCTTGTGATGAGCAATCAAACCATTTGCCTGGACAGGAGACTCCTGGAAAAAGCAAGTCATGCTATGGAGACAGAACTAGCACAAGGTTATTTTCATGTAGACAGGAAGGTGTGGTTTTGGTTTCCAGTATCCAAGCTGATTGTAGGATACCTGGTTTTAGTTCTCAGGCCTACTCAGATAACCCAGTCTAGTAACAGAAGAGCTGAAGCATTTGATTTTGTGTGTGTGGGGGGGGGGGGCTCATTTTTGAGTAGCAATTTGACACACACCTTTTACTTTTCAGCCTTGCTTTGTAATTGTTTATGAGCTCATTAGCCTTTTCCTTGTGCTATCGAAAATGAAAACAGGAAACTTTCTCAAGCAAATGCCCACCAGCAGTCACCACCAGAACCCTTCAACCGATTCCCTTAAACCCAGAGGGGGCAGCAGAGGGAAGCCAAATTCCAAGCATGATTATTTAAAACAGCAGCCCATCATTTTGGACAATTCTTAAACAGCAACTGGAGATGAAATCATGGGTGCTGGGTACCTTCCAAGAGCTGAAAATCCTCTGAAGCAGGCAGGAAATTGCCATCTTTTAAAAGTTTCAGCTCTGTCTTCAAACCACTTGTCTCTTTCCCTTTAAGTTGGAAGCAGGGAAATTATGTGGGATCATTGCAAGCTCCATTTTAGATTCTTTCTTAACCCAGTTCCCACATAGGATATAAATTCTATCAGATGCTTCTGACTTTCGTCTTCTCTCTCTCTCTTCACAGTTTGGGAAGCGTAGGAGGGAGCTCTGGGGCAATAAAGCATCCTGGGACAATGAGGCTGTCTGGGGGTGAGGTGCTGAGGATGCTTAACATTCAAAAGAAGTGTGAACACTGTATTTACATTTAAATTAAAATGGAAACTTCTTATAGGTTATGTTTCTGAAAGGTGTGTGTGGCACATCTGCTGAGGTCTATTGTTTATTCATGCTGTAAATCCTTTGAAATGTGTTAAAATGCTTCCCACTCATTATAAAGCTCCTGCCACCCCTGGATTACGACTTTGATGTCACCAATCCTGCTTCAAAGGGTTCTTTCTGGGCTATTAATCACAGTTTAGCCTCTGAAGATATCGCCAGAGAAAACATTTGGACATCTTTGTGCTAGACTTGCTAAAAACTTTGAAATCTTGAGTGTCTTGCATATGCACAAACAGCAGCATTTCCTTTCATTGACAACTTTGTATTTGGCTACAGAATCAAATGACATTGTAGGTAAAAATACGAACAGATCTCTTCGTCTGAGAGGCTAGGGATAAGAGAGGAGATGAAGGGTAGGTGGTGAGGAGGGGAGGAGAGAGTCTGAGGAGGCCACTCAGACCCTTCAAAGGCAAAAGTGGTAGGCATCAGAGTGGCCAAGACATAGAGATTCAAAGTGGGGTTGCCTTGTCATTTTTCTCATCTGTCATTTGTTTTTTGACAAACTGGGGCTCACAGTAGCAAATTAGTGAGATTCCCTGTTCTCTCTGAGACCTTTGTGAACTCTTCACAGCAAATCATCATCATCGTCATCATCATCATCAATGCTAGTAATATGAAGTGAGCACTTACCTTGTACCAGCCCTGTGCTGACAGTGCTTTTCATGAGTTATTTCACTGAATGCCCATAACAGCTCTGAGAATTAGGTAGTACAGTCTTCATGTTATGGAGAGAGAAACTGAAGCTCTGAGATACTCATTAACTTGTTCGAGGTCAGCCCTTAGGACTCAGAGGCTGCTCCCCACACCTAACTCACTCTCTCTCTCTCTCTCTCTCTCTCTCTCTCTCCCCCCTCTCCCTCCCTCCCTCCATCAGCCGGTTCACTGCAAGTGGCCATGTTCCTCCCTCCCCCAACTCCCACCCCCACCCCATATGGGAGGGACCTGAACCAACAGATCATTGGTGTCTATATATCTTAAATCTTGGCAATATTGCCCACCTTCTCTTTCAGGAAAATTCCCAGAATCTATTTTTTCTTCCATGTTTGTCTCTTTCAGTGACTAGTAGTACCTTAATTTGGAGATTTTTTTGGTAAAACACATAACATGAAATCTACCCTCCTAACAAAATTTTATGTGCACCATACAATATTGTTTGCTATATGCACACTTTTGTACAGCAGATCTCTAAAACTTTTTCATCTTATATGATTGAAACTTTAGACCCATTGAACAACAGCTTCCCATTTCCCTACCCCCCACCATCCTCCAGCAACTAACTTCTCCTTGCTTTTATGAGTTTGACTGCTTTGAAACCTCATATAAGAAGAACCAAACAGTATTTGTCCTTCTGTGCCTGCCTCATTTCACTTATCATAATGTCTTCCTGATTCATGCATGTTGTCCCAAATGGCATGATTTCCTTCTTTTTAAGGCTGAATAAATATTCCATTGTATGTACATGCCACATTTTCTTTATCCATTCACTCTGTGATGACTATTTAGTTAGTTCCACTGATTGGCTATTGCAAATAATGCTGCAATGAGCACGGGAATGCAAATATCTGTTTTTAGTTCTTTTGGATAAATATTCAGAAGTGGGATTACTGGGTCATGTGGAAGTTCTATTTTTAATTTTTTGAGTAACCTCCATACTGTTTTCCATAGCAGCTGTACCATTTTACATTCCCGCCAATAGTGTATAAGGGTTGCAATTTCTCCACATCCTCACCAACACTTGTTATTTGTTGTTGTTGTTGTTTATGTGAAGGAGGAAAAATAATTTTCCCTCTACCCTGCTAGGTGGTTGACTGAGACACCCTGGAAATAAAAAGACAGAGTAACAGGAGAAGAACAAACAGAAGTTTAATAACATGTTTACCTGTTTACTTCCTGTATACATGGGAGATACACAGGAAAACGCGACTAACTCCCCAAAATGGTCCAAGCACCACCTTAAATATTATCTCCAGCTAAAGAGAAAAGATGCTGGGGAATGAGGAGGCTTGTTATGGGTGATGACTAGGAATAGCACAGTAATTGAGGGCAAGGTGTTTCACAGATTTAAGTTGGTGCCTTCTCTATTGATAAGAGCTTCTAGAGATTTAGAGTCATCCTTCTCTTCCTAGTATCACGAGGGCGACACCTTTACATATGGAGATTGCCTTTATAAGTGTACATGTTCCTTACAAAAAGGTAATTTCTACTGTTTTCAGGGCATTACCTGTGTCTGCTATTTCTTAAAAACAACCAGTTTAAAATAATCAATATGCCAGAGAGGCGTATTTTGCTCCACTTGATTTATAATGGCCACCCTAACAAGTGTGAGATGATACCTCACTGTGGCTTTGATTTGCATTTCCCTGACCACTAGTGATGCTGAGCACCTTTGCATTTATCTGTTGGCCATTTGCATGTCATCTTTGGAGAAATGTCTATTCAAATTCCCCATATATTGTCTATTAGCTTCCCCATTTACCTTCACACAATTTTCTGCCCCTGGAAACTCAAAGTTCTTTTCCTTTGTCTTGTCATTTCTTTACAAATTTATTGTTCTTTTGTTAAGGTGCTACATAAGCCCAAGTTCTAACCACCCCTTTTCTAACCCCTCAGCGAGTTACTTATCGCTGAGTACTTCTGTGTATATGCGTAATGCATGTGTTAATAAACTTCTGATTGTTTTTCTCTTGTTACTCTGTCTTCTGACAGTCTGACTTGTAGGGCCTCAGCCAATAAACCTAAGATAGGTAGAGGAAAAAAGACTTTTTTCGTACCCTGTAGTGAAATAGCTTTCCATTTATTTGTGTCTTCTTACATTTCTTTCAAGAATGTTTTATAGTTTTCAGTGTGCAAGTTTTTGCCTTCTTGGTTAAGTTTACTCCTAAGTATTTTATTATTTTTGATGCTATTGTAAATGGGATGGTTTTCTTAACATCCTTTTCAGATTTTCATTGTTAATATATAGAAATGCAGCTGATTTTTTATATGTTGATTTTATATTCTACAACTTGATTGAATCCTTATGTTAGTTCTAACAGTATGTGTACGTGTGTGCGTGTGTGTGCGTGTGTGATCTTTAGGGTTTTCTACCTATAAGAGAATGTCATCTATGAACAGAGAAATAATTTTATTCTTCCTTTATGATTTGGACGACTTTTATTTCTATTTCTTGCCTAATTTCTCTAGCTAGGACTGCCAGTACTATGTCGAATGGAAGTGGTGAGAATGGACATTCTTGCCTTTTTCCTACTCTTAGAGAAAAAACTTTCAATTTTTCACTGTTTAGTACATGAACTGTGGGCTTTTCATATATGGCGTTTTATGTTGTAGTAATTTCCTTCTATTCCTAGTTTGTTAAGTGAATTAGAGACTTCCTGTTCTTTCTTATCTGCTTATTAAGCTAATATAAATTCAATTTTTCTTATGAATTGTTTATAACTTATAATTATTATATTTGACTTATAATTTATATCATTGAAGTTTCAAAATTCAGATTTTTCCAAATTTTTCCAGTTTGGAGCAGATCATTTAAAACATTCTGAAAAATACAAGGACACAAAGGGAAAAATTACTCATGATGCTATGCTTTAACTTTTCCTTTGTCTTAACTTCTTTGTGTTTTTTTGCTCAGGTAACTTGGCCCAGACAAGAGCCAGAATAACAGCAGCCTCAAGATCTTTGCCTCCGCATTTCAGTGCCGGGAGACCAAAGGTGAGTAATAGGTTTTTGCCCCAAATACTGTGGACCACAGGATGCTCCTGGCCTAGGGATTATCCTAGGTGGGCAACATTAGTTTCCTTTATCTGACCCACTACCTGGGCAATCTGGAAAAGAGATTGAAGGCATTTAGGAATCAAGGGTTAGGAAATCTGAAACAACGTCATGAATCCTTTGCAATCCTGTGTCAGGGGTAAAAACTTTTTCCTCTATTTTTAAGTTCTGTGTTTGGGGAACAGTGAATTAAACTCAAACTGACAGATAAGCAGGAGAAAAAAATGTATTTTAATTATATACATAAAGGAATTCACCCAAAAAAGTGACTCAAAGGGGCAGTTAGATTTTGAGGCTTAATAGGAGATGAAGAGAGGCAGAGGGACATTTCTGAGACAACAAATGACTTTTGGGGAAAATAAATGGTCCTTTAGGAGAATAAATAGAAGGTACAGTAGTTTTATGACAATGTCTGTTTAGGCAATTTCTTATCCCAGTGCTGACATTTTATCTCTGGTGATAGGAGTCAGTCTTCCCTGGTCGCAAAACTCCCAGGGAGAGGATTTAGGACAGTTGAATTCTTTTGGGAGGCTCTGCTTTTAGGCAGTTAAGGGGAGTTCAGAAAAAGCTGCTTCTTGCAACTGTTGATTCTTACATGTCTTTAGTTCAAAATAATCCTTATGCTCTATGGCATATTCTGGGCCCCTTCTCAGACCTGATTCTCAGAAAGATCACTTAAGGTGCAGAACAATGACACTTGAAAATAAAGTCCATCTTGGAAGAGATAAAGCACTTTTCCTTGAAGCTATCACCAACCTGCAGGGGAGGTAACAAATGGAGTCAGCAGGAGGAAAGAAACCAAACCCTTTCCTATTGTTCCACATTGCTCTCTGAAAAATGAGTGGTGCACTTGTCCGTGCAAAAGGGGTGGTGGAAGTGTTAGTAGATACCCCACTGTAAAATGTTTTTAACTGTTCCATCCTTCCTGCTAGTGTTTACCAAGAATCTCAAGGACTGGCTGCTTAATGTTCATTGTCTATACTGACACCGAGAAACAGTGATCTTGAAGGTGATGGAGTAATAAACAGGTCACATCTCTGAGTGTCCTTAGCTTTTTGTCTACATTGAATATTAAATAATTTGTTTAGTAAAAAATAAGCAGTACAGCCACATGTAATACTGTTGAATATTACCCCCAAATGGATAAAGACATACATGTCTCTACTTACTCGCTCTGAGGATGAGGGACCTACACATCATAGGGATTCAGAGCATCTTTGTTAACAATGATTTTTACACCCACATTGTTATTACAATCCAGCGGAATACTCTACTTTTCAACCTTGTGAGTCTGTGGCAAGACATTAGGACTATTTAACATGAGTTATATGGACCCCTAGAAGAGATTTACATAGGAGTTTCAGTGGTTCTGAGAGCCTCTTGATATTACATGTAAAATTTTGTTTGTGTTAAGTGCAGTTGATTTGCATTATTCAAGAAAGTTACGTTCTATATAAAGTCGTTGTGAACACTGAATAAGCAAATATTGAAGCATTGTTTCTAGGGGTTAGTTCCTGCAAGTCTCTGGTCACAACACTTTTGTCAACTGATTAATACACAATCTTGTTTTATGTGTGTTTCTACTTGGAGACACCTTATTTAATACAGTTGACCAACACAGGGGTTAGGGGAACCCATTCTCTGTACAGTCGAAAATCCACATGTAACTCTACAGTGGACTCTCTGTAGCCACAGTTCTGCGCATGTGGATTCAACCAACCATGGAGCATGTAGTAGTACTATTTACCATTGAGAAACATCTGCATGTAAGTGGATCCATGCATTCGAACCTGTGTTGCTCAAGGGTCAACTGTAGAAACTTCTTACAAATAATTAATTATATGCAGTATTTCTCTACATACCACAGTATTTCAAGTACAGTGTTTGTGTCATTAAACTCAAGGCCAACAGCACTATAACTCATTCCTGGACGAAGCTTATCTAACACATATATGTCTTCCAAGAGGCACACCACAGCCTTCTGGCACCTAGGAACACTAGACAGCACTTCAGCACTAAGGTTAGGGGCTATTTTAAATAGTAAAATCACCGACCAAAAGCACAAAAATGCAAAATCATGGCACTTAAATAGACCGAAAAAGACACTTGTTTACAGCATGAGAGCTGAAACTGGAAGGCAGAGGGTCACCTTTTTCAACCTCAGCTGGAAACATACACATCAGGTGTCTCAAAGTTTTCACCACTCTGCATGTCTGCAAATGACCCTGAGAGCACTGAGTATTGATTGATTTTGGAAGTTACAAATACATTTCAGCAAGAAGGCAGTTCACAAACATAGAATCCACAAATAATGAGGATCAATTGTATATATGGTTTTTGGAGTCACTGGCTTCCACCAGATTCTAAAAGGGATCATGATGCAAAAAAAAAGATGAAAGACTCCTGTATAATATTCTCTGTCAAACCATATTCCCTTCCTTTCCTTGGCTTGATGTTTTTGACTACTGGACTGTGCCAGGACCTGTTCCCCTGCCTTCCACACTCAGTATCAGCACACTGTTATCTCCCTCCCTGCACTGCCTGTGTAAGAAGTGTGCCCTCGAGTGGGTCATGTATATTTACATCATTATAATAAATACATATAGAGGTGAGATGAAAATGACTAGAGATTTATTTTCGCTGGGAAAGAAGATGAGTTGAAAGTTCTAGTTAAGGCAACAACAGCAATAAAAAACCTCTGTCAGTTCCTCTCTGCCTTATCCAAGATAAAGCAGCAGAAGTGGCCTTGCAGGAAATCCCCTCCACCTCAGGCAGCACCCCTACACTGGCCGGCGTCAGTGCCAGCCTTGCTTCCCCGTTCAGGGCTGTGGAGGCTTGGAGGGGAGGGATGCTGTAGGGACTTTTTCCTTAAGAGACGGACAGATCACTTGCTAGTAATAAAAATTCTTTACAAAAGTCTTGTGAAGAAGATGAATATAAACACTTCTGAGGCTCTAGAATGCAAATAGTGGGTACTTACCAAGACCAGAAAAAAAAAACTTTCATTTTTTTGTTTATTGCTGAAATCTAGATGGTTTATGAGACATTGGAGTCTGTGTCTTTATCCTAGAGTAAATTTAGTTGACAGAGGAGACAAATCTTTTTAATAATGCCATGCTTTCAGACTGATTTTATAAGTCACAACAAGCCACGTAGAAAGGCAGTGTCTAATGTTTAAGAAGTAGATTTTGGAGTCAGACAGAACTGGGTTCAGATCTAGGCATGGCCAGTTACTAGTTGCAAGACTTTAGGAAATTTACCTAAAATCTCTGAGCCTCAACTTCCTTATATTTAGAATAGGAGTGATACTAGTGCTTACCTTATAGGGTCATTTTGAGAATTCAGTGACATAATGTAGGCAAAGTGTTTAGTATAGTGATTTCACATTGGAAGCAATAAATGTGTTATTTCTCATGTTTTGATAGCCATCTGAAATTCCGTGTGTGGAGTCCATGTGTATATGGAAACTTGCTCGTTTTCTGTGGGCTTAGGGTCTGTACTACAATTTGTAAAGCTTACTCATGACTACTTGGAAGGCCAACCAGCACCTCTCACAAGGAATCAGGCAGGACATTTGGCATGTGGGCAAAAAGCAAGCTTTCTTAGCTCCAGTTGGCTTATATTGTTGTATAAATTGGGTTGTAGAAGAAAGGTATACTGGGTTAGACAGACAGTGGTTTTATCCAGAATATGGGTTCTACTGATCATTTTGAAATTGGTTTCATTGGAAGTATTTTCTCTCCCAATAAATAAAAAAGATTTCCTTGCTGTGTTGGATGGGACCTAAGATGTACCTTCTTCCATGGAGCAAAACCCTGCATCCTTAATACTGATTACTAAACCGTAATGATACCAAGCACGGTAATGATGGAAGGGGAACTGAGTGACCGCTTCTTGCTTGTGTGCAAGGCAGTGATTTTTACTAACAACTTTTACTAATGAGGAAAACAGAGACTTTGAGAAGTTAAATAACAAGTCCAAGTCCACAGAGCTAGTAAGCGGCGGAGTCAGAATTTGAACCCAGTGTTTACAGTTCCACACTCTGTGTTCTGCAGTCCTTATCCCTTGAGCCCAGGAGGCTTTTCTGCCTATCTCTTTTCTTCCTATCTGGGCTAAAAACTTATAGGGTATTATGGAGAGGACTGGTCTTTTTATTGTGAAATCCCCACCTTTGGAAAGAACTATTTGCTAGATGATGACCTTAATAGAATCTACTTTCTGGATTATTTCTAAGAGATTTTTTTTTTTTTCAAATTAAATGAGGCTACCACTAACTAAATTAGCTCAGAAAGACAGCTCTTAGGTCAGACAACAACCTTCTCGTCTCTTTTGATTTTGATTTTTTGGAGTTCTTCAGCGTTCATGACAGGCCCAGTGCAGACAGAGGTCTCCTAATTTGAAGGGAGGCACCAAGAGAAGGTGCCTTCTGTTATATCCTTTGTCCAAAATTCCCTCTTTTAGATCTGCCCCATGTGCAGGAGAACCTAGTGACCCTTGACCAACCCAAGACCTTTCCAAATTCCTAAATTAGAAGATATCCCAATAGCATATTGTTTATTCTTTAAAATATAGTATCAAATAATTAGATGATGAACTATAGACATGCATTAACATTTCTAAGTTGTATATAACAGAGAACAGGATTTTGCTTACTTCCCAAGAGTTATTCTGTATGTGAACACAAGGACAGGATTTAAAGTCCTGTAAGGTAGCTAGACCAAGGAGCCCACCAGCCTTGTAGCTTTTGGATTGCAAATCGATGCTTTATTCTTTATTTTTTCCAGTTTGCTGCAGGGAACGGGTACTGATCTTGAAAACAATACATGTACTTTTAAAATTATGTCTTGGCAGAATTAATACACATCAAGGATTTTTCTGATCACTAAACTGTTAAATTCTCAAATGCCAAGTGTCCACCGTCATTCTGAGGATGGGTAACAGGTAAATTCTACTAATAAGAGAAATACAGATGAGCATTTCAGCTGCCCTGTTACAGGGCATTAGAGCCTGAGAGGCTGGCACTTGCTGGCTGATTTGAATAAAAAGGGAGGCAAATGAAGGAGGAAATGCAGGGTTCAAAGCAAGATGTAGTTCTTCAGGGAAGATCTCTGAATAAAAAGTAGTGGGGAAATTCTCAAAAGGTGTGTGTGTGTGTGTGTGTGTGTAGATAAGGTGGAGGGGAGGGGGAGAAAATAGGAGAAAAAATGTTTTTAAAAACTCAGAATTTTAATTTGGTCAAAGGCAGACCCTAGCCAAGATCTTTCTTTCAGTCCTAATTAACTTTCCCTGAACCTCACCAGCTCTGAACTCTGTCCTCCAAGTGGGGCTCTGATGGGGGAAGAAACTTTCTATGCAGCATAGGACCTCTGCAGGGGGTGGGCAGGTGTGTTGTGTTTTTCTCTTTTCTGTACAACACAGAGCTTTTATTTCCTTCTTCCTCATTAAAAAAAATCCAAAGTCAATCCTACAGGCAGTTGTACTCTTGCTTCAGCTGCATTCAAATGAAATGATGGCTTTGGGAATGCATCCAATCTGCAGCCTAGAGACAGAACGCTGTGCTGCTCCCCTGACATCACTTCACTCAGAGATATCCTCAGATTCTTGCTTGCTATTTAGGTTGCTTTTCTAGTTTTTGAAAACTTGGCTCCACATTTATTCCCCTTCTTAAGCAAACCTGTTTTCTTTATCCACGCCAATTGAAGCATTTTCTTCCATTTTGCACACAGTCTTCTTAATACCTCTCAGGGTAAGCCTCATGACTCACTCACCTCCCCAAGCCCCCATCCCTTCTAGCACCCACTTTTCACTTTTGTTGCACAAGGCTGCATACATCCTCACCCCATGGGGAGGTGGCTGCCTGGACAGCAGTTCACTGAGCAGAACACACGTGCTGACAGCAGCATCTTCCCGTTCAGATGTCCCTGCTTCCTACCCTTGCCACCTGTTCAGAGCAGATGGGAAGCTGCCACGGCGGAGGCTGGTGCTGAAACGCCACACACGCACCCAGCAAACCAAATAGGTCTGTGTGTGCAGGAGAGGGGATTTCATTATTGACGTAAAATGACAGAATTCAGGGTGCTTGCAGTTGTTTGCTACAATTATTTTCATTCATAAATTCCTTCCAGCCAGCCCAGGTCTTTGGGGTAGATGATTGGGCACAGGTGGATCCCAGGCTCTGCTATGCAGTGAGCACGTTGGAACTGTGGGAAGAGGAGAGTCTGATGGCAGGAAAGCCAAGGAGCTCACCTAATTCCCTGCAGTTCAGCCTGGGCTTTGGGCCTGTGTCTTTGTAATTACCCAGCCTCATGGGTTGTTCCCTGTTTTCTTTTAAGAAGTAGTTTGATCTCACGTGACATTATTGGAGAACTTAACAGGGACCCGTTAGAACATGGATAAATACACACATAACACTAATGGGGGCTTGTACTGAGACCATATGGTTCTTCCTAGAGTGTGGTCATTTTCAAGTGAGTAGAGCAGTGCAAATTCTATTTTTCTCTTAGATGTCTTTAAAACTTCCCCCCATGCTGTGTACTATTGTGTCCTGAACATCAAGGCTCCTCAAATATTTGGCCAAATAACTTTTCAGATTGCGGGAGATGTCAGAAAATGAATTGTCTATATCCTCAAATCCCTTCCCTCTGTCTGTGCTTCAGGTAGACACTTTGGAAGTGATACGACATCCAGAGGAAACCACCAACATGAAGGGGCAGACCGTGGCTTCCTACTTCCGGGTATGGAATCTTCTCAATCTCTTCTGCCTATTTTCAGAAAGGACTTGCCAACCTTTTCCACAAGAGACCCAGATACCATAGAGTCCCTGAAACAAGAGCAAAGCCCAGGACCTTGTTAAGAAAGGTGGGGGTGTGGGAGAGAAAATACAGTGATCTTGATCTCAGAAAGACCAGATAAAATCTCCAGTGTCTGCAGAGGGCTCTCTGCCGCTGGTGCATAGTTCTGTGCATTGAATGTGCTGATTCTATTAGCATTTGAGCTGCTTCTTGGCCTTAAATGTACTGGAGTCAGCCACTTTTCAGCATATTTACTGAGAAGTAAAGTAGTTAATAAAATTCCAGAAGGTGGCTTATCAGGTTCATGAAAGAATATGTCTTAGCTTTGACTTCATTTCCCTAGATCCATTTGACCCATTGCAAGACTGTTTGCCTGAGCCCAATTATTTCCCATCTCTGCTACCCCAATTCCTGATATTTCGTCCAGTAAATGACTCCTTCGAGTAAAAACATTATCTCTGGAAAGGCTCTGTCACATGCACATTAGAAAGGAAAGTTAAGACACAGTTACTTGTACTAATTTGTACAGGTTTGTTTATCTTCGAATTATGAAACATTGGGGTTGGGAGCCCTTTAGAGATCATTTACCCCTGGAAACTGAGGTCCAGGCTGCTTCATGATGGAGATGCTGTTAGGCCTAAGATGGAACTCAGGGACAACAAAATAAGTTTATAAGGTGGGATTGCCACGGAAGGGGCTTGGCATGGATGGTCAGTCAAGTGGGTCATGAGCTGGAGTTACCGGGCAGGCTGAAGGGCAGGACCTGAGACCCAGCACCATGGACAGAAGGCTCCACCAAAAGCTAGCAGGTTTAAGAAAGATCTAAAGCCAAGAAGTCTGACCTAAGCAACTGTGCTTTAGAGGCAGACTAGAACTGGCCTCAAGGATGTGGATTGCAGAGGCCCCGAGGCCTTTGGGTCCAGCAGTCCATCCATGCAGCCATCCCTGCTACAGCTTCTGCAGCAGCTGGGTTTTCAGCCCATGCATCATCACCCTCATAGTTGGAAATCTCTATCACCACTTATTTCTCATCTTGAGACCTACCCTGGTCCTGTCCCATTAGGGGCTTGGCTATATCCTCCTAGTGTGTGTGTGTGTGTGTGATGGGATTTGAAGGCTCTGATTGACTCTGTGAGGTCATCTTCAAGATCTGAGAGTCCTTTTTTCAGTAGAAGAAGCCTGTAGCTTACTATTTTCTGAAATATATCCATGACAACCAGTTGGGTGTCCTCAAAATACTGGTCCCCAGATGCTAAATCTGAGAAAAAAGGCACATTGCCAAGTTAGGTAACACCATTTTGAATCAGCAGGAGGTAGGATTACTGAACAATGGACTGATTTTGTGTGTTCCTTGTAATTGACCCTGAAGGCATGTCCAAAAGAGAAGCCTCCCACAGGGGATGCCCACGAGGAGCAGCCAGCACCCACCCCTCAGCTCTTCTGTGTGTTCTCTCTGCAAGAGCCCCATGCCAACTGCCCTCTGTATGTTAGTTCATCTTCATTATCGTCTCCTTTTTTCCTTCCAGTTTTCTTTGCCCTCTATTTTTCTTTTTTCCTCTGCCTTGTTGCCAGTGGTATCGGTAAGATTTTCTTAGACTTTCTGGTGTTCTTAGGTTGAAGAGGCGACTGACCCCTTCCCTAAAAGCTGGACATTTTAAATTATGGATACAGTCTGGAGCATCACTTTGGAATATAAGAGACAACCTAGTGCTGGTGATGGAGTTATGAGATAACCTAAGCGATTTCTTAGACAGCTGAGTTTCTGCCAAATGGGAATATTGTTGGCCCTAGGTTGATGTTTAAAGAATGCTTTTGGGTCCACAGGCATCTGTAAGTACTTCTCAGAACTTATATTATTATTTCCTTTTGCTAGGTTCTTGTTGGGCCTCAAAAAGTTCCATGATTTGTTTACAAGCCAGCAAACTGTGCTGGAGGCCCAGCAGGCCTGTTTTCATAATTATCCATTATGTTTGTGGTAACCTCGTTGTGTGTTTTCTCCCCTCGTAGTATTCTCTGATGGATCTGCTCTCCAAAATGGTGGTCGGGCAGCCCCATTTTGTACGCTGCATCAAACCCAATGATGACCGAGAGGCCCTGAAGTTCTCCAGAGACAGAGTGCTAGCCCAGCTCCGCTCCACAGGGATCCTGGAGACGGTCAGCATCCGCCAGCAGGGGTATTCCCACCGCATTCTCTTTGAAGAGTTTGTGAAAAGGTCAGGCTGGTATCTTGGGAAGTACATTATATTAAATGTAGCTCTGCCAAGGCCATTCTGTCCCCTGGGATTGCTCCTCCTGCCCGTTTGCCTCCAAACTCATAATTGGCTCATTACCAACTACCATTTACTTGTTTAAATGTTGTGTTTTTATTGTGCTCCAACTAAAGTACAGTGATCTGGGGGGTGGGTGGAGCTCCCTTCTGATCACATTTGAAAAATTAAAATGTCCATAGATATTTAAGTGTATATGTCCTTAGGTTTCAAAATCTGCAGCTATTTGATTGCTATGATGAAAGTATCCTTCCATAAATGCATCAAGATTCTGGCAAATGTAAATGCACCCAGGCACCCACTCCTCTCCCAGGGTCTGGCACAATATGATACAGCTAACATCTACAGAGCACCTAAAATATCCCAAATATATAATCTCCTCTGGTCCTTGTAAGCTGGGCTTTATTATTATCCCCATTTTACAGATGAGGAAATTGAAGCACAGAAGGAAATTAAGTGATTTGACCAAGGTCCCATGGTAGTAAATGGTAGAGCCAAAATTTTAACCCAGGAAGTCTGACTTCAGCAGCCACACTTGAATCTCCTCAGTCTACTGCATTCAGTAAATGTTTACTGAAATAAATTGCTGTAGAGCTTTTAAGACCCAGAAACTGCCTTTACCTAAGAGTGAAATGCTGCTCTTTTCTGAACAACTGCCATAGGTATGCCTTGCAAATGCAAAGCTTGTGCATATGGTTATAAATGGAATTTTCATGAAACTTTCTGTGACGAAATAAAGAGCAGCAATAACAACAACAACAAACCATCTCTGAGAGGCACTCCTGTCTGAGGCTATCCAGAGAGGAAACCTAAAATTCAGGCTAAAATCTGCTGTACCCCATCAGCCATGTTAAGCTGCTTTTTACCACCATTCTGAAGCATACACCCAAGGTCATTTTTTCTAATTTTTTTCTCAGGGAAAAATGGATCCTAATATGGTTGCTTCATGGGTCTTCCAAATGACACTAAATTCCATGAAGAAGAAGGGGCAAAAAAAGTTCTTGCAATGAGAGCTCTTAAATTAAAAATAAGAACAAAATGACTTTTTCAAACAAAGTATCTTTGAGCCTCTTTTTTCCTCTTAAATTTGGAGGTGGAGCAAACAAAAAAAAAAAGATTATTTTAGCTCATGAATGTGACCAGTCAAGTATTTTTAGCCACTAAGTATTGAATACATAAAAATATTTAAGAAAACAGGTCAAATGCTAAACAGATTGGCACTTCTTTGTTCGTAATCAGAAAGCCATTAGGCAAGTATGAACAGGAGTTTCAAAATGTCAGTAAATCTGAGGGTATCAAAGATTTCCGAGCCAGCAAGTTAATTGGTATTTTGATCCTTTTGAGCAACTTAACAACAAAATGGATGAGTTAGCAGTTTTCCCTCTTGATGTTATTCAACAAATAGGTGTGCCTCTTATCTTCCCGTTCAGGAGTGCTGTTTTGTAAACTCTTAGCAGGAAATATGCAGACAAAACAATCAAAGGCAGGGCTTATCGGGTGGAGGTAAATAAAAGATAAAGACTTGTTTAATGTTACTCTTTACCTTTTTGTATTTTCTGGCATTCAGGACTGAAATCCTGATGTGCACACCTGAAAGGCAGTGTTTTGAGGATTATGTTGTCGGGTTCCAAATGGGGAAAGACTTCCTCAAGTCATCAGTCTACAGACTTGGCCAAACCTAGAATACTTCCTTGCCCCATCATCCTTGAATTTTCTGGCAAAATGACTTGGAAGTGTCATTTCTTCCCTTTTTTCCATTCATGGAGTCTTCAAGGAAAGGGTTATTTATGACACCCTCTCATCAGTGGGGCCATGTGGGTTGGTAGCATTCATCTATTCTCAGGTAGGCATGAGAGAGGCCACCTGACAGCTGAAACCTCCTGGAAATCATTCTGTTAAGACATCACAGAAAATGACTGTGAACACTCATTGGCTTCATAATCAATGGGCTCTGAAATACAGTCCAACAGAAGGTCTATATTGGGGCAAACACATATGACTGCATGTACTGGGATGTGTTCTGGCAAATGTCTAAAGGGTCAGACAGCACACTTGACTTAGTTCAAAGTCGTATGGTTTGTTTATTGAACTATTATAGTAAATAGTATAATTTAACGAGGAGATCGGAGTTCTAGTCTCCTTTTGGACACAGTATTTGGCAAGTAACCTAACATTTCTATAAAAGATGTTTCACCATCTACATGATATGAAGATAGGAATACACAGAGTGCACATCCTAAAGATTTTCAGGGATTGTATGCAGATTCTTGGGCCTTAGTCTCTTGAGTCTTCCAGAAAGGCCCATTCCTCCCAGCTGAGCTCACAGGAGAGAACTGCATCTCCCAGGACCCAAATCATAACAGTTGTTAAATCGGTGTCTGTTGAACAAAGTGAAACTGTTGCCTCTTCTCTTTCATCAGGAACTTCCATTTCTTCTCATTCATCAGGAACTTCCATTTCTTCTCATTATGGCATGAAAGCCATGTTCCTCTGGTATCTCCATCTCATTCTCCCTTCTATTCCTCTACTTTCTCTCTTCCAGAAATCTAGGTGTCACCTTTATCTTCTCCCCACTTTCTTCGAACAGTCCATCAAAAGTCCTGCTGACTTTACCTGCTGAAGTTTCTCAACGAGGTCCCACTGGAAATCTCCCTATCCCTTCTCCCAAGGCCTTTCATAGTAGTAGTAACAGTAATAGTAGTAGCAGTAGAAGCAACAGCAGTAATAATGGCAACAGCTTAATTGAGATATAATTCATATATGATAAAAAATCACCCTTTTAAAGTGCACAATTCTGTGGTTTTAGTATATTCACAGAGTTGTGCAACCATCACTGCTGTCTAATCTGAGCATCTTTTTATGTGCTTATTGATCATTTCTTTCATCTCCTTTGAAGAAATTTTGATTTTACTCGTTAAATTCTTGATTTTTTATGTATTCTGGATACTAGCTCCTTATCAGATATATGATTTGCATATGTGTTTGTGATCTCCCATTTTGTGGGTTGTCTTTTAAATTTCTTGATGGTACCTTTTCAAGTATGAAAGTTTTAATTTTGATGAAGCCCAATTTTCCTGTGTTTTCTTTTGTTGGTTATGCTTTTGGTGTCGTATCTAAGAAACTATTGCTTATTCTGAGATTATGAAGCTTTATTCCTATGTTTTCTTCTAAGAGTTTTATAGTTTTAACTCTCATATTTTGGAATAATTTTTATGGATGGTGTGAGATAGGGGTCCAACTTAATTCTTTTGTACATAGATCTCCAACTTTCCCAGCACCATTTGCTGAAAAGACTATTCTTTCCCCTATTGAATTGTCTTGGCATCCTTGTTAAAAATCAGTTTGACCATAAATCAGCCATAAGTTATGTCTGTATTCTTAATTCTATTCCATTGATCTGTGTCTATTCCAAGCCTTTTAAACCTCTTTTGTTCACCCTTTTGACATAACTTCCTAAATGGACTATTCTGTTCTCAAAAGAGCCACCAGAATACAATTTACCGAAAGTTCCTATCTAATCATGTTTCTTCCTTAATTAAAATCCCTAGTTGAAATGACCATCCAGACCTCCACTTAGTGAGCACCAGCCTCTCTGCCTGATACAGGGGAGTCTCCCTGATACGGACCCTGCCCACCTTTCCAGTCTCTTCTCTCTTGTCTTTCCACCTCTTGTCTTACATGCCAGCCAAAAAATGAACTACTTAAAGTTCTATAAACACCCAAGTCATTCCATGCTTCCGTGCTTTTGCTCATGTTATGCTTATGCTATGTTGCCTGAATCCCCCTTCTCCAAGTTCTCAGTTGGCTGACTTAACCAGGTTAACCCTGCTTATTCCTTAGGACTTTGAACAGGCATTGTCTTCTCTGGAACACCCTCCTTGACTCTCCCAGGCTGAGTTAGAAGTCCTTCTGATGAGCTTCTTTGGCAGCACTTTCTGTACTGAGGTGGAAACTAGCTGCCTGTCTTTTACTTTAACATTAACCACCTCGGAGGCAGGGATATTTTTCAGCCAATTTCCTGTCTGTACTGTCCAGCACAATGCCTGATACAAAATATGTTTAGTAAATATTTACTGATTGAATCAAACTTGTATTCCTTCTCCTTCATCACTGTCTTCTTTAACCATCTCCTGACTGATTCTTTGGTCCTTGTGGTTTTGAAGTGCATGACAGGCATATGGAGCTGGCTTTGTTGAGGTTAAGTTTAATCTGCATTGTAAAGTAGAAACTAGATTGTTAGAGCCTAAAATTTCAGGTAAGTGATAAGTAGCTCTTAATCTAGAAAAGATAAAGAAACAATAAAAGTTAATAAAAAGCCTCCAACCCAGCTTGAAAATGCTATTATTAGAGTTTAATACATTAAAAAGGTGACATTTAAACACATTTGCTTTCTTTCTGTCTACAAAACATTGATGTTTTTTCCCCCGAAAGACACCAACTTCATAGGACAAGGAAGGTTCTCTGCTCTGGCTTCTCCCTGCCTTTCCAGCCTCTTTTCTCTTGTCTGCCCACCTCTCGGCTGACACTTCAGAAAGAAGGAATCGGTCAGAGTTCCCGAACACAGCACAACATATGCCTTATTATGGCCATAGCCTATATAAAAGCAGGCTGCTTATTTGGTGTACTAGTCAGGAATCTTTCAATAACAAGTGACTGAAACTTACGAATTGAAGCAAAATTTCAAAGTGGGTAATTTATTGGCTTACATAACTAGGAAGTCCAAAGATATGTCTGGATCCAGGGCACCAAGCCATTGTCTTCCTTTCAGCAGCTTTGCTTTTCCCTCTTTTGAGTTTCTTGTCACCTAGGAATTCTTCCTCACATGTTGACAAAGAAGCTCCTTAGGAAGCATCCTAAAGGCTTAGCAACATCCTAAAGGCTTAGTAACAGCAGCAGCAAATGAGTTCCTCAGAGTCCCCATAGGAGGAGCTGTCTCTTGGCTTGAGTCACATGCCCATGCTTAACCCAGTAACTGTGCCCAGAAGAATGACTGGCAGGGTCTTTGGTCAAGTACCATTTGAACCATGGTCTGAGGGGCTCTGTTAAAGAAAGGAGAGGAGGAGGGTGGATAGGCTGTAGCAATAGGCCGTCATTACCCCTCGTTTGACCATTTCTTACCTGGAATCATCTGTAACAGTGCAGAAAGGTCCACCCCAATCCAGTAGCTATTTACCTAGAGGAAGTCTTTAAAATTTTCTAAGAATAATAAAAGTTTCATTAACAATAACAATATTAGGTTTGGAATAAGAACTATATACAGTTTATTAAGTTAACCTAAGCATGGTTGGCTTTTTTGGGGGGTGGGGGGAGGGGTTGTTCTTTGAACCACAGATGTACTATACAGTGGGTTTCTGAAAACAGTTTTTAGCTCTACTTCACCTGGGGATTAGAAAAAACTCACAATCTCTTCTGGCTCAGTTTGAATTCATCCTCTTGCATTTTTTTCTGATCTTCCTCAGTATGGGTCATGGTGTTCTTGTCCCACGTAGGACTGTGTTGGATGTCACATTCCTTTGTCAGAGTCTTTCTCCTGGCCTCTATTTGTACTTTAAGTATAGTCTTTAGTAATTACTTTTCTCAAGAAGGCTGCTTCTTCCCTTTTGTATTGTAAAATTCTTGCCATGATTTAGTATTTCCGTGACAAAAGTTTCTATTTCTACTCTAAGGGACAATACCCACAAAACTCCTTACTGAGGATATCTTCAGAGTTGACCAGATGACTTTCTTGGGTTCTAGAGCAATCCTTTGAGATCTAGATATTTTTGCCAGTAGCCAGTCTGGAGCAACTCTAGACATCTAGACATTTTTAGAGTGACCTTTGTTTTCAAGTCTTTCATATTTGGATTATGACCCTTGACTTGGTACTTATTTTGTATCCCTAGTCTCTTGTATGGTATGGTGTCTGGCCCATGATGTGTTTAGTGTTTCCCAGATGAGGGACTTTATTAGTCAGGAATCCATTTGAGTATGAATAACAAACAAATAAATATTTTTAGTGCCTTAAGCCAGAGTTTCTCTATCTCAGCACTGCTGACATTTTGGACCAGATAATTCTTTGTTGTGTAAGGCTATCCCTGTGCCTTCTAAGATGTGTACAGCATCCCTGGCTTCTACGTATTACATACCAATAGCCCCCCTCTTCAAGTCGTGACAATAAAAATTATCTCCAGATATTGCTAAATGTCCCCTGGGGGCAAAATTACCCAAATTGAGAACCATTGCCATTCTCACAAAAAGGAATTGAGAGATAAGCTAGTTTAGCTGTTCAGTGATGTCATCAGGGACCTGAATACCTTCTGACCTCCTCTCATTCCTTTTTACAGTCTTTAGTATATGGGTTAGCTTATAGTCTCATGGTCACAAGGTGGCTGCTGCCTCCCCAGGCATTATGTCTGCATTTAAGGTACAAAGAAAGGAAAGGGGCAGCTACATTTGCCCTGCTTTTATTAGGAAAGAAAACATCTTTCCAGAAACCATTTCACATACCTCTCATTGGCCTACACTGAGTCATATAACCATTCCTAACTACAAAGAGGGGCTTCAAAGTGAGGAACAGGACTGGGGCTGGGCTCATTGTCACCCAAAGAAAAACTGGTGTTCAGTTAGCCAGGAAGAAGTGGGGATGGAAATGGGAGAGGCACTAATTATGCTTATTATAGAAAAGTAATCTAAAGTTTATTAGTTGAATAAAGGAGTGACTGAATGACTAAGGGGCTGAATAGACTTGAATAGATACTTCCATTTCCTCAGAACCCACTCATTTCTACTCTTTGCTACCCAGCTTCTTTCTCGGGATTATAGTTTAAGAATTAAAAAGTGCCTGAGTAGAAGCAGGCAAGAAAATTGAGGACCCTTTAATCCTATTCCCATGGAGAGGTGTGTTTGCAGTTTTAAGCCTGCAACAAATTCTTTTAGCTCTTGTGAAGTGAACTGAATATCATCAGTTATCACTGTGAAAACTTCACCTATGAGAACACGGTCCCTGACATCCCCTTACAGAGACCCAGGGTTAGTACTGGCTCATAGGACAGGAGCTGAGAGAATAATCAGCATCACAGAAGGATCCAGCCATCTCAAGAAAAGACTGAAACCTTAATTTCAATTTTCAGAGAATAAAACTGCTACTTTCTTCTCTGAGTAGTCAGCAGTGAATAAGAAAACATAAATCCTCCAGGAGCTAGGATGGCTATGCCATGCCTTGTTTCTTGCAGGACATTCCTGGATTTTTTTTTCTTCCACCTTTTCTCACACAGGTGAGAGCCTAACATAAAATAGATCTTAATGTGCCGTTCAGATAAGCTAGTATATCTGCAGCTAAGTGAACAGAATCCTTAATTCCCTGCAAATTGATTTACACAGTAGTGAGGGACATGTTAAGAAATAATACTTAGGGAAGATAATGGACAGCTTCAACATTGTGAGTAAAATACATTGCATGCTTATGCAAACAGTCTGCATTTACCTTCTCAAGGCAGCAGTTGAGTGGTAGCTTTCTCCGAGAGGGATCTCTAACAACTGCTGTCCCTGTACACTGTCATTCCCATTCTTTTTTGTTTGAGAGACTAAGTTGCTCACCCCTCCCCAACTGTGTGTGTTGATGCTTTTTATGTAGGTGAGACCTTGAATGACTTCCTTTCTCTCTTAACCATTGTTAAAACCTTGGTTAGTGCAATAAACAAAAAACATTCTAAAAGTACCTTTGACAATATCGTTGAAAGACTCTAAGAAATGGCCTGGTTCAATTTTCCCATTTCACAGATGAGCAAGCTGAGACCAGAAAGATGAAGTAGCTTCCCTCAGGCTCCACCTTCAGGAGGTGGTGTATCAGTAACTCTCCAGGTTACTTATAGACTGAAGAGACTTTCTGTGACCCCTTGTCTTCATTCTTAGGGGGCAATATGGGTTTAAATTGGCCATACCTGGCCCAAGGATCCCTCTCAGTTTGCCTGTAGACGATTCAAAATCTCATAACTCATTCTTTACAGGTCCTCCCTTTCTCAGGGAGCGCACAGTCACCCAGCTGACACCTGTCTTTTATCTATTCAAATATCTTGACAGTTGTCTTTTTATCTATTCAAGTATTAGGAAAAATCATTTCTGTAGTTGCAAATTTAGCCTAAAGTCTGCATTGGTGATTCAAAAAGTGGATACAAGAGGTAGTATCAGTCCCACTGCTCTCCAAAGATACTGAGTCGCAATGATACTGAGTAATAAGCCCAGGCTGTCTTTCCTGATTTCCTTAATGTCTGCTCTGTGGGCAGCCTCATGAGCTAATTCAGTTATAGGGACAAATCCATGTAGAAACAGGAACACAGGGAAGAGTGGCCGTGCTATGGTAACAGTATGTGAAGAAATAATGGAGAAAAACAAAAAGAAAGATGCTATGAAGGTGTTGGACAGTATCAATGCAGTTGAGAAGATGGCTACTCTGGACTTTTGGATTGGCTGCCCCACTTACTCTATGAAGATCAGTGGTTGAATTAAAACTCTCTGTCCCTACTTGGAGATTCCTTAAAACAAATTTCAGTGGGACTAGTTTATGTGGGGTAATAGCAATGAAGCAGCAGAAAAAAGAAAGAACAAAGAAAAGAATGAACACAAAGGAGACAAAGTGGAAGAGGAGAGGGAGGATGCGAGGAAACCTCCTGGCAAATGCCCACCACTTCTCTCTCCAGCCCCAGCTGCAGACCTGGTGCCTCAGTCAAGGCACATTTCCTTCAGAGCCCAGATGTGGCTTTGGAACTCCTCTCAAGATGGTGCTCTAGGAAACCACTGCCCAGTCCATCCGCTGACCTGCAGTTGACCGCTTAGCCATTCCTCTTCTAGCATGTTCCATTCACTTTACAGTCCCTATCTGCCCACCCCTGAGCACCATGGCTTAGGGAGGACTCAGAGGAGAGACTGTTAGCTACTTTTTCTTAGACCATTTGGGTTGGGAAAGAGAAAAATAAATTTTTGTCAAAGAAAGGAAGGGAAGAAAGGAGAGAGGAGCGTTTATTGACCACCTGCTTATGGCAGGCTTCATGCTAGTGCTTTACATGTGTTGTCTCACTTAACACTGGTAATAGACCACAGATACAAGAAAATATGCCAGTTTTACAAATGAAGGAACTGGTTAAAGCCACATAGATAGTGTGTGGTCGCATCAGGATATGAAGTGAGAGTTGATCTGATTTCAAAGCCTGTCCCCTCAAAATACGTAAATGACACAGTTGAACACATCCAAAAAGTCATTACAAAATCAATCTGTAGTATTCAGTCAGAAAAAAAATACGTTAGTAATTTTACTGACTGTAAAATAGAACAATCAGTTTAAAGCTTAACTTTCTGTTACAAATTAATTTGTGAATAAACTCAGCCTCAATATCTAATTTTGTTTTTTTTCTTTAGAAAGCCTCTCATTTAGAGCTTATGATGAGGCAGCAATAGCACCAGAAACATTTATTAAGCACCTGTTGTGTACGCCAAATGCTATAGTGAGTAATACTGAATTCGAAAGAATTTATAATCTCAGGTCTTCCACAATCTAATAGCACAGATCAATGTGACTTTTTATCCCAAGGTCCAAATTTGAAGAGTCTTCCTAAGGATATAATGGACATAATGACTTTTTTTTTTGGTAGCAGATGGTAACCAGCTGTTCTGTCTTAACTGAAGGCCAAACACAAAGGGAAAAAATTAAAATAAAGGGGCTTATGGTAAATATGAGAGAGAACTTAATAAACTAAATCTGGATTTTTATACACACTAAAAGGAAATGGGCAATTGGAGGTAATTATCAAATTATCCAAGCCAAAATAGCTCAGTTCCCTCCATTATCTACATAAGAGAAAATTATTTACATGGATTGAATTGTTCAGATAATTGTCCTATATTTGGGGTGTCTGAGTAGACAATCTGGGTGGTCACTGATATAGATTTAGTGTCCCTCAAGGAACAGGAAAAGGATTGATGCTCTTTGCCATATGATTGAGGATGTTCCTACTTAGATGCAAGAGAGATTAATCAAACTAGTGATACATGATACTTTGACCAGGATTTGGGCCCACTGTAATTAAACTGTAATAATTTTTCCATAATGTTTGAAATTAATTTTTAATTGCAAAAATAATGTATGAATACCTTTTCCTCTAAAATTTTTAAATCTATGTAAAATCTGTATAGCCCTCATTCCATTTCCCAGCATCCTGTCTCAATCCTGGCCCCTTTCTAGAGTAGCCACTATTATCTTTTTGGGTAGTTTTATCCTCTCCGAATATATGCACACACACAAACACAGGGAGAGAGAGAGATTGAAAAAGGGAAAAAGCCCTAAATTTTTAGCTTAACTTGATCACACAATTTATACCACTTGGCAGCTTGCTTTACTGTTTAACAATATGTATTGGAGATAAATCCTTCTTGTTCTGTAGCTCTGACAGATTCCTTTTAACTCCCTCACTGAAATCTGTGATATTTATTTAGCCGTTCCTCTCCTGGTGGATATTGACAGTGTGTCCAGTTGTTTGCCAGCAAGGCTCAATAAACAATCCTAAATATTAAATACGCGTGAGAATTTCTTTAGGATAGATTTTGAACACTTGCCCTTCCCAAAGGAGAATGATGTGCTCCAGAAAGTCATTTGAGCCTAATAAGAGAAAAGATGACAGAGAGACAGAAGAGCCAGCTTCTTTCCTTAATAGACTATGTCACTATACGCAAGTCACTTCACTTTCATGGGATTCTGTTTCTTGAAGTCGGTGGTCTTTCAGCTTTCTCACACATGAGGCTGTCCTGGTAAAACACAGATTGCTGAACCCCACCCCCAGAGTGTCTGATTCAGTAGGGAGGTATGTGCACGAGTTTCCAGGTGCTCCTGCTTCTGTGGGAGACTTCCAACTGATCCAAATGTGGTAACAGTAACCCAAGATCTGCGATGAAATAAAGGAATGAGATGAATTGCAAATAGAGACAAAACTGGTTTTTCCACAGTGGAAAGGAAGTAAATTAAAATCACCAGAATGGACAGAATTTATGTATCTATCAGTTACCTACAATTTAGAAAGAGTTGCAAAATCACTTACAGATGAACAGGGCTAGAATATGATAACCATAGAGGGCATGCTAAAGACAATGCATGTGATTTTCCATTGAAACACCAACACCTTACTGATACACTAATCCAAATAGAGTATTGTTTGAATCTCTCACACGTGTCAAGGTGTGCCTTACAGCTGATGTTCAAACATAGGAAATCAACACCTCTCCTAAGTCAAAAGCCGAATATTCCAGATCGCTATGGACATTCGTAAGTTCCAATTAGCTGGAAAGTGCTGGCAGATCAAAAGTCCCTGTTAGAGAGTCAGAGATACTGCCAAGTGTATACATTAAGAGCTAAGAGTAGACGTAGGTTAGATGAGTGTAAAGAAGCTCGAACTTGAAACTAGAAGACCTGGGTAAGCCTCAGCTCTTTTTCTTACTAAGTTTGTGACCTTGAGCCAGTTGCTCTGGCTCTCAGGCCTTCTCTCTAAAAAAAAGTAGGAATTTTTATTGATGACTCTAAGTTCCCTTCAGGATCTAAATGTTTATTAGATGAGCCGACTAATCCCTTGCACAGATGGCCCTGCAACAATGCCCAGGCACGGAGAGTTTTGACACAGGACAGGGAAGATCTGTTTGTGAACACGAGGAGAAGCAGCTGGATTTGGATGTCCTGGACCCCCAGTATGCAGTACAGAAACCCAACATCTGTGGGAAACTTAGGAAGTTCAGTGACAAAGAGAGAAGAAATGATAGAGAGGGAAGGAAATTACTAAAAAAAGAAACCTACCAACTCTTGGTTTTGCACAAGACTTACCTCTGCCTTCAGTGACATTGGAGGAAGTTTCTCACTAAAGTTGGCTCTGTCTCCATTCAGTGTGTTTAAATAACAGCAAAGGGGACCTGGAACTGTATTAGGGTTCTCCGGAAAAACAGACCAATAGGATGTGTGTGTGTATTTATATATACATACATACATAGAGATTTCTCTCTCTCAGAGAGAAGTTGATTTATTTTAAGGAATTAGCTCATGTGATTGTGGGGGCTGGCAAGTAAGAAATCTGCAAAGCAGATTCTAGCTATCAGCTATTAGGCTAGAAGTTCCAGCAGGAGTTGATGTTGCAGTCTTCTGTCCAAAGGCAGTACTGTGATAGAATTCCTTACTCCTCGGGGGACCATAGACTTTTCTCTTAAGGCTTTCAACTGATTGGATAAGGCTCACCATATCATGGAGGGTAACCTGCTTTAGTCAAAATTCAACAATATTAATTCTTCTGACCCAGAAACATAGTACCTCTCTCCATCTATTTAGATCTTCTTTAATTTTTCTTAGCCAATGTTTTATGACTTACAGTCTGTAGGTTTTGCACATTTATTGCAAGATTTATCCATTTGTATTTCACATTTTAAAATATTATAAATGAGACTTTTTTCAGCGTCAATTTTCAATTGTAGTAGTGTATAGAAATACAGTAATTTGGGGGTATTGATCTTTATCCTACAGTGTTACTAAATTCACTTTTTAGTTCTGGTATGTTTTGGTAGATTCTATTGGATTTTCTATATATACAATTGTGTCATCTTCAGATAAAGACAATTCTGCTTATTCCGTTCTTATACGGATACCTTTTATTTCTTTCTCTTGTCTTAATGCACTGGCTAGAACCTCTATAGTGCTGAGTAGAAGTGGTGATAGAGGACATCCTTGACTTGTTCCTAATCTTAGGGGAACAGCATTGTCTTCCACTGTTAAATATGATACTAACTGTAGGTTTTTCATAGAAACTATTTTTTTCAGGTTGAGGAAGTTCCCTTGTAGTATGAACCTGTTGAAAAGTTTTGGTTTTTTTAAATATGGTTGGATGTTGGATTTTGTCAAATACTTTCCCTCATTTATTAAGGCCATATGCTTTTTCTCTTTTAGCTTGTTACCATGGCATAAAGTTGTTCATAACATTCCCTTACTATACGTTTAATGTCTGTAAAATAAAGAATATAAGTAATTTCATACTTTTGGTTTGTTTTGTTTTCTCTTCTCTCTCTTTCTTTTTTCGTCTTGTCTTTTCCTGATCTATATGGCTAGAAGTTTACCAATTTTATTAACCTTTCCAAGGAACCAGCATTTAATTTCATTCATTGTCCCTTTTTTTTTTTTAATGATTTTTCACTATGATCTTTATTTTTTCCTTTTTTCTGGTTACTTTGGATTTAATTCACTCACTTTCTAATTTATGGTGGATGTTGAGATCATGTCCTTGAGACCATTCTTCTTTTCTATTATAGGTGATTAATGGTATACATTTATAAGTACTACTTTAGCAGTATCCCACAAATTTTGACAGGTTGTGTTTTCATTTTCATTTGACCAAATTTAATTTCTCTTTTGATTTCTTTGATATATGGACTATTTAGAAGTCTGTTCATAAATATCTGGGAATTTTCCAGGTATCTTCTTGTTGATTTCTAGCTTAATTCCACTATGGTCAGAGAACATACCTTGTGTGGCTTGAATATTTTTCATTTATTAAGTCATATTTTATGGCCCAGAATATGGTCTATTGTGGTAAATGTTTCATATGTAACTGAAATAATTTGTCTTCTGTTATTGTTGGCTGGAATGTTCTATAATTGTCTGTTAGGTCAGGTTGGTTTTTCCAACGTTCTATATCCTTGATGATTTTTTTTTTTTTTTTTGCCTACTTGTTCTATCAATTATTGCAAGTGGGTATTGAATTCTCTGACTATAAAAATTGTGTATTTGTTTATTTCTCCTTGCAGTTTTAACATTTTTAGCTTCATGTATTTTCAAGCTTTGCTATTAAGTGCAAACATGCTTAGAATTTTTAGGTTCTTTTTGTGAATTGACCTCTTTATCATGATGAAATAAACTTCTTTATCCCTAGTAATATATTTTTATTCTGAAAAATACTTTGATACTAATATAGCCAGTCCAGTTTTAATTTGACTAGTGTTGGCATGGTATATCTTCTTCTTTTAACTTATTTTATCTTTATATTTATGCATTTTTTGTAAGCAGCATATGGTTCCACTTTGCTTTTTTATCCAGTCTGAAAATTTCTGCCTTTAAGTTGGGGTGTTTTGACTGTTTACATTTAACGTTATTATTCATATGGCTAGGTTCAATCTATCATTTTGCTATCTGTTTCCTATTTGCCTCTACTGCTCTTTGTTCCCTTTTTTTTATTCTTCTAATTCTTTTGGATTTATTCAGTATTTTGTATGATTTAATTTTATCTTCTTTGTTGACTTATTGGCTGTAGCTTTATTATTTTAAAAGTTGCTTTATAGTATACAGTATACATCTTTAACTTATCCTAGCCTAACTTCAAGGATATTATATCACTTCACAAATAGTGTAAGAATCTTACAATAGGGTACTTCAATTTCTTTTCTCCTGGCCTTTATGCCATTGTTATGTTTACACTGTTTATGTTATGTTGTCATACATTTCATGTATCTGTATGTAATAAACTCTACAATACATTGTTACTATTTTTGTTAAACAGTCAAGTGTATTTTTCAAAGATTTAAATAATAAGAAAAACATCTTATATATTTACTACCATACTTAAACCATCTGGTACTTTTCATTCCTTTATGTAGATCCATATTTCCATCTGATGTTATTTTCCTTCTTCGTGAAGGACTTCATTTGACATTTCTTCTAATTGAGGTCATCTGGTGATGACTTCTTTCAGCTTTTGAATGTCTGAAAAAGTCTTTATTTTGCCTTTGTTTTTGGAAGATATTTTCACTGGGTGTAGAATTCAGTACTTTAAAGATTCTGCTTTGTTGTCTTCTGATTTGCATTATTTCTGCTGAGGACTCTACTATCATTTTTATCTTTGTTCCTCTGTATATAACTTGTCTTTTTTCTCTGGTTGCTTTTAAAATTTTCTCTTTATGACTACTTTTGATGAGCAAGTCGAGTATGATATCCTTTGGAGTAGTTTTCTTCAGGTTTTATTGTGTGTGTGCTTGGACTTTATTGAGCTTCTTAGATCTGTTAGATTATAGTTTTCATCAAAATTGGAAAATATTAACCATTATTTCTTCAAATATTTCTGTCTTCCCTCCTCTTCAGGGACTCCAGTTACATGTGTTAAGGCTGCTTGAAGTTGTCCCACAGTTCAGTGATGCTCTTTCATTTTTTTATTTTTTTCCCTCTGTGTTTCATTTTGTGTAGTTTCTGTTGTCATGTCTTCAAGTTTACTAATCCTTTTCTCTGCAATCTCAACTGCTGCTCATTCTATTCTGTATATTTTTCATCACAGACATTGTAGTTTTTATATATAAAAATTCTATTTCAGTCTTTTTTATATCTTCTGTGTCTTTATTGACTTTATGAACATGTGGAATACAGTTAAAATAACTGTTTTTAATTTCACTATCTGTGTCACTTCTGGATCCATTTTGATTAGTTGATTTTTTCCTCATTATGGGTCATATTTTCCTGTATGCCTGACAATCTTTGACTGGATGCCAGGTATTATCAATTTTATCTTTTTGGATGGTGGGTATTTTTGTATCTCTGTAAGTATCTTTGTGCTTTGTTCTGAGATGCAGTTAAATTACTTGGAAACAGTTTCATCCTTTTGGATCTTGTTTTTAAGATCTGTTAGGTAGAAGCAGAGCCATGTTTAGAGCTATTATTTCCTCACTACTGAAGCAAGATCCTTCTAAGTACGCATTGTCCTGTGACTATGAAGTTAACCGGTCTGGCTGGTAGAAACAGATACTATTCCCAGCCTTGTATGAACATCAGGACTAGTGCTTCTAATCTTCTCAAATGGCTCTTTCCCCAGCTTTCCTCCCATGTAGTTTCCTCCCATGCTTGTGCCAATCACTATGCTACTTATTACTTGAGGTACCTTCCACAGACCCCTAGGGTTCTCTATCTCTCTGTAGCTCTCTCCTGGTGCTCTGTCCTGCATACTCTAGCTGACTTGGTTACATTGTCTCCCAACACTTGGTGGTAGAGTCTGAAGTCTGATTGGTCAAGAGTAAACCCTCAGTTTTGCCCACATTGGGTCTAGAAGAACTCCAGTCTAGCTCTTTACAATAAAGAAGATAATCTTGCTAACAGCTAATCAGGAACACCCAGATTCCAAAATTTCAAAATATTTCTTTTCTTTTGCAAGTAAGTTTCCTTTCAGTAGACACAGAGCCCATCTCAATGAGAGTACAGGGACACCTTCCCTTTCACTCCTTCTCCATAGTCACCTCAGTCTTTTCTACCTCTCTTCCCTCTCTTGAGAGTCCTACATCTTCTGGGGGAAACCTGGAAATTCTTGGGGATCAGATAGGCTTTGTTCCTGGCTCCAACCTGGAAGGGCAACATTTGGTCACTATGGTTTCTTACACATACATTCCCTCACACTTTTCTGAGTGGAACATGAAAGAGACCCCAAAGCCTTCCCCTTGCTGAGATGGACCAGGTCTCATAGGGCAACTTTAGTGTATTTAATAAAGTCTCTGTTTCTTTACTGTGAGAGCAAGAAGGGAGAAATGAGGAGAAATAAAAACCCCTTTCTGCATCAAAGGTACTATTCAAATTAATAAGTTAAATAGGTTTTGAAGGTAAGCCTAAGGAATTCACCACCATTGATTTGGTGGAGGATATGCCTACAATCCAAGCAATACCTTTTGTTGGGAGCTCCCTAGAGAGAGCATAATAATTGTAATTTTTAAAAAAAAACACTGTAGAAAAATTTTATTTTTATATAGGCAAATTTATCAATCTTTTCTAGTAAGAAGTAGTATTTACCTTTACTCTTTTTTGTTTTTCCCTCTTACATCAAAAATTAAACTTCAACAGCAAGATTAATATCAATTCTTTTTTTAAAAAATTAATGACATGGAAGTCAAGAGACAAATAATAATATTAGCCTTTGTCATTTATTTGTTATCTTTGGACAAGCCATTCTGTCTCACTAAGAGCAGTTTTTTTCATCAATAAAGTGAAGACTTGATGATCTAGAGAGATTTTCTGTGGTGGTTTAAAGACATGTCCACAAATTATTTGATACTCCTCCCTTTAAGAGGTAGAACTTAAATTAAATGTAGCCTGGACTTAGTGACTTGCTTTTAATGAATAGAAGAATATAGAAGAAGTGATGATGTGTCACTTCCAAGCCTTGGTCATAAAAGGCATTGCAGATTCCTTCTTGCTCTCTCTCTGGGTTCCCTTGTTCTGAAGGAAGCCATCTTCTGTGTTATGGAGATACTCAGTCCTCTGGAGAGGCCCATGTGGCAAGGAACTAAGAGGCATCCTGCCAATATCCAGAAAGGAACTCAAGCTTTCTACCATTAGCCTTGGGGATGCACCATCTTGAAAACAGATCCTCTAGCCCTAGTCAGGCTTTTAGGTGTCGGCCTTCAGCCCTGGCCGACACCTAGACTGTAACCTCATGAAAGATCCTGAGCCAGAATTGCGCAGATAAAGCCTCCTAAATTGCTGACCCTCTGACTCTGAGATGATAAATGTCTACTTTTTAAACCATTAAAGTTTGGAGTAATTTGTTATGTAGCAATAGAAAACTAATATATCCTAGGATCTTACCAACCCTTCCAGTTCATGATTCTACCATTTGATTCCAGGAGGATGTGTCTCTTGTTGCCTATTGTTTTTACTAGTACTTTACAAATTGCTTTGCCTGTTATATTTAAAAGCTCTTCCTTGAAATGCTTACATTCCATAAAACAAAACATTTTGGGCAGAAAACTAAGTAACATTTTTGAATAGAGATATTTTCCAACTGGATATTTGTTATTTTTGTAGCTTATATGTTTTAATAAAATGAGACCTTGGGAAATTTATCACTTTCCATGGAGTTCTGAAGCAGGAAATGGCTCCTAGGTCCTCGGAGAGCCGACAGGAGATATGTGGACCCCTTGACATTGTATGCAATGTGTTGTGTTAAGAGCATTTTCCTGAGAAAGAGTATGTACAGCTTTTACCAGATTTTCATAGTCTTTCCCTGCCTCCAAAAAAAAATAAGGTTAAGAACCATTTATCTGGTTTCCGTTGCCACCTGTGGGAATTCAGGTGCAGAGAGGTAAGTGACTTACCCACGGTTAGAGACAGAGATCATCTCACTCTTAACACGGTGCTCAGACTCCAATCTGAGAAATGAATTCTACCTCCAAGAGACAGCTCAGGGCAGAACTGGTCTTTGCAATGCTCTCAAGTGCCCAGACCCTCAAGACAAACCTTTACATGTATTATTTTGCTGTTGTATATCTCTTGCTTATTTAGCTCATCAAGCTGCTTTTAGAAGGGAGTGGAATCCCCCAAAGAGCTCTCCTTGCTGGCAGACCTTTTATCTTGGTTCCTTTCAATTTTGCCCTTATATTGAAACACATAGAAACTCAGCCAAAGTGCTTTTTTTTTTTTTTAAACCATGGTATCTGTTAGAATCCAAAATTACTTTGTGGAGGAAACACATTACACTTACCTGACCTGATTACTGTAGACGTATCACTTACATGTTTCCTTAATATTTTTTAAAACCTTCACATCTTTGCAGTACTGTTACCCATCTCTTTCTGAACAAAGCCAGATTTGAATGTTACCATCATAATAAATTAGTAAGAGATTTGGGTTGAAGGATCAAAAGATTAGAGTTAATTTCTAATATTTATGTTAGTTCAAGATACAGCCTGCCTATTTAGAAATTAGAAATTGCTAAGAACCATCCATCAATGCCCGAAAAACAAATATAAATCGTTGATTGGAGAGCTAGAACATATCCTGCACAGTGCTGGTCATTCATTAGATTCTCTTTAAATACTTCATCACAAGTAGTATTGAGCAGTCATCCTGAACAAGCCTGGCTGATTAAGGGAGCACATGTAGTAAGCGGCCAGGCCTAAAGGAAAGAGAGTAGGAAATCTGACTTTTACACTTTAGGCTATCTTTACTTCAGCTTTCCGAAGACATTCACTTCATGTAGATTTGCCATTTATTCCCACCATCCCCATGCACTCCAGGACACAATCGTTTTGCTTTGGCCAAAGCCAAATCCAAGAAACCATGACGGAAACCACAGTCCTAGAGAACCTGGGGCTGAAGAATCTGTGCCGATGCCACAAACTGCCCAGACCTAAGCCTGACCCCTGGCTGTCCCTCCTCCCACTTAGCTCCAGAAGATATCTGCTGTGAGCAGGTTCCTGGGTTGGCCACATGGCCTAGTGTGGCACTGGCCACCAATCAGGGGTTCTGAGAGAGCACTGCTCCTTCTCCTCAAAGGTGGCAACAGAGACTCAGAGCCTTGGAAACATTCCCAGGATCTCTGGATGCAAATGTTTTCAGCAAATTCAGCATCATATCCTAACTTACAAAACAAATCTTGTAGCACAAAGATGAAGTTCAGTGACTCAAGTGCTAATCGGGTACATTTATTTTTCCATAAACAGAAAGACATGGGGATATTTGGCAGGAGGAAGGACATATTTTATATTTTGGTGATTTTATTAAAAGTGAAAAGAGCTCTATATTTTAAAGTAATTCCAAAATAACAGATCAGCCTTGTTTGAGGAATGGCAGGAAAATCCTCTGACAAGGAAATTCAGTTTATTTTTAAACTTCCAGGGGGTTTAATTTAATTATAGATGGTAGCAAAGAGCAGAGATCCTTGAAAGTTTTTAAAAGAAAAACTAAACTTTCTCTAAAAGGATAATATATTCAGCATCATGTACATATATGTGGATATACACACACACATATATGTATGTATGTGTGTGTGTATATATATATATGGGGGGCGGTGGGTGGAGAAAGAGAATAAGGAAGAAAGAAAAGGAGAGAAAAATCCTTTTTGTGGTGTTCTTTGTATCTACCCAGAAACTCTCATCTGGAAGTACGGAAGTTCATTAAAATGAGTAATTTAGGATGACAGACGTGGTTTTGGTGATTGTCTCAAGGAAAACAACTCTTCACCTTGAGACAGACATGTAGTTTAGCAGACAAAATCAGTAGTGTCAGGCTGTGATCTTTTTTGCTATCTACACATTGCTTCAGGTGGGATTTTCAAAGCAGAGTCAAAATTTATACAATGAGGTTACAAATTATTTTTATGATAGTAATACTAACATTGAAAATGACTTTCACTAGGAGAGCTGTCTAAATTTCAGTTTCTGAAAGGATTAGATACCTTGATTTTGCATGCAAAAGATGCCAAGTATGCACTGAATATGAATTATAAAGCAATATTAAAAGAAAATACACTTAGCAGAAAATATAAAAGTAGGTAAGAGCCAATAAACGTGAATTGTATATCTTCCACTACCTACTACGCGATTATTGATGCTCAAGAAATACTTGCTTTAAAAAAATCAAGGCATGTGAATGGGCCCAGAGCAATTTGACTATACTGAATCAAATGGTGACTAAAAATGCTTTATTTCACTCTTTTATTTTGTAGGTATTATTACTTGGCTTTCAGGACACATCAAACACTTCTTGCTAGCAAAGAGAGCTGTGTTGCTATCTTGGAAAAATCCAGATTAGATCACTGGCTGCTGGGGAAAACAAAGGTAGTTCTTTCTTTGTTGTTTAGATTGTCCCCATGATGCTCTGCTGTGTACCTTTGTCTCTTACCAATGACATGAATGGCTCTGTAAGTTGTGTAGCTTAGCAGACAAGACCCTAACCTAACAGTGATCTTTGCTGTTCTTAGCTCAGGAGTCCTGGAACCTCAGGGACCAAAGGAGGAGAGTTTGCCTCCTGTTCTGCATGTAGTTGGAGAACCATTTAGCATTTCTAGCATGAGATCCAGCACCGCAGGCAAATATACAAGTCATATTAGTGACAAGAATGAGTATCTTTTAGTTTTGTCCATTTTTCTTTGGACTCATGTTATTTACTGAACACTCTGATTAGTAGTCTCATCGTGTCTAACTTTTCATTTGGGAAACATCACATCCTGGTGGAAACCCAGGTTTTTATGGTCTGTTTGGGGGAGGTCAATAGGTTTGTTTGTTTGATGGAGGTACTGGGAATAGAACCCAGGACCTCATGCATGCATGCACTCTACCGCTGAGCTATACCTTCTCCCTGTCCGTTCTGAATTGCTCTATAAAGCCAGTCTTAGCCTGAGTGTGATGACAACACTGCCCCTCCTCGGTGGAAGTTATATCACTGTGTCACCCAGGTCCCACTCTCTCCAAACTTCTGTCAGCTGTGGGTCAGTTTTTCTGGTTGGGACCTCCATCAGAGCTGTGGGGAAAGAGAGCAGAGATCAAGCTGAGAAAATGGAACTTGTGGCAGAAATGAGGCTGGCCAGGAGAACATGTGGGATCTCCTAAAACCCTGTGAACCTCATCGTCTGTTTATATCAATAGTCACACTTTGGCTCGACCTTAGAAGAGGAATTGTATTTGCTTCCAAGAAGTCAGTAATGTTAGCATAAATCAAGTCACTGTAAACTTTATTTTGATGATGCTTTTAATATTTATATTAAGAATATGTTGGAGCAGAGTGAATTTCTGTTTGGGAGCCCATATGTAATGCTAAAACTCACATCTCATTTCAGGTTTTTCTCAAGTATTACCATGTTGAGCAGTTAAATTTGCTACTGCGGGAAGTCATAGGCAGAGTGGTTGTGCTGCAGGCATATGCCAAGGGATGGCTTGGAGCCAGGAGATACAAAAAAGTCAGAGAGAAGAGAGAGAAGGGGGCCGTTGCCATCCAGTCAGGTAAATGGTCCTGAATCATGGCATTTCATTCAGTTCTAGAGGCCACTCACTCATTGCTTTTCTCAGTGGTTTCTTCTCCTCCCTCCCTCCCTCCCTCCTTTCCTTCCCTCTTCTTTCCCTTATTCCTTGCTTCAGCAAATATTTACTGAGTACCTCCTGCAGGCCAGGCCTTGTGCTAGGTGCTGGGGATCTAGCTGAGAGCACAACCACCACGGTTCTTGACCTGCGGATAAGCAAACAAGTCATCCCTACCCACTATGATGAGTGGCAAGACGGACACGGTGTGCAGTGGGTGGATGGATGTAAAACCTGAATCATCCAGACATGTGCCCCAGCTCCCAGATAGCTGACATAATGTGCACTTCACGTCCGTTACCGGGTTTTCAACATCAGAATGATGACTGCCACATCCAGGCTTTTCTAGCCCAGACAGAGCTCGTCAGCCAAAGGAACCAGTCAGTCACGAGGCTGTCAGGTGCCCAGCCCAGTCAGTGCCTCTTTGCACCCATGTGTGCGTCACTTGTGTTACAAACGGCATTGGCCCTCTGGTGCTATCGTGTGGTTGTGAAAGCCCCTGATCTCAAACATAGCAAGTGATTTCCTCTGTGTTCTTATAACCCAGAATCATAATGTCCACTCCGGACTTCATGACCTCACTCAGTGACGTGGAAAGCCATGGGATGCTCCCTGGGGGAGCAAACCGGAGAGATGGTCACGCTCCTGGTGGGAGGCTCAGTGCCCCGGTTCCCTCTTTGAGGGACTCAACATGCTCTCCCTGCCCCCAGGGTTCCCTCTCTTTCTCTTCTTCTCTCCATCCCTTTACCTTTCCTTTCCCTTTCCATCAAACCCGTTCCTCTCCCCATGCACAATTCTGCACATAGTTCCTTCTCACCACACACAACTGTGATGCTACTAATAATTATTCTTTATTTTTCTCTCATTTGACTTTCATGTTTACACCTTCCTCCCCATAAAAAATATGGACTGGGTCGGGCTGTTCAGTCCTCTCCCACTCCCAAGTCCTGAAGACAGAGCTCCTTCCATGGATGGGAGTGACAGGGACCCACCTCCCCTGGATAGGGGTCCCAAGTGATTCATAAGTGGGATCCAGATTGTTCTGGAAACTCACTGCCTGAACAAAAATACCTCCTTCTCAGAGCATCTTGGAAGCCAAGCTGAGAGTACAGAGAGGCCTCTCTTCGCCACCATCGCTCACGTATCTTGGCTTATTTTGTTTAATGAGGAAGCAGGAGGGAGGAGGAGAGGGGTAATAGATTGGAGGGAGAACAGCTTATATCAATTCTCTGGCACGTTCTGAAATTAATGTCATTCCTTGCACATGGTTTTATATTTTTAGCCTGGAGAGGATATGATGCTCGGAGGAAATTTAAGAAAATAAGCAACAGAAGGAGTGAGTCTGCTGTTCATATTCAAGAAGGTAATTAAAACATCATTTTCATGGCATCCACTTGGAAATATTCTGTGATTAAGTTCATATGAGTTTCGAAAAGTGGAAAGGTTAATAATTCAGGAGCACTTGGAACAGGAGTCAAGAGTTCTAGCCGGGGATTCTAGTGCTTACTCTGATACACCCCCCACCGGTGATGATGATGGCGCTAACCCTTAGTGAGCGCTGGCCATTGCCAAACCTGGCTAAAGATGCTCCGAATCAGTACTCTTATGTTCCTAATTTTATAGATGGGGAGACGGAAGCACAGAGAAGTGAAGTGGCTTGCCCATGATCACACAGCTAGTCAGTGGCAGAGCCAGCGTTTGGTCACAGGCAGTTTGGATGGAGTCAACTTTGCATACCGCCCACTGAACCAATCCCTTTCTCTCTTGGAGTCACATGCCCCTCGTCTGTGAACAAGAACAGTGGCTCAAAAGGTCTGAAAGGGGTCTTCCAACCTTGGAATTCTCTGATTATATTCCAAAATAGTTCAGGGACCTTCTTGGCAAACCGAGTTTCCTGCACTCAGGCCTGCACATGGCTGAGGTGAGCATACGTGGTTCCCAGCCCCCAGGTCATGCTGCTCTTCTGCATTTGGCAGTAACCACGGTAACTGCCAGGCTGGGCTCCCTCTCTCATCTGAAACTGCATGTGCCGAATTGAAGCTCTGGAAGAAACAGGCCCCGGAGCACACCAGGAGCACTGAGAGCACGAGAAATTGGAGACAGAATGAGAGACAAGGGGCCGGTCCAGTGGACTTAGCAGCAGGGAGAGGGATAGGGTTTCAGATACTCCTGCGCTTGAAGCAACTTTTGAATAAAACAGCTGCAACCTTTTTGAGAAGGTCCCTGCCCAGAACCTGGCTCCAGGGATACTCTTCAGAACTCTCTGGCTCTGTAGAGGCCTGATGTCTTCATTCAAAACCAAAATACTGGGGAGGAAAGGGTACCATTTAAATCCAAATGTGTAACTTTGAACACCATCCCCTGGGAATTCTAAGCTCTACAGCTTCAAAGCATCAGGACAAGGACTGCAATTCTAGTTGCAGCTTAAGAAAGATAACACAGGGCATTTTTTTTTTTTCTGTACTTGTCCACTTCCCAACACACACACATGCACAATCCCCTTGTTAAGAGAGGATACTGGACTGATCTTGCAGTTTGGCCCAAAGCCCAACATATATTTTCAGATATAAACTTTTAGCTTATATATTGTTGATCCACTGATCATAAGGTATGTAGGATCATAAATCAAATATTCCCTCTCTGAAAATCATCTTTAGAGGGCTCCCTTTTTGCACTCAGTTATTGCCAAGTGAACACTGCATAAGAACAGGCAAGTGGACTTCATCATCATATCAGGACAGTCAGGACTGCATCTTTTCAGTGCAGCACCAATGGGACAGGTACGGTGGAAAGATGATTTTGTTTCATGGGACTGGAGAGAACACATTTCTTTAAGGAGCTTCCTCTTTCTTAGCTTTGCAAGCATCCCCCTCTGTAGCCTGGCAGCCAGCATTCCTGCTTAGGGAACTTCCATTAACTACAGGGGCCAGGGCGGCAGGAAGTCATTGAGGATGGTGCTAATGCCACCTCCCTCGCCCTCTTGTCAGGAGAACATGGCAGCCACAGCAAAAGCAGGAGGAGTCTCTTTGCCCTTCAGCCAACACCAGGGACAGGAACTGAGGTGCGGGTTTTGTTAGTAGTAAAGATACTCGGATAGGATAACAACATTTGCAATTTTATGGGCAGCCTACTTTTGAGAACGTTTTCCTTATCTTTAGGTGTGAAGGCAAGGTATGTTTATCAAAAAAGCAAAGCAACTCACTCCAACTTCTCTGTTTTGGGGTGTGTGCTTCCCAAAGCATAATCCTCTTATTACGGCTCCTCTTCGTGCTACAAGGACGTGTGGAGTAGAGTAAGCCCCAGACATAGGGTTCCCTTACTTTTGAAGGCTGCGCAAAGTAGCTTAGGGACGTTGTCACGGCGCAACCATTTCTGGTGGTTTTCTAAGGTTATTCTTTATCATTTTTTTCAATAAATCATTTCATTTGAAATTTAGAGCCTGTGTGACGTGTTTGTTTATATTTCAGGATTTGGCCTATAGTCTTTTTTTTTTTTTAATCGTATTGCTAAGCTATGTTACATAGTTCTAAGAGAGCAGCCCCTGAAATTAAGGAAGCATTTGGCCTACATGTTGCTGCAGAGCAGCGCGTATTGAAATTTGTTTTCCTTTCATCTCCTTCCCAATAAAAGCAGCCTCACGGCTTATCCCTTTAGCTTCCTCAGAACTTCCTTTCAGAATTCCCGATCTATTACTGCACATTCACATACCAGAAACAAGATGCCTTTTCATGCTGTCAACCTTTTTCATCTGAAATGTAAATTAATTCTTGCTGGTATGCCTTGACAGAGATCAAAGTCAGGGTATTAACCTTCCCGAGCTTTCTCCAGGAATCCGTCCACAGGATCGGGCTGCCGCTGTTAGGAGGCTGGTGTCCCAGTTACAGGGCCCTCCTCCAGGCAGTCCTCAGCCTAGGAGCCACCATCCCAAAGGCCCAGAGCCCTTGTGAACATGACCTCATCATTACTTTCAACTAAGTGAGGGATGAGCTGACTATCTTGGGAGAGATGAGCCTGCTCATCTTAATTGTGAGCCCTTCGCTCAGATTCCGGGAGCTTGTTTAAGTGGTTCTGACAGCCAGTGATCTCGGTGTGAGAGAGGGAGGGACAGGGCTCCAGATTGGAAACCTCTCCCCTTGCTCAGTGGGTCTTTTTTTGCCTGCCAGTCTTTGAGGTAGGCCACATTTGCATTTTCAAAATAAACAGATGCCTTTCAAATACATGAGCTGGTGGTCTAGAGATCTCTGTGGGCCCGAACAGTTCACCAGCCGGCAAGCAAAGCTGGAAAAGAAAACAAACGGGGAAACACGCCAGGCACATGCGCACACACTTCCCGTGCGCGCACCATTGTGCCGCCAAGAAAGGGCCTTCATGAGACGTGGGGTCACACGGAGAGCCAGCAAGGATCTGAGCAGAAGTACAGTTAATCAGTTTCTTTTTGGGGGGAAGAGGGCGGGGAACAACTTTGAATGTCACCTTGGTGAGATGTTTCACTGCTTTTGTTATTGGTTAATGCTGATAATAGGCTCTTCCCATAGGAAAACCCTCCTCTAAACACCAGAGAATTTAAAATACGTACTTTTTCAATGAGAAAAATAAAATTGTGCACATATTAGTGCTCTGATAGATGGGGTATTCTAAGTAAAAACTAACAATTGTATGTCATTTCATTACTAACTGTCACTTTTTAAAATGAATTCTTAAGTTTAGGAAAGTGAATATAGCTAGATTTCATCAACTAGAAATGCATACATTCCTCAATAAATACTACCAAGACAAACAAGTTGCAATGAAGTTTTTTTAAAGATCTGCAATGTCTCATTCTTTGAGTTTTTTAAAGCATAGTTTTTTTTTAAGATTGCCCTCTAACTCACGATCTGTTTTTTAAGGGAGAGCCAAATGCTAGCCTCCCCGTTTCACAGGGGAAAGGCCCCGAGTAGGTGGCGGTGGAGCCCTAGGGGCTGGGAATGGAACTTTAGTGTCTCCCAGGAGGAGCTGTTCCTGCAGCCCCTTCCTCCCCTCTCCCCCAGCCCCCAGGAGCAGGAAGAGCCCATCGGTCGCTTTACAGCACTTTCCGGCTGATTGCTTCAGTGCTGTGGCGGCTGTAGTTTTCTCTTCCCCTCGGTCCTCTGATCAGCTTCCTACTTAATGCCCTACTTGGCCCTCCAGGAGATAACGGCACTAAAAACCACAGCCCTTTCTCCTTCTGATGCCCTTTGGGGCGCATGCTTCTTGGAGCCGCAGCCTCAGCCCGGCCAAGACTGAGGGGACTTTGTAAACCGGCTGCAGCTGGAACCCCTGGGCGCATCACATGAGGCCGGCTGATGGGAGCGGTTTTAAATGCTGCTCCCGAGAAGAAAGCAAGCATCGCATCCGGACAGGCTCTACCTCTCCTCTGGGTTAATTTCTAGAAGCCTGACCCAACACTTGACGGAACTGAGTTTTTAGTGCTTAGAACTGCCTGTAAACTTTTAAACCTCGCTCAGAGTAAGGCTTTCTCTCATCTTTTCTAACTTTAAACGGCTGGTTCGTTTATCATTGTTGGTGGGTTGGCAATGACTAGGTGGTTGCAATAATTTCCTGAAACTAGATTTCCAGAAATATCCGTAGGTGCACAGGATAACTGTATTTTAAAGTAGGAAATTTCTTTTCTCTCCTTCACTTATTCAGCTATCTACTTTATGCTAGAGCTGCTACCATGGTGAACAATGGCATTTAATGTGGGGCTGCAGATTTTCCACATTCAATTCAGAAGCCTAAAAAAAGTACTCTCCCTCAAATGGATGCTGTTTGTGTAAATCAGGTGCTCTAGATTGTCAGCACTCAATGGAAGGGAGTTCTGTAAAACTCCAGTGCAACACAGAGTCAGAATCATTATAAAATATCGCTGGGGATATATTATCCTCATTGGTCCATTCTTCTTGAAGATAAAAATGACCACACTAGATATTTTACATCCTCACATGGCTGTGCATAAGCAGATTGTTGACCATAAGCCAAACAGTAGAGGAAGGTCAAGTAAATGTACCATTGAGGGGAAAGAGAAGAAGCTTCAAAGCCAGTGTGGACTTGAGGTCCTCTTGTGCCTGATATACTGACCTGGCATGGAAATGTGCTTAAGATGAAACTTTGGTGCAGCAGTTGGCACCCCAAGACTCAAGATTAAATTTCAGAGGAAGCCCATGAATAGAATCTGTTCAGTATTGAATCAATTTCTCCATTATGGACCTCACATAGAGCTCCAGAATCTGACTACAAAAAGGCAATGCCCAAAATGGTATGTTTACCACCTCACCACTGAGTGAGGCAACATTATTATGATCAATTATAATTGATCAGGAATGGTATCCACAACACACTTGAGATGCCTTTATGTCTTTAAATTATTTTTTTCATATAGAATCATAAAAATATAGTATCACATTTTATAACCTTTACTAGTTACTGGGCTCTGTCCATATAATGGTAAAGAAATATTTAGGGGAAAAATTAACTGTGTTATGGCAAGAGTTATCAGGCTTTTGTTTCCTCAAAAGTTTGTGTAGAAAGACAGAATTTGTTTTCTCCCTAAACAGATGACACAAGCACAGATAGTTTAAATAAATTGTCTCCCCTTATGTGTTATGTGAGCTTAATGATTGGTATCGGAGTCTTCTTCTGAGTCTTCACCCAGTGCTCTTTCTTGTAGACTGTCTTCTATGATTGGTTTCCATCTTGGATATGGCACATGGGCATAGGGTACAGTCAAAGCTTTGGGGAGACTCTTATATACTATCCTAAGCATGTGGACTTTGGAATCAAAACTGTTGACTTTAAATCCTGGCTATACCACCACTTGTCATATGGTTTGGGGAAAATTAACTTCCGAGCCTTAGTTTCCTTAGCTATAAATGGGACTCCTTAAGGTCTAATTCTCAGGACTGTTGTGAAGATGATAGCAGATAATGTACACAAAGTATCCTGCATGGTACCTGGCCCATGGCAGATATTCAGTAAATGTCAGTTTCCTCTCTGTCAGTTTCCTACTCTTCCTACGTATGAACTTAACAGAGGAAAAAAAATCAGCCTGTGAAATACTCTTCTATAATCAGCATAATAATATTGTAACTTCAAAAAGATGAAGCTATTTCTTTCACTTTTGGAGGAAAAAAATAGTACCTGTCAAATTTCAAATACAGTTACAATAAAACCTTTATAAAAGAGAGAATTTTCCAAATCTTAACTTATGTCTCGCTTATCCAACAGGGAAAAATTAAAATACAACAAAAGCACAGAAAAGATTTCAGGTAGTTATGTTGTGGTTTGGTTTTTGTGAAGAGCTACACTCCATCATGTTGAGAACTTGATTCGTTTGTGCAGATACTTTTTTTTTTTTTTTGAGTAATGGTAGATTTATTCAGAGATACATATTCCATAGACAGAATGCAGGCTGTTTCAGAAGGCAAGAGAAAGGCCATGAGGTGTGGGGGTTGGGTGCTCAGTTTAAAGTAAAAAGTAGATACACATTCCATAGGCAGAGTGCAGGCCGTCTCACTCAGAAGGGAGAGCAACCACGAGGTGTCTGTGCAGATACATTTTTTTCAGTGACCTCAAAATTGTTAAGACTTAGGTGGTGTGCCACTGACATCACGGGTTGGAGGCCCTTCTGCAACTTGTTCTGTGAATTAGCAAGTCCCCTTGTCACCTCCTTCCAGCAGTTAGAAAGTCTAAAAACCAGGAGTTAGACATCACTCAGAGTTGCTCCCTGCTGGTGTGGAAAGCAAGTTGCCTTTCAGATGGCTGCAGAATTGGAAGATGTCGGTGAGCCGATCATGGTTAACCCACAGTGACGGCTGATTGGCAGCATAACAGCTGAGGGACAGCCATTTGGCCAGGAGTTCAAACCCCAACACGAAGAGCCATGGCAGGACCCTGGCTTGATTTGCTGAGGCCGTTAAGTCTGAGTCACCAAGTACAGAGGCGGAGGTGGAGGTGACAGCTGGTAGCCATTCTCATCAATAAAGTTGTGATGGTTGAGATGTACAAGCAACCAGAGCCTGCTAATTTCAGGGACTTTGAGCCAAGTGCTTAGTGTCAAAACCAGCTACCATCAGCGATGCAAACAGTCATGAAGGGTCCCTCGTCAACAGCGAGGCTCTCCCCACCAGACTCTCTTCCTGGTGGGTTAGAAGCCATTGGATCCTGCTTTCCAGGAACAATCCAGCTTGAGGAGGAGGCCTTGTTCTTTTATTTTTCAAAATTCTAATAACTTTTTAAAAGTCAGATTTGTTGAGGTACAATTTACATACAATAAAACTCAGTTTGATAAAACTGAATGAACGTATAGAGTCAAGTATCCCCTTCCACAGTCAAGAAAAAGAACATTTCCAAAGAGTTCTCTAGTGCCCCTTGTCATACGTTCCTTCCCCACACCCTCCTTCTGGTAACCACTGATGGGTTTCCTGTCCCTATAATTTTACGTTTTCCACAGTGTCACGTAAATGGAGTCACATAGTATGTAGACTTGGGAGTCTGACTTCTTTTGCTTCGCATAATGCTTTCGCGGTTCGTCAGTGTTGTTACATTTATCAGTAGTTTCTTCTTTTTCGTTGCTATGCAGAATTCTGGTCTGTGGATGTACCGCAGTTCTGTCCATTTGCCAGCTAAATGACTCTTGTTTCCAGTTCCTATGAATATGAATAAAACTGCTATAAATGTTCAGAACTTTATCTTTTTAAGAAAAATTTAGAGGAAAGTAAATAACTTTGCTTTATAGGAAGCCAGGATGATCCTAGAAGTAGTTGTTTCCTTCTTGATTAACCAACAGAAATGCTTATTTTCATAGCATACTTTTTGCATAGCAGTGTGCAGTTCATACAGAGGACTTCCACTAACCTTATTCCTGTAATTATCACAGTAATCCTGAGAAGTAGGTTAGGAATTTTATCCCATTTTACAGACTGTGGCTAAGAAACAGCCCTTCAATTCAGACTGCCTAACTCCTGATCCGCTGTCCTTGCCTCAAGACATATTCTGAACATCCTGTCTATGCAAAACCCTCTGCTGGCAGCTTTTGTGATGGTCACAAAAACAACATAAAAATACTGGATTCTTTTCCCTTTCAAAGAGGGAACAGTCTGATGCTCCACATCATATATCATCAAGGAAATGCAAATTAAAACATTGAGGTACCATTACACACCTATTAGGACGGCCAAAATCTGGAACAATGACAGAACCAAATGCTGGTGAGAATGTGGAACAGTAGGAACTCTCATTCATTGCTGGTGGGAATGCAAAGTGGTGCAGCCACTTTGGAAGAGAGTGTGGTGGTTTCTTATAAAACTGAACATACTCTTACTATATGATCCAGTAATTGCTCTCCTTAGTATTTACCGAAAGGAATTGAAAACTTGTGTCCACACAAAAACCTGCACAGGGGTGTTTAAGGCAGCTTTATTCATAAGTGCCCAAACCTGGAAGCAACCATGATGTCCTTCTGTAGGTGAATGGACAAACTGTGGCATATCCACAGAATGGAATATTCTTTTCAGTGTTAAAAAGAAATGAGTTATCAAGCCACAAAAGACTTGAAGGAACCTTACTTGCATATTACTAAGTGAAAGAAGCTAGTCTGAATAGGATACATACTGTACGATCCCAACTGTATGACATTCTGGAAAAGGCAAAACAATGGTCACAGTAAAAAGATCAATAATTGTCAGGGAGCGGGGGCCTGCTGGGAGGGATGAACAGGCAGAGCACAGAGGAATTTTAGGGCAGTGCAAAAACTCTATATGGTACCATAATGATGGATTCATGTCATTGTACATTTGTTCAAACTCAGAATCTACACCACCAAGAGTGAACTGTGATATAAACTACAGACTTTGGGTAATTATGGGTAATTGGGATGTATCAGTGTAGCTTCATCAGTTGTAACAAATGCACAGATGATGGGAGATGGTGATAATGGGGAGGCTATGTATGTGGAGGGGCAGAGGGTGTTTGGGAAATCTACCTTCCCCTCAATTTTGCTGTGAACCTAAAACTGCTCTAAAAATAGACTTTTTCACAAGAGGGGATAGTCTCAGATGGAACCAGGACCAACAAACCTACTACAGGCTGGAAAGGAGTACTAAGCGAGGGCCAAATGACACAGCTAACAAGATACAAATGATCTATGAAGCTCCCCCTGCCTTTTTGGAAGCTGGCAAGGCATAAATTTTAAGCAGTAAATGCAGTCTGAGGCGGCTGGGAGTCAGGAAAGAAGAGAGTAACAGTCCCTAGATGCCTGAAGTAAAGGGGATTTCTCAGTGATGCTCCAGGACAGGCAGGAGTCTGAGCTCTGGGGTGAGAGGACACCTCCCTCCTTAGCTCCCACGTTACAGAGAGCAATTAACCAGGCAAGACTTTCTTTGAACCCTGTCAAAGTTTGACTGGGATAATGATGAATTAAGTAGTGGAGAATCAAAGAGGAAAGTGCTCTCATGGTCCTAAAATTACTAGCTCTGTTTTGTGTGGTGGAGATGGAGGCCAGGGATTCTGGTGTAGCTGTAAGGGGAAAAAGTGTGCCACTTTAAGAAAAGAATTCGACTTTGTGTTGCTCTTGGTGGCTTTGCTTTCTGGACCTCCCACAAGTTGGCCTCTTTAAACTCTGATAAGATGGCTGCTGACCAGCTGTCATTCCAGCTAGAAACCACACCGGTTTCTCATGCAATCGGCCAGCAGTGGTTAGAAGGGGAGGCTGGCTTTTGAGCCTCATCTGTATGTGCCCTCTCTGCTAGGTACAGTGGGCACCCTTTGCCAGCTCCATTGTGAGGGCAGGAAAGCTTACCTAGCCTAGATCACCAACCAGGGAATCTACCCAGACGATGCTGGGGTCTGTCCTCTGGGTGGGTCCTCATACAGCAGGCCAGGCCAGCGCCCCCCGGCAGTGGCTGATCTGTGGGAACCTTAAAGGCCTAGGCCTGTGAGTGAAATAAAGTCTGAATTTTTATTTCTATTGATAAAGGAAAAGATGAGAGGCGGGAGTTAATGATTTCTAAATATTTAAGTAAATGGGGCTGCCCCCTGTAATATTTAGGAATTCAGACTTCAGGACAAAACTGCTTGGGTTAGACTCCTGGCTCTGCCAATCTGCAGCTGTGTGTAACTCTCTTGGGAAAATCATTTAACCTCCCTGTGCCTCAATTTCCTCAGCTGTAAAATGGGAATGATTGTGGTCTCTATCTTTTAGAGTTCCTATGAGAATTAAATGAGTTAATTTTTGTAAAGGGCTTAGAACAATGCATGGAACATAATAATTCATACATTTGTGTTTGTTAAATACAAATAATGGCCATTTCCCCAGCTCCTGTTCCTAGTTTTTCTCCACCTGCCACTCCCATCCCCACCCTGCCAGCCAGTTCAAGCTGAATACACACACTTGATCTTTTTCTCCTATTTCTTTTATTTAAATCCTTAATATCTGTCAGCTCCCTCTCCTCATATTAGTTTCCTAAGGCTACAAATTACCACAAACTTTGTAGCTTAAAACAACAAACTTATTCTCTCTCAGTTCAGGACTCGAAAAGTCCAAAATCAAGGTGTCAGCCAGGTTGATTTCCACTGGAGGCTTTGACGGAGCATCCTTCCCACACCCCTCTCCCAGGTCCTGGTGGATCCCAGCAATCGTTGGCATCCCATGGCTTGTAGGCCCATCACCTCGCTCTCAGCTTCTGTTGTCACATGCATTCTCTGTCTCTGTGTCTTCACATGGTCTTCTTATAGGTTACTAATAATTGGATTTAAGACCCACTTTAATCCAGTTGGACCTCATTTTAAGCTAATTATATCTGCATAGACCCTATTTCCAAGTCAGGTCACATTCTGACTTCCCAGGTGGACATCCGTGTTTATTCTAACTCTCTGTGTCAAAGTATAAGCTCTGTGGGGGTAGGGACTGTGCCTCCCTACATGCGGTCTGAGGCAGCTGCCATTACATAACATGGAAATGTCTGCTGGGCCCCCTTAAAGGAATGAAGGGACATGGTACCATGTGGAAGGGCAGTGCTTGAGGAAGGAGAGCCATCCAGCAGGAGGGAGGGGACAGGATGAAAAACACACATCTGAGGAAATAAAAAAGGAAAAAGGCCAGAGATCCCAAATATTCTAATATGGTATTGCCAGCAGAATTAGAAACTGCCCAAGTCAGGAGGAGGTGCAGAATGAGAGAGAACAGGCTCTAGATCCCAGGTCAGGGAGAAGGGAGATGGCACAGAGTTAGGGCTGATGCCTCAGGGCAGAGCCTGAACAACATTTCCTCTGTGGAGAGGAGGGGGCCCCTGCCAGGATGGTTTCTTCTAAAGCCAAGGGATCAAATTGGAAAGAACCTGGCCTCTCCAGATACTTGGGGCAGTCTGAGATGTTAGAACATCTTCAACCCATCCTGAGTTTGAGGGTCACAGAGCATGGAAGATGAGATGTAACAGTGGGGAACCTCCCTTCTGCACTTTTCCACCCAAGCTGTCAGCTGTTTTGGTAGAGAAGTATTTAAGTGTTTATCAACATGAAGTAAGCTGACTGGACCATGAAAAGCTGCAATTGCGACATTCCTCAACAAAGAACAGTGTGCAGCCTGCCTTTTCCATGATGGCGTTGACCCACAGTGACAGTGGACAAGATTGCAAGATGAAAGGGAGGGAGAGGCCTGCCGGGAGGCAGAGGTGTGGAGAGAAGGAGGAAGGAGGCCTTATCCCTCTTTTTGGCTTCTCTGGCTGGAGAACTGAAAGGCAGTGGGAAAGCCATCCAGTTGTCAAACCAGGAGCCCTGTTCTTGTGCACTCATGACCTCTGTTGCCACCCAGCTCCCTGTTGGACTAATGCAATCAGTGAGACAGGGAGGTTACCCAAATTACCCAACGTCACCGAGCTAGTAGGGAGTCCAGCCAAGACAGTTATTAATTCTCCTGTTGCCTATAATAATATCCTTTCACAACCATACCCTATTAAATCTTCAAAACAAGCATCAAATCCATGGGTGAGATTCATCACCTCAGAGCCTCAAACCATAAGCAAGTTCCCTAGTCATACTATTCAGCCACTTTGGTAGTTCGTCCAGATGTAGGAGCACAACCTTGAGAAAATCTTTTTTTGTTGCATTCCACAGGGCGCCCTTCAGACCAGAACCATGACCTGCATCCCGCTGTCGCAGCAGGCACCAGAGGAACCGTCCAGGTTCAGGATGGCCGTGAGCCTGGCAACCACAAAGGTGGGGTCATTAGAGGTTTAGAATGGGTGTCTTGTAATTGTGGATACTCCAGAGAAGGCTCCAGAGCTGGAAATGGTCACCTGATATGGACCTCTGTCTAGCACTCTTTTTTTTTTTTCCTACACATGACAGCTGATTAAATTCAGGGGCAGCCTTGTGGGGGATCCTGCAAGGTGAGTTCACAGAAGTGGAGAGAGTAGACCAAGATAAGCTGTCCACTGAGGGAACTGGTCTAGTCACAGCTCTCCTTACCAGCTGCCTCCCTTCAACCCACCCTCTTGGGGAAGACGCTGCCATGTTTCTATCTGATTTACTTTAAGTCCTTATGAAAGTTTAGCCTCTCAGGAAGGCCTTCCAGTGACCCTGACCTTGTACATATTGAGAACATTCATGGGGGGAAGGAGCACTGTGGACAGGAAATGAAAACTTGGGTATCTGGTCTATGCCTTTCATTAGTTAACATCATTGTAAAATGAGAGAGTGGGACTGAATCGGTGGTTTTTAAACATTAAAAAAAATTAGAGTTCTTCCTTTTTTTCAGTTTGAAGATTCCTGGATTTCTGCTTGAAGCAGAAGCTACAAGTTTTAAAATACGACCTTGAACACTAATGCTATAGCATTTTATGAAAAGTGAGGATGAGTAGCCCTGGATTTTCGGCAGAGTTTGTAGCGACAGTCTCCTCAGCAGGCCCAGCAGTGGGGCTCTGGGCGCTTCCAGCTCCTTTGGAATCTGCTGCCCAGCCTGGGTTTCAAGAAATTATACAACTGGAGCTTTACGTGGGGCAAGGAGGTCAGGGAATAGGGAAAAAAGAGAGGGGGAGCCCAAGGAGCAGTGGTGTTTCTTGAACTTGAGGAGACTTGGGGATGGAGGCAGACACTTCATTCTCAAAAGAAGGATGTCTAGCTATAACTGACATACAATCTAGACCCCTTCCCCCTAGCAGAAGTCAGAAATAGAAGGTCTTCCTGTTGTAAACTGCACACAGGTATGCTCAGTTTGCCCAGACACAGGTAAAACAACAACAACAACAAAACATTGAACCTGAATGTTTTTGGATGGGATGTATATTCTCTGGTTCACCCCAGACCCCACCACTCCCCACCCTCTGAGCGACACTGCACGCATTTGTGTTACCTGAGTGGCCCCAGAGGCATCTGAGTTCCCAGCACCTGCTGGGTTATTTTCTTTTTCTTTCTCCTGATAGTCAAATGTTTTTTCAACTTGTTTCAAAATGGTCTAGTGAAGAATTAGATCAATTTTACTGGGAAATATGAATGCCTCTAGAGCTCAGCTGACTTTGGAAGGATTCAACTCCTCCAGAGAAGTCCTTCCCAGGGTTTCTTTATCTCACTAAACCAGAAGGAACCCTCAGGGAAGCTTCCCTGAAGATAGGAGACCCATGTCTTCAGAGGCCTCTGTTATCACACCTGCGCGTACCTCAGGTCTGGTATTTTGTGGACATTTGTGCTATTGAGGCTTACCGTTTTGACTTTTCAGCCATGTCACAGGTCTAATTCCTTTAATTTGATCTATTAACTTAGAAGGAATCACCCTAATTTACTCTTCCACTTTTCTCCATATCTCCAATCTCTTGTTTAACAATTACCGTGCCAGAGAGATGCCAGGTGATTCCAGCTGTCACCAGGACATAGTTAAAAATATCTGACAGTTTTGGATTTTGCTTTGAACTCTGTGGTTTGATAACCTCCTTGTTTTTTATTCATTAAAAATTTTTTTTTCAATTGAGGTATAATTGACCTACATTATATTTATTTCAGGTGTACAACATAATGATTACTTCCTTCTTATTTAAGTTTCTTTCTTTAGTCTGACTCAAATTCTTATCCCTGCTCTTCTGGCAAAGCTGGGGGATGGAAGAGCAGACTTTATGTGAGCTTTAATAAGAATGTTCTGTAAGTTTCTGTCGGTTTTTATACTTCAGATAACTCTCAAAAATCAATACTTTGATGACTGAAGTGCAAGTGAATAAGAAACATAGGATAAGTTTTCCCTTTAATTACATAAACAGAAATTCTATAGGTTTTTATTGGAAACCCAGACAAAGTAACTGGGGGCATTTGCTAAGCCTCACATGAAGTGTTGCCACCTTCTCTCTTCCTGGTGGTGGACACAGCTTTTTCCTCTCTGAATTGCTGTTAAACTGCTACTGCTCCTTTTTTAACTAAGGATCTCAAAATAGGTGCAGACAACAGCAATCTCAGTGTCCCACACGGGCAACATTGGGCTTTGATCAGTGAGTGGTAGCTCTTGGTGCCACTGAATTGGGCCAGAGAACGAGGTTAAAAATGATTTTCCTTCTTAATAAGGAAACAGATACTTGTGTCCCTGAAGTGGGCGTCTCTTTTTTCTTTTTATGCCAGTTCTTGCTTTTATGTTGCTTATCACAGTATTACAAGTGAGCTTGGGCCAAACAGTGTTTTAGAATCCCCAGGAGCAGGGAAGCCTACCTGGTCCTCTAACTGGAGGAGTTCATCCACCAAGAGAAGGCAGGGAGGGGAGTGGAAGGAATCATCTAGTGAAATTTTTCTCTCTATTTTTCTTGATTTCTGCTTCTTCCTCCCCCTTCTTTTAATATTGTTGTTTTACCGTTTGGTCATAATGTTTGTGATTGTGATATGTGAGTGATAATAAAAATGTAATAATGTTCCATTAAAATTTTTCTCTTTAGCCTTTTGGTGTTTATAGCAATAATAATAACAACAACAACAGATGGTCATAGCTACCACTGACAGCTCAAAGGATTACATTTCTTCTACAGAGGACATAAATATCTCTAAAGAAACAAACCAATAACAGAGAATCAAAGCATAGTCTTCCCATAATAGACAAGGCAAAAACAATAGATGGCCAGATTTTTTCCTATACTCTTATCTTTGTTATATGTTTCATCATTATAACATCAACCTTTTATATTTTATTCATCTTCCACAATGTGTCACAATTGACAGATTTATAGATTATCTTCATTGGTTGTATTTTGGTTTGGCTGTTTCTAGATGGTCTAAAATAAGGATAGCAAAGAGGTGCAGAGTCTCTCTCCTACCCAAATGGACTGATGGTGACTCTGGATCTATGGTTCTCAGCCCTGGCCACACCTTAAAATTATTTAGGGAGCTTTTTGAAAACCGAGGCCAACCTGACCCCAGGTCAATTTCAGAATCTCTGGGGCTGGGCTAAGAAATATTTAAAATCATCCTGAGTGGTTCTTCTGTACAGCCAGGATTAAGAATTGTTGCTCTGGGGAAATGTCTCCCAAACACCAGCATGGATCCTGGGTACCTCAAAGACTTGTCAAAAACACAGGCTGCCAGTCTCCACCCCTGGGCTTTCCGATTCTCTTAGGTCAGGGGTAGGGCCCAAGAATTTACATTTCTAACAAGTTACTAGGTGATGTTGATGCTTCATGTGCTGTGATCTCAAGAAGCTGTGACGATGTGGGGTCCACACTTTGAGAACCACTGATGTAAAGCCTTGTGCTAGAAAGGAACTTGGAGCCGAATTAAAGTCCAGCAGAAGAGGGCCGTGGTTAATTACTCATGGCTGCTGTGGTCACAGAAAGGAGGAATCGTATTTGTCACCCATCCCACTCTTGAGAACCTCATCAGTAAACTGTCCTCAATCACTGTGTAGAACTGAGTTGCTCCTGGAATGATTCCCTATTTACATCAATCCTACTCACGTTGTGACAGTGTTTCTTGACCTTCTGTTCTCATCAGTAGGCAGCCCTGCCTAGCTGAGCCGGGACTGGGAACTGGTCTCCTGACTCTGTCCAGCACAGCCACACACGAACAGCATGAGCACAGGGAGAGGGGTGCTGCGGAGAGGGGAGGTGGGTCTCTGAGATGGAACCATGCCTGTTTCTGAATCTATCCTTAGATCTCTAAGTACTTGTTTGTTTGTTTGTTTTGTCAGTTCTGAGGGGCTCTATAGACCATAAAAGCAGTCCACAAGCAGAATCCAACAATTGCCATGCAGAGACTTCAAGCTACTCTCCTGCTATTACTGAGAAAAACTGGTGAGTTTTATCTGTAAGATTTCCCAGTCTTAAACTCAAGAGTTTCATTCCAATGGACAATGAAACAGAGTATTTCTTACGCTGTGTTACTCAGGTGAGTTGGAAAGAGTGGAGCCAAAAAATGTTGCGCATCAGATTCTCCCATGTAAGGGGTCCTTATTCTGTCGGCAAAAGTCTTTATTCTATAGGGCAACCTGAACACAGCCCTCCTTTGTTGGTTCTCCTCATGGTGAAACCTGTATTTGGCCTCATTTGGTTAAAGCAGTGGTTCTCAACTAGGGGTAATTTTGCTCCTCTCCCTCCTCCCCTTGGGGACATTTCTGATTGTCACAACTTTTGCAAGGGGGGTTTGTGCTAAGGGCATCTAATGGGTAGAGGCCAAGGTTTCTGCTACATGTTCTACAAGGCACAGGACAGCCCCCCACACCAAAGACTTGGCCAGCCTAAAATGACAATAGTCCTGAGGTTAAAAAACAGAGGGCTTAAGCTAATGCAAAAAAAGGAGTATCATTTCCTGTTTACCCACAAGTTTTAGTTAATTATAATTCAAAATGAGTTAGAGCAGAGCTTGCCCAGGGCCATCGTGCACTGTTGTCAGTGTACATCTGAGGTGCTGAAGTCTGCAGAGGACAACAACCCCAGCTAAAGGTAGGCTCAGGTCACTTAAGTCAGCTCAGGCCAGGCCGTGGAACCAGCACTGGACACTGGGGGAACTCACAGGCTTCCTGTCCTTCAGGAGAGCCTTCATAACCTACCTTCTCTCAGGAAAGGTTTCCAGGCCCCAGCACCCATGCCACCAGGAGGAGGACAGACTACAGGAAGGAGTGGACCATGGCAAAGGGAGGGTCTGACTAGAATGAAGCCTGCCTTTCTTATTCTCCCCACATTGACTGTGGCGACTCTCATTAAAAGTTTACTCCAGGATTTGGAGAAGTAAACAGGCCATTAGAAACTTTTTGCCTGGAAGAAGAGGTGGTCTTGATTTGTAACTTTAAAAAATAATTCTGAATTTTTTGAGACATCTTATTAATATTTTTGAAACTTGACAAATTCTCAGTACTTCTCTAGTGGTCTCAAATTATTTGAGCTACTTTTAAAGTAGACTAAAGTCTTCTCTTGGTATCTGTGGATATTGGTCCTCGAGCCTCCATGGACACCAAAACTCAGAGATACTCAAATCCTTCATACAAAATGTCCTGGTACAACCTGCCCTCCATATCTGTGGGTTTGCATCTGCACATTCAACTAACCTTGAATTTGCGTGAAACCCACAGATCCAGATGGCAGATTGTACTTTCCCAAATAGTCAGAATAGCTCGTTTACAGGTACTTGGCAAAATGTTATAGGCCTGCTATCTTATATTAGAATTAACAAAGTTTAGAATTTCTGTTGCAGCAGAAAGACCACTAAACTTTGCAAGTGGGAGACTTGGGTTCTGGTCCTAATGCTAGCATTTTCCAGCCCTTTAATCTTCGACAAATTACTGAACCAGTTTGGTAAATGGCTTCAGCCCCAGCCTGACTCGCGTCAACCTCAGATGCTGACTGACTTCACTCAGAAGGTCAGGACAGTCGCTGCGAGCAACTTCTACTACCCTGCCCTCCACCATAGAGTCACTCCTTGTCTTTAGCTGGCCTTTCTTCCTTTGCTCCCACCTTGGAAGACCACAGTTCTCTTCCTGGCCCTCTCCTCTGTGGTGTCCTGCCCCCCAGGCCCTGCCGCTGTCGGGTAGCCCGCCCTCTGCTTTCACCTCTTTCTCTCTCTGCTGCCTCGCTCCCTTTTGCTTAGATCTCTCCCCCTTCTGACAGGCTTCATTCTAGTCAGACCCTCCCTTTGCCATGGTCCACTCCTTCCTGTAGTCTGTCCTCCTCCTGGTGGCATGGGTGCTGGGGCCTGGAAACCTTTCCTGAGAGAAGGTAGGTTATGAAGGCTCCCCTGAAGCACGGGAAGCCTGTGAGTTCCCCCAGTGTCCAGTGCTGGTTCCACGGCCTGGCCTGAGCTGACTTAAGTGACCTGAGCCTACCTTTAGCTGGGGTTGTTGTCCTCTGCAGACTTGAGCATCTCAGCATGTCAGCAGTGTCCCCACTTATGGGCATAAGGTGGCTGAAGCAGTGTGCTTAGTATCACTTCTTTGCATGGCATTGTCCAAAGCAGGAAGGGGAAGCAGTGGATGGAAAGGGAGCTCTCCTCAGGAGTCTCTCTCTGTTTGACAGGCAGGAAACCTTTCCCAGAAGTCCCCAGGGCACTCCCCTCACATCTCATCAGCCAGAATTTACAGAGGTGGCCCCACAGGGGAGCTGCAAGGGAGGCTGGGGAAGTGAGCTCGGGCATTTTCAGCTTCTGCAGGAGAAAGTGGGCAAAGAAGAAGGGGTTTGGGGAAGCAACCAATAAAGTGTTCCAGAAGAGTCCAGAAGGGGAAGTGAAGGGAGCAGATAGGTACTGGGAAAAGATGAAGGGAAGGCAAAATCAGAGGGAAGAGTTCGTAAGGACCCCCAGACGTGACAAGAAATACTGCAAGAATCAGAACGACAGGGGCTTGTGGGGTTATCATTTTGATTCACCCGACGTTTATGGAGATGCCAAGTCTTTTCCCACAACCTCATGTAATTCTCACACCAGTCTTTTGGGTGGTATTCCTGATAAATAAATTGAACCTGGGGAAGGCTAATCAGGTAGCTTACAAATGCTGGACCAGAGACCAGTGCTGGGTTGGAGGCATCAGATTTACCTACTCCTGACCCAGACAGCTAGCATGGGTGTCACCCAGTGTCACAGAGAATAAATGCAGGTCTGAGGTTTGCATCTGGATCTGTCTCCAACAATAATAACAACAACTAATATTTGATATTCATTAACAACTTGGTGGGCACTGTGCTAAATCTTTCACATGCACAATTCTTTTTAACCCTCATAACGACCCATGGGAGAGGTACATATTTTACAGTTTCTGGCATTTAGAGAGCACAGGAAACTTGTCATTGTTACCTAGTCAGTAAAGTGACAGGGTCAAGATTTAAACATGGGCCTTCTAACTCCAGAGCCCATGCTTTTAACCAATACATTCTGCTGCCTCTCTAGGTTCTGTTATTGACCAGAGTTCTTGGTCTCCTTAATAGAAACTGATAAGAGGCCAGATGAGAAACTCTGGCAAGGCTTTATGGGCACTGGGACTCGAGCTGCAGCAGGAGGGAGCGAAAACAAGTAACAGGTTCCCTTGCTCGCTTGCCAAGGGGGAGGTAATCTGATCCCTTAAATGGGGTGAGGGTAGGAGTGGGTCCAGGGGTCTGGCTGGAGGGGTTGTTTAGGTGGTCTGCCCCCCTACCCGCCTGATGGTGCTGTGTGCAGGGATCATGCACACTACCCTACTTTTGCTCAGACACCCTAGAAGTGACAGTCGGGTTTTTGGTTTTTTTGTATCTTGGTCACAATTTGCCCCAATTGTGCATATGCACAATTATTTTTAGTCCCTTATAGTTTCTTTGTATTCTGTTGCTTGAGAAGACATTTGTCCTAGTACAAGCACTGTAGCCCAGGGTTCGAGGTCACAGGTAGGTCGCAGGTCTCAAGTCCCAGCCTGTCTCAGTTCCAGGCTCCAGATGCCTCGCCCAAGGCTTTTTGTACTCTGTCTTCTCTGTAACTGTCATTGCAGCAAACCTTAAACACATCCAGCTAAGGAACAAACTTTGATAGTCATAAAACTCTCACCCTGTGATTGGTGGAAAAAAATTCCAGCACGGAAAGCCTCTGGCTTCTTGGGAAGGGTGTTCCCACCCAAGCACAGTGGGGTGGGGTTAATTTGGCTGGCCAGAAGGAAACCTCATGTTGCAAGTGGAGGTCATTGGTTGGCCTGGCACTTCTCTGCCCCATTCCCTACATGAGCCTGCAACTCTGTACAGTGAATGACAGGATGGAAGTAGTCTTTTATGTCACGGCGCTTTGTTCCCATGATGGTAATCCTCCATTTTAATGCTGACAAGTACAATAGTGAGGATTATGCCCCTTAATTTAATTTGGCCTGCATATGGCAAAGCTCTCACAAGGCTTTTATTTGACATTCTTTAGCACAGCTAGCCCGTTGTCATGTAAAAAGAAGCGCCTACGAGGGAGGCAGGAGATTGATAATGCTGGTGCAGATGTTTTTACACGGCAGCTGGTAACACACCCCCAGAGAAGCTGCTTCGTCGTGGGCCACTTCAGTGAGGATTCAGACTCAAAGAGATGGGAGGCTTCATGACTCAGGCAGTTTGAGGGGAGCTGGCACCTCACAAGAGGGGAAAAGGAGCACGTATTTCTCCCATGTGTCATCCTGGCGGTCCCAGGGCTTAGAGCCAATTGGGCTGACCTCAGAATTGATGAGCCAGAGAAACAGCCTCCCCGTCAGAGCCAACTATGAGCCAGATTTTCCTGTGAGCTGTGAGGTACAGATTGCCACGTATCTTGACAGACTGCTTGGGGGGTCGTTATAGAAATATGGGGCAGTGCTAAGGAGATTAAACAAAACCAAACTTTTCTTTTTGTATCAGTATAGAAAGGAGGTTTCCTCTCCCACTCTTTAATTCCCATGCTAATTTTTCCTTCTGCTTCCATTTCACTCCTTCAGGGTGTGCCCTTCAGCAAATTTCCTGCCCCTGTGGCCAAGTTAGTGCACTAAAGCATCAGAGGACTTTCTAGGGAACCTCCTATGGAAAAGGCAGCAGGTGTGGGAGTGGAGGTAGGGGTGGCAGCCTCCTTTTACCAAGTGTTTATGATGCTGTGGGTTATCTTGTTCCTGTAGAAAGTGGATGGGCTTTGGGTTTGAATCTTAGTTCAACTGTTTACAAACTGTGAGATTTGACTTGGGCAAGTTCCTTCATCTTTCTGAATGTCAGTATCCTAGGCTGCAAAAAGAGAATAATTGTGAGGATTAGATAGAATCAATGCAAAGGAACTTGCACAGTTCTAGACATAGTAGGTGCTCAGTAAGGGACGATAGCAGGCCATTGCTGACTGTGGTGATAGAAGCAGTGGTAATAGGGTAGCAGCAGCAGTAGCAGCAGTAGCAGCAGTAGCAGCAGCAGCAGCAGCAGCAGCAGTAGTAGTAGCAGCAGTAGTAATGGTGGTAGTAGCAGTAGTAGTATTTAAAGGTTCCTGTAAAGCTAACTGGACATGAAGGATCAGGACCCCTCTGGCTTAGCTCTAGCACTGTGTGGACTAAAGTAAACATTGAGGATTCCAGCACTTTAGACACTTTGAACTATGCTCACACTCAGCCTGGACTTTAGAGCCAAATTTTATTTTCTTGTGTTCCTGGCTTTTTTCTCAGGGATAAATCTGAGCTCGTCTTTGGAACCAAGACTCACCCTTGTCAATATGGCCTGGATTTCACTGGCACACCCTCCAATAATAACTTTCAGAACTTCCTTGATTGTTAGAGCCTTCTTAGAGTTTCTAGATTCTCAAAATATTAATTGGTAACATTTATTTTCAAAACCTTTTTGAAGCCAGAAACCTTATCACCAGCTGAAAAGAGCTTCAAGGAAAAATCTGTTTTGAGTTATATTTTTCCTTGTGGATTTGCTTATGGCTGTACATAAATATTTATCTGAACTATTTCAACAAACCTTAAATCATCAGTGATCCTTATGCAAAGGACCCTTTTAGAAGAATTTTGGATGTCCAGAATGTCAGCAGTCAGAGTTCTCTTTATAGGACCAGATTCCAAGGGCCAGAGGCCTCTTTTAAAATATTTGGAGCTGTTTGGTGGTTTTCAATATCTTTTGTTTTCCTCTTTCGGTATATCTGTTCATGCTGTTCCTTCTGAATAGAATTCCCTTGCCAGTTCTTTCTTTACCTGGTGATATTTAACCATCCCTCAAGGTCTTACCATGTGGCAACACCTACAAGGCCTTGAAGCAGACCAGAGCCAGGAGAAGAGCAGCTCAGGTGGCAGAACATAGTGATCATGGTGCAGAGGCAGGATGGGGTGAGGAGGGGCACTTTGGGGAGGGTGAGATGTCCGGTGGGACACAGACTGACGGCAGGGTGGGAGTGGTGTGATATAGAGAGAACTACAGGGAATAAGCCAGATGGGAGCCAGGATGGGAGGCCTTACAAGCTGCGTGAATATTTTGGACCTTATTCTCTAAGGCGAAAGATGCACACCCACCGTCATCGGGTAGAATATGGTCTGCAGAGATATTTTGTTTGGCCTGGACAATGTTTTTGAAATTCTCAGTTTTCCACATATAAAAATAGAAACATTTCATATAATAATTCAAATTTCTGATGGCTCTTGAAAAGTTGGAGTATCTAGCAGCATAGCAGTTCTCTTAGAACTGAGTACAGGCTGTTTTCCATTGATACCACCTTGCCGGCCCGCTTAATTCATGAGCAGCCCCTACCAGCATCTGAGTTTGATTCCTGCCCACTGTGTGCAGGGACCCCATGCAGGTGGAGGATTTTTGACAGAAAAGAAAAAAAGAACTTTGCATATTGAGGCTGTTTTGAAAGAAAAGAAAACTTACTCAGGTTGAAAATATTACAGGAAACAATATTTTTGTAAAAATGAATTCTATATAAAAGTGTTTCAAGAAAATGAGACTATAACCCTTCAGGTTGAAAGAAAATTAGCTGTATGTGTCCACAGCTTCATTAACTTTATTTGATTTTCTTCTCTGGGTTACCAGGGGACAATATTAGTGTTTCAGTTCCGAGTGTATTTAGTGAATTAAATGGCAGGTTGCTCCTCCCTGTAGAACACAAATATGCCATTATTTCCCGTTAGCATCACCCCAGTCGCTTTAAATTAAGAAGGAACCTGAGCAAGGGTTTGCCACAGAAGCTGTTGGCAGTAGTAATACCACACTCTACGTGCATCTTAGGAGTTTCTCAGACTTGTCCCCTTGATGAATAGACAAAACAGGAGGAGGGTTGAGTTTTTTCTTTTCATCTGAATGGTGTAGGTCAGGGAGACAGGAATAGAGAGGTCTGGTGAAACAGAACTCTAGCAACTGCTGTGATAGGAAATTAGATAATAAACAGTCCCTGATACCAAGATTCTAATGGCCTAAGATCAACACAGTCTGGAGACGCAGGCAGGAGTGGCTTTCTGCACTCCAGCCCAGACCCTCCCCGGAGAGCTCTTTGTGTCAACAAGAACAGCCAGCGCTCCTGGCCAGCTCCCAGCGCTCAGAATGGGGCTATCATTTTTGTTTACTTTGCAAATATCTTAATGGGAAGTGGTTCAACACCACCTATGGGTTAATCTGAAGGGTTCTGCTTGGCAGCTGTTAGCTCTGAGAACCACATGGCCATTCCCCGGTGGAGGGAGTTGGGCTGACTGTTAACTACCCAGCGCCAGGCTGAGGCATCTTTTTGCTTATTGGATTTACTGACTGGCAGGGAGCACCTTGTTGACTTTTATTTTTAGTTTGTTCCTCCTGGGAGGGTAAGGATATTATTCTCTGTTCCAACTGTGCTTTTTCCTCTAGGATAGGGCAGTTGTTTGCATTAGTTTCACTAGCATACAACATACTTCTTTCACCCAAGTTCAGTCTCAAAGAATCTGAAATTTGATATTACAAGGGGTGGTGTTGTAATAGGAAGAATGATCTAGTAGGTTAGCCTAGGGGGGAGGCCATATAGCCCTGTCTTCACCTGGGACCTAAAGAGTTGAACAGACACTGAATTTCTTAAAAATCTCTGCTCTACTGTTCCTTTAGTTTTCTCTGCCTGAATTTGGCTTTCACTTGTCCTGAACGATGGGAAGGCTTCCCTGGGTGACTTGGCCGACACGTGTCTTTCTGGATCTGTGTTAGCTGACATTGGCACAAATAAGCACTTTCTTTATGCTTTCCTCCCAGGATTTTAGGCAGGGTTGGATGCTTTCCACAATGCAGGTTAGGGAAGTTCCTAGACTAATGACAGGCTTGTAGGCAGTTTCCAAATGCGCCCCATTTATAAAAATGCAGAAAGCTCAGATGATGCTGTCGATCCGAGAACAAATGTCCAGCTACGCTCAGTAACAGTGCAGCCTTGCTTCTCAGACCTTCTCCTTGCCTGAAGGTTTCCACACTTATTTGTAGGATTGCCTGGTGGTTGAGAACAGGGGCCCTGGAGTCCTCTAGGCCTGCTACTACTAAGTAAAATCTTGATGAACTTATTTTCTCAGAGCCTCCATTTTCTCATCTTTAAATGGAAGATAAAAACAGCACAATGTCTACCTCACCAGGTCATGAAAGTTAAATGAGACAACATGTACAAAGCACATGGCACCTCGGGGGAGGGCATAGCTCAGTGATAGAGTATGTGCTTAGCATGCACGAGGTCCTGGGTTCAATCCCCAGTACCTCCATTTTAAAAAATAAATAAATCTAATTACCTCCCCCGCAAAATGTAATAAAGTTTAAGAAAAATGGTTTAAAAAAACATTTTAAAAGAAAAAGCACACAGCATCTCACCTGACACACTAAGCATTCATAAATAGTAGTACTGGGGGAGTTATTGCTGTTCTTTCTGAGGACTCACCTTTCTTCATGTAATCCTGCATATTATACATTCCTTTCCAAAGTCATCATTTTTAAAATTTTTTAAATCTAATTTTATTTTTTAATTGAAGTATAATCAGTTACAATGTGTCAATTTCTGGTGTACAACATAATGTCTTAGTCATGCATATACATACATATATTCATTTTCATATTCTGTTTCATTAAAGGTTATTACAAGATATTGATATAGTTCCCTGTGCTATACAGAAGAAATTTGCTTTTTTTTAATCTAGCTTTATACATAGTGGTTAACATTTGCAAATCTCAAAAGTCCTCATTTTTGACGTCTGTTACTCCCAACCCTTTGAAAGTAAGCCAGTGCCAAATTGAGGACAATTTCAATATCAAAGTAAATAATGTTAATTAAAGAATATAATGTGCTGAATAAAATAATTCAGGAATCTACCTTGATAGAAAGAAGGAGGGAAGGAAGGAAAGAGGGAAATGAGGGAGAGAGGGAAGGAGATTGAAAAGAGAGAGAGAGGAAGGAAGAAAGGTGAGGGAGGAAGGAAGAAAGAAACGGTAGGCTTTCCCTTGCAATAAAATGTGAAATAACAAATGTGAAAGGAATGATGAAAGCAGAGAATCACCATTTGGCAGCTACCAAAATAATCATTGTTTCAGGCAGGAATCATCAATGGATGCTAAAACTAGTAGGTGGAAGTTTAAGGAGTAACAAGCTATTTGCATAATCTTAGAGTAAATCTGCTTAAGATGCTTTTACAAAAAGACAGTGGGAGAAATCTGGCAGACACCACCTTAACCAAATGATGAAAATTAGCATCACCAGTAATCAGACAAATTGCCAGCATGTGCCTCCTGATAGGCTACACCGAAAAGAACACATCACCTTCCATGGATTTCCAGCCACATATGCATAACCTGAATTCAATCATGAGGAAACAGCAGGCTAACCAAACAAAAGGACCCTCTTCCAAAATAACTGACCTGTAGGCTTCAAAATGAAACACAAAGGATAACTGAGGAGCTGTTCCAGATGAAAGGAGATTAAAGGAACATGACAGCTGAATGCAGTGTGTGATCCAGAATTTTGTTTCTCTGTTGTCTCAAGACAACATTGAAACAATTGGCAAAATCTGAATACAAACTATACATTGGACAATAGCATTGTAGTAATATTAATTTCCTGACTTTGATAATTGCATTATGGTCATATTAAGAGAATGCCCTTGATTTAAAAACACACACTGAAGCATTTAGGGTTAAAGGAGTATCAGGTGCAACTGACATTCAAATCGTTCAGAAGAACTTTTTGTGTGTTTGTCTGTGTGTATGGTTATCAGTTATCCACGTACCAAGAAAAGGAGCAAGGGAGGATAAAGCAAATGTGTACATTACTAATATTCGGAGAATCTGCTGAATAATACACAAGAATTCCTTATACCATTCTTGCATCTTTTCTATAAATATGAAATTAAGTCCAAATAAAATGTTAAAATTAAGAAATAAGACAGTGCTGTTTTCCTCCTTTATTTTTTTAAGCATTTTTATTGATTTATAATCATTTTCCCATGTTGTGTCAAATTCCAGTGTAGAGGACAATTTTTCAGTTATACATGAACATATATATATTCATTGTCACATTTTTTTCTCTGTGAGCTACCATAAGATCTTGTATATATTTCCCTATGCTATACAGTATAATCTTGTTTATCTATTCTACAATTTTGAAATCCCGTCTATCCCTTCCCACCCCCTGCCCCCTTGGCAACCACAAGTTTGTATTCTATGTCTATGAGTCTGTTTCTGTTTTGTATTTATGCTTTGTTTGTTTTTTGGTTTTTTTAGATTCCACATATGAGCGATCTCATATGGTATTTTTCTTTCTCTTTCTGGCTTACTTTACTTAGAATGACATTCTCCAGGAGCATCCATGTTGCTGCAAATGGCGTCATGTTGTCGGTTTTTATGGCAGAGTAGTATTCCATTGTATAAATATACCACATCTTCTTTATCCAGTCATCCGTTGATGGATGTTTAGGCTGTCTCCATGTCTTAGCTATTGTAAATAGTGCTGCTATGAACATTGGGGTGCAGGTGTCATCCTGAAGTAGGGTTCCTTCTGGATATATGCCCAGGAGCGGGATTCCTGGGTTGTATGGTAAGTCTATTCCTAGTCTTTTGAGGAATCTCCATACTGTTTTCCACAGTGTCTGCACCAAACTGCATTCCCACCAGCAGTGTAGGAGGGTTCCCCTTTCTCCACAGCCTCTCCAGCATTTGTCATTTGTGGACTTTTGAATGATGGCCATTCTGTCTGGTGTGAGGTGATTGATACCTCATTGTAGTTTTGACTTGCATTTCTCCGATAATTAGTGATATTGAGCATTTTTTCATGTGCCTATTGATCATTTGTATGTCTTCCTTGGAGAATTGCTTGTTTAAGTCTTTTGCCCATTTTTGGATTGAGTTTTTTCCTCCTTTAAACAGGGCAATTCATCAGCCACTTTCTCTTTAGAAACTGATACTTCTCCATCCACACCTACATGTCTGTCCACATCAGCATGGCACTGCTTGGGGTCTGTCCTCCAGCTTCTCCACTGTGACATCACTGACTGGTCAGCACCCGCCACACACAATCTTGTTTAGACTTTTTCACTTTGTTTTTAAAAAACTCCCTAAAGTGTTCCTCCCCACCTTCATGCCCCCTCCTTCATCTTTGGGTCCCATCCCTCAGTTCCTTGCTTGTCATGCACTTCACTGCAGGGTTTCTTGCTTCTCTTCCCTCAAACTGAGCACTGCTTTCAGAATTAAAGGAGGAAAAGTGGATTAAATGTTATCTTCTGGAGATGCACTGGTGACAAGAGCATCATCCAAGAAACGTGGATGTTGGACCTGTCTCTTCCTCTGACTCACTTGGACAAGTCATATCACCTCTCTGGGCCTCAGTTTCTCTGCTTACAGCAGGAAAAAAATGTAGTAAATGGTCTATGATGTTTCCTTTGCCATCACAAATCTATGCCTGGCCTAACTCAGTCTTTAAAGTGCTAAAACTGTAATTCAACCCACAAGTTACCTTGTGACCCCACCTAAAGGAGAAACAAAGCTTACAGAAAGGAAGCCACTCCACGTAATTGTCGTTGTAATTGTCATTGTCCTTCTCCATCCCGTGGAGCCTGAAGTTTCCAAGTTCAGAGGTTTGTCCTTCAGAAGTCAAAACTGTAAACAACAAGTATAACACTTTGCTAAGTGTGTGCTTTATTTCTGAATTCAGGCCAAGTATAGGCCTTTTAATTTAATCCTTTAAAAATCCTACTGTCATATTTTTATTATGTTCTGCCAGAAAGCACAAATGTAATCACTTTGGCCCAACTGGCCAAGAATTTTTATTTATATTTTGCTGATGAAGAAGCTAAGGTGCTGATTTGCCCAAGTTTGAGTTGCTGTATTTAGCAAAGAAAGATGCAGTGGATACCCACTTAAATTAGAACTTTATATAAACAACAAGTTTCTTTTTAGCATAAGTATGTCCCATGAAGTATTTGAACAATGTTATACCAAAAAAATTATTCATTGTGTACCTGGAATTCAAATTTAACTGGGTGTCCAGTATTTTATATGGCAACACTAACCAAAGTGCTTTGACACTAACATATCATGAATATATATGTGTATATCATGAATACATATTGTAAAATGTGTTGCTAAACCTTGACTAAGTGTTTACAACAGTCCTCTTGCCTCTGTGTGCCATAATATCTAATGTTTTTTACCCTTTAGGAGCTTTCAATTGAAAACATAGTCGAAGACATCAATTCCTATTTATTTACTAAGGTCTGTACTCAAGTGTCATCTCTGTAACTACTTAATCTAAAATTGCAGACCCTGCCTCCAGCACTTCCTATGCCTTAATTTTCTTCTTTGACCCTTAATTCTATTTAACATGCTTACATGTTTGCTTATTTTTTTGTTTATTGTCTGCCTTTCCCGCTAGAATGTAGGTTCTTATGAACTTCAGAATCATAGATTTCCTCATTTACTGCTCTATCCCCAGTAACGATAGGGGGCAAAAGGGCTCAATAAATACATGTGGAATGAATGAATGCTGTCTGGGAGGCTACAGAGGACTTTAAATTGCACAATGTAATATATGCTGTTCTTATAATTGTGCAGAATCTCAAGAAGGCTTGTCACCAAATTAGAACCTTGAGTGAAGCACAGGTGTGTACAATCTTAATGTTTGTCCATAGACATAAGGTAAGCAAAAGGTCAGCAGGACAGGGGTTAAGGGTTATCTTCAGACCTAGTTTGGATTTAATTTAATCTGCCTCCTGGCAAGTTTTCCAGAATTAAATGTTAGTCACTCCAGGTGTCTTGATTAAGGTCCCAAATACGATTGTGTGAATATCTGGAAGGGCCCAGTGACAAAATGGCACTGGAGGCTGAGAGCACACCCTCTGTGTCCTTCGGATCTCGGTTTGTATCTGGGTATCTGGGTGCCACCTTGGCAGGCCACTCAAGCAGCCCAGGCTTCATCTGTGACATGGAGACCCTGGTGGGACCTATGTTGCTGGTGCTGATGTGAGGGTGGAATGAGATGAACCAGTCAGGTCCTCTGCATGGTGAAGCATTGGTCAGTTCTTATGGCTGTTGCTGTGGCCCTCAGCCCATGGCCATGTGTTCCTTCGGGTCACGGCTCTTCTCACTACTGCATCTTAATTCCATCCGCAGGCCTAGAGCTGAGTTTTCTCTTGGCTCCCTTGGTTGCTGACAAAGAACTGAAGTAAGCTTTATAGGTTACTTTAAGCTTGGGTTACTTTAAGGGCCCTCCGTCAAGTGTTCTTTTTTTCCTCAATGAAGCAAGCATTCTCAGCAGAATGAAGAAAAGCCTTGTGCTCCTACCTTAGACTTTACACAGTGACGCTGACAGCAGTAAAATACTAAAGGAGAAAAAAAAAAAGAAATGAGAATACAAGAACAGGCAGATTAAGGCTATATAGGCTCACAGTTGGGGAAAAGCAATGAGGCAGACAAATATAATCAAACTTAAAGAGCTCAACGGGATTTGGGAAATTAGCATAAGTACATAAATCAGACTAGTAGTGCTACCTTAGAGCAATGGCATTATGAAACATTTATCAGCCTTTTTGAGCCCAATGATGAATTTGTCCTTGAGCCATGTTTTAAAACTTAAAATGTGTCCAAGAGCAAACAAATATCCATATATTTAAGTATAACTTGTATATTCAGCTCATTCAGTAATGACACTCGGGTGAGATACAGGATATGCATTCAAAATAGTTAGAAAAGTTACCAAGTAGCCAAACCCAATGAGAAAAAAAATACAAAAGCTGTGATTATCATTTTTTGTTTCCCTACTTTTCCTGACAGTAATAGTGATCTTATTTTGCATAATGGTTATATTCATTTTCCTATACTCTTTGTATTTCCTTCATATCATATATTAAAGCCCAGGAATAATGTTTTTTCCTCTTTAGAAATCAAGAAATGCCAAATAAAATAATAATGAGGAATTTTTTTCTTTTTTTTTTTTTTTGCTAAAGCAGAGATTAAAAAGACTGATAATACCCAGTGTTGGTGATATGGCAAATGGGTCCTTTCTTCCTTTTGTGGATGTGAGTGTTAATTTTTGTTGCTTTTTAAAGGAGAATTTGATGATACAATTCAAAAACTTTAAAATAGAAAACTTGTTTACTCTTTAACCTAATAGCTTTAAATTAAGATTTATCCTAGTCAAATAATTAGATGAGTACTCATAACTATATGCACATAACTTTAATAATCCATTATTTATAATGTCATAGAACTGGAAACAAATAATCGAAAATAAATGTTAATGTTGATAAAATTCAACATCCATTTATAATAAAAGCTCTCCAAAAAGAGGGCATAGAGGGAATATAACTCAACAAAATAAAGGCCATATATGACAGACCCACAGCTAACATCATATTCAGTGGTGAAAAGCTGAAGGCATTTCCTTTAAGATCAGGAACAAGACAAGGATGCCCACTCTACACTCTTATTCAACATGGTATTGGAGGTACTAGCCATAGCAATCAGACAAGGAAAAGGAATAAAAGGAATCTAAAGAAGAAGTAAAACTATCACTGTTTGCAGATGACTTGATATTATACATAGAAAATCCTAAAGATGCCAACAAAAAACTACTAGAGCTTATCAATGAATTCAGTAAAGTTGCAGGATACAAAATTAATATACAGAAGTCTGCTGCATTTCTATATACTAACAATGAAATATCAGAAAAAGAAAAAAAAGGAAACAATCCATTTACCATCATATCAAAAAGAATGAAATACCTAGGAATAAACCTACCTAAGGAGCGAAAGGACCTGTACTCTGAAAACTATAAGACACTGATGAAAGAAAGATGACATGAACAAATGGAAAGATACACTGATTTCTTGGATTGGAAGAATCAATATTGTTAAAATGGCCATACTGCCCAAGGCAATATACAGATTCAGAGCAATCCCTATCAAATTACCAATGGCATTTTTCACAGAAGGAACAAAAATTTTTTTAATTTGTATGAAAACACAAAAAGACCCTGGATAGTAGAAACAATCTTGAGAAAGAAGAACGAAGCTGAAGGAATCATGCTCCCTGACTTTAAACTATACTATAAAGCTATAATAATCAAGCAGTATGGTACTAGCACAAAAAACCAGACACATAGATCAATGGAACAGGATAGAAAGCCCAGAAATAAACCCCCACACATATGGTCAATTTATCTGCAACAAAGGAAGCAAGAACATACAATGGAGAAAAGATTGTCTCTTCAATAAGTGGTGCTGGGAAAACTGGACAACTACAGGTAAAATAATGAAATTAGAACATTCTCTAACACCATATACAAAAATTAATCTCAAAATGGATTAAAGACCTAAATGTAAGACCAGATACTCTAAAACTCCTAGAGGAAAACATGAAACACTCTTTGACAGAAATCACAGCAATGTATTTTTGTATCCATCTCCTAGAGTAATAGAAGTAAAAACAAAACCAAATGAGACCTAACTAAACTTAAAAGCTTTTGCAAAGCAAAGGAAACCATAAACAAAACAAAAAGACAACCTATAGAATGGGAAAAAATATTTGCAAATGACATGACTGACAAGGGATTAATTTCCAAATCATACAAACAGCTCATATAGCTTAATATCAAAAAAACAAACAACTCAATTCAAAAATGGGCAGAAGACCTAACTAAATAGACATTTCTCCAAATAAGACATACAGATGGCTAACAAGCACATGAAAAGATGCTCAATATCACTAATTATTAGAGAAATGCAAATCAAAACTACAATGAGGTATCACCTCACACCAATCAGAATGGCTATCAATAAAAATTCTACAAATAATAAATGCTGGAGAGGATATAGAGAAAAAGGAAGCCTCCTACACTGTTGGTGGGAACATAAATTGGTGCAGCCCCTATGAAAAACAGTATGGAGGTTCCTTGAAAAACTAACTACCATATGATCCAGCAATCCCACTCCTGGGTATATATCTGGAGGAAACTCTAATTTGAAAAGATACATGCACCCCAGTGTTCACAGCAACACTATTTACAATAGCCAAGACATGGAAGCAACCTAAATGTCCATCGACAGATGAATAGATAAAGAAGATGTCGTGTATATATATACAATGGAATACTATTCAGCCATAAAAAAGAATAAAATAATGCCATTTGCTGCAACATAGATGGACCTAGAGATTATTAAGTGAAACAAGCAGAAATAGAAAAACTAATACCATATGATATCACTTATATGTGGAATCTTAAAAAAATGATACAAATGAACTTATTTGCAAACCAGAAACAGACTCAGACATAGAAAACAAACTATGTTTATCAAAGGGGAAAGGGGCAGGAGGAATAAATTAGGAGTTTGGGATTAACATATACACACTACTATATATAAAATAGATAAACAACAAGGATCTACTTTATAGCACAGGTTACTATATTCAATATCCTTTAATAACCTATAATAGAAAAGAATCTGAAAAAGACTAGACATATATGTATATATGTATAACTGAGACACTTTACTGTATACCTGAAACTAACACAACGTTGTAAATCAACTACACTTCAATTTAAAAAAAGATTAGTAAATCACCTATGATAATCAACCAGTGTAATACTATATAGCACATTGTAATATTATACAGTGTGCTGTATATTATACATGTTATAAATATGACATACATGCACTTACATATGTTGTATTCCACACAGATGTATGGGAAGATGCTCATAATACAAAAGGTAAGTGAAAATGGCAAATGTTTCTTGAGCTATCATTTTTTTAATGCATATTATATGCATAGAAAAGTGTCTGAAAATATATACAGCAAGATATTATATCTGGGTGTAGAGAGTCTCCCTGATCTTTATTTTCTTCTCATGAATATCTGTATTTTATACAGTACAACAGTGGGTATATATTATTTTTTAATCAGAAAAGATTTCTAAAAAAGGAAACATTTTGCCACCAGTTCTTTTTGTCATTTACTTTAGGGAGAAAGATATTGCTATACTTTCATTGATTAGTGATTGGTAAGTATTCAGACCATTTGGGAGTGTGGAGCATTTTCATTAAATAAAATATAAAGAAGAAAAGATGAGCACAGCAATAGGAACAGCTCTGGTATCTCAAAAGCCACATGATTTATGGTACTTGCTCTTTGTTCTCCCCCCTTATCAGAATTTGATAAAGCTCACCTTCAGCAGATGATTTGTAGACAGTTTTAATTGGTCCGGATGTGGCACCAGATGAGTCAGGTACAAAACCGAGTTTTCAGTGTGGTTGTGCTCACTAGATTGTGGGAACACAGCAAAAAGCCTCCAACTCTGCCCGGAAGAGGTGGCTGGGATGGGGGTGGGGCAGGAAAGGTTCTTCAGAAGAGCTGACACTTGAGCTAAAGGGTAAGGATGCAATGGCCAGGTGGGCAAGAGAGGAGATTATTCCAGGCAAAAGCACAGAAGTCTGAATACAACCCTGGGAAGTTAGTGTGTGCTTGGCAAATACTTATTTATTGTGATGGTGGTGGTGAGTTGAAAAACAACAAAGCATTCTAGAAATCCTAACTTTCCAGTTTTTGTAATAAAAGATGCATTAACTGACACATTTTGGGTGCCTTCGAACTTAACACGATAATTTATGTTCTTAAAATATTTTATTATTTTCCAGTCTTCTGTGTCTTCAAAGTTATTTAAATAAATCTAAGCAGTAAGAAGAATATGCAAGGACATCTAGCTGATATAAATCAGGAAAGAATTGATACGTAGTGACAGTGTGGGTAGATTCAGATCTGGGTGTTCCACATTTATACCCTCAGCCCTTAGACTGTTCAGATTCCTCGTAGGAACTAAATGAGAATGTTCGAATCTCCAGTTGGGGTTCGATCTATGACCAGTTCATATGGAAACCCTGTTAGCGCTCAGGTTAGCACGGATCTTTTACAAAGGGCCATGTCCTCGTCTCTGATGTCATTCCTTAAATGTCTTAATTTACCTTCAGAACTTGAACTTATTGAAACCATTTCTGAAGATGTTCATGTTTTCTATTATCTTTCATGGTAATAACTTCCAGAAGGAAAGTTGTATGACTTATTTGTCTGAAACTTGCCTCCGTCAAGATTCATGGGGCTCCTACTGTGTTAAAGTGTCTTGGTCTGAGCATATTTTTTGCAGGGTGGATTGGCTGCTGCTTCTTGGGGAAACCAGATTGACCTCTTCTTAGTAAAAGCTCCATGTACAGAAGATTTTTTTTTTTCTCTGAGGTATTAAAGAGGCAGGAACAAATTTACTTGGTTATGCTGATTAGCCTTTCTCCCAGGGCTACCAAGTAAGACTGGAGTTTACCATGAGAACTACTCCCAAATCTGGAGATGGCAGGAAGCTAACAAAAATCAACCCACAATGAATTAGCTGCAACCTAGCCTGATTTGAAATTAGAATATGCTTTCAAGTGAATGACTAATAGGTTTCATTCAAGAACGACTAATGGGTTTCTCAGTTTGTCTAGAAGCCATTCTGAATTACAATTGATCAAAGATAAGGCACAGTCTTACAAATTTTATGAAAGTTAATAAAAACCACACAAAGAAATTTAAATGAAGATTAGAAAATGGAGAGTCAAAGGGTAGTCAGCATGTCTCTATTCCTGTTCAAGAAAAAAGTTACTGATTCTAACCCTAAAGGAGAAAAAGACCAGTTACAGGACCAGCCTGATTGGTCAGATCCCCAAAGAGCACCCTGCTTCCTATGTTTTAATTCTAAGTTGTAATTTGGTTTCCAGAGTTTATCAGCCAACTAGTGAGAGGGAAAGTATAGTCCAGATTTTGGTACTCACTATAAAATCACACACTGGCATTCTACTTTTCAAGTATGACCCTTCTGAGTTTGGTTAGTGCAACTCAGCTCCCCCCAAAAATCATTACCCCTCAATGAACTAGCAAACTGACTTTTGGAGGCTGCAAAGTTTAGCCCTAGTTTTGGACCAAGGTGACTTCACCTAGTGCCACCAACCCAGCATGACCAAGCCAGCTGGCCTTGTGGATCTGTGCTGCAGAAGAGAGATGCTGGGGCATTCTCAGGCCCCATGGGCTCAGGAGCCAGCCTCCACGCTGCCTCTCATCTGGTCACACTGGGATTGGAGTTTAAGAAAAGAGAATTCAATGTGAGTTTTGCCTGGGGGGCTTTTTCAGGGCAGATGCCCAGCAGAAGGATTCTCAGTAGTGACAGAGTTCCCATCTTCCCAAGAACCCACAATTCAATGCACTGACTGCAGTAAAGTAGGAGAGTGGCCAAGCCCTGGAAGGCGGTCTGCTTGAGACTTTAGTTATGGCTTCTGAGGGGCTAGAGGAGCCCTAGAAATATGCAGTGAATCAGATCTAGAGAGACAACTACCTCCTATTCACCACTCTTTGATAACCAAATTTATGGCTTCTGTCATGTGATTCCTAGCAGAGGCTGAGAACAGTATTATTTTTAAAAAATTTTCCTACAGGTACAAAATACTATCATGCTTTAAGAAGAGTAATTCCTTAATATCGTCTAATACCAACCCACAGTCAACATCCCCCAATTATTCTAAGAATCGTCCTTTACAATGATTTGTCCAAGCCAAGATCCAATCTAGGACATTATATCAAGTTGTTAGGTCCCTAAATCTCTATAGATATACAGTATTCCCTTTTTTCATGAAACTGACTTAATGAACCAATTATCCTATAAAATAACTCACCATCTATATTTGTCTGCTTGATTCTTTTCGGTCTTAGCTTTTCCCTCTATACCCTGTGTTTTGGTATATCTAAAGCTTTGGTTGGATTAAGTTAAATGTTTTTGACCAAAAGAAAAAAATAGAAATATCTTAAGTGATGCCAAATACTTTATATTGCCTCCCATCACAAGGCAACGTCATCCAGGCATTAGTGGTGCTAAGACTGGCACTAATTGAGCTGGTAACCTGATTTCTCCAATATGCAGTTACCCTGCTCCCTTTGTGACCTGAAGAAGGAATCTGTGTGGTGGCATTTTGGCACCATATGAATGTTCTATTCACCATCAACCTTTTGTCTATAAAGTTTTATCAGCAATTGATAATTCTTATCTGGGTCAGTAATTCCCCTTTGGAATCTCCTTTTCTATGTCAGCAGGTTTTATGCTGCACTGTTTACTAGTTATGACAAATTATGAAGCAAGTCATTAAGCTTCTAGATCCTTAATTCCCTCACCTGTAAAATGAGTATGGTTGTTAGAAATAGTAGATGAGATAACCCTGCATCCGTGGCCTGGTGACATGTGTGCAGGCACTAAGCATTGGCTGATTTTTGTGAATGTGCTTTTCCTCATTTTGGAACTGACAGCTTGCAAAACATCATCCACTTGCTTCCAGTCTCAGGTCCCTGGAGCATATGACAATGTATCTGATAAAATTGCTGCAGAGCAGTTGAGGCTGTTAGACTTTTGAAGAAACCTGACTTACACCATTTTTTAAGGCAAACTGGAATTTGTTTCAAGTAAAGGCTGCTAAGATTAGTTTTTGCTAAGGCGTGTTATAAGAACCAGGGCCCTTGACATGCTTCAGGGGAGATGGGTTCCATTGGTAAGATTACATCTGGGAAATGCTGCCTATTCTTTTCCATTCTTGAGGTTCCATTGTGCATATTATTAAGTTAAAGTTTCTGGAAATCCTCTTAGGAAAGAAACCTGCTTAACTTTGTTAAATCAAGTACAAGTGCCTATGTACACTACTCATCCTGCCTCTGCCTTTTAGAAACCAAGTAAGACATGTGAAAATTATATTGAGATGCCTTGGATTCTTCAGAGGCTTCAGTGAGGAAGTAATCAAACTGATGAGCTGATCCCAGTGAAGAGGTGGAATGTGTCTGCACTTGCCTTTGGATCCTGAAAAGCCTTGCAAGCTTGAGGAGTTCTTAAGAAGTTATATATCCTTGTTGGGGCAGGAAAGGCAAAATTGGAGACCCCATGGTAATTCGGCAGCCAAACTCTTCTCAGATTTTCTCCAAAGCCCACCAGGACTCTGAGAGGACCTGAATCCACCTGTCCTATAGGTGTCCCAGAGCCACTGGGACTTGCCTAAGCTGACAGGAATGAGTTCTTGGGCCAATGCACAGAGACCCAAGGCACAACTGGTGTCATTGTTCAGAGGAAGAGCAGAGGATTTGGAGTCAGACTAACAGGATTAAGTGTCTTAGCTCTACCAGGTATATGCCATGATCCCTGGGCAAATCCCTTACCCTCTCTGAGCTGATTTCTTCATCTGTATAATTGGGACAGTTAAACCACTTAGTTCAAATGGTTGAGAAATTCTCATTAATTATGTAGAAGCATTTTAAAAACTATGAAGTGCTGTATAAATGCTAATTAATTTAATTTTAATGCAGAGGGTATTACTGATCTTCATGGCCCACATTTTGGGGGTCCACTAGTCATCCTTTTGTTTATTCAACTTGTCAAATATGTATTGAGCACTTACAGTGTACCAGGTACAGAATTAGGTGCTAGTATAAAGTACAGAATAAAGCAGATCCAGTCCCTGCTTTCTTGGAACTTACATTCCATAGTGGGAAACACATGATAAACAAATATTCACACAAATAAATATATCATTACAGTCCCCTCTTCCCAGGTACTGATGTGATACTTCTCAAATGAGTATATTGCATATAATCTATATATATATGATGCATTTTGAAGATAATACCATTTCAGAAAATGAATTTTTCAGTTGAAATAAAGAATAAGATTTTTTAAATGTAGAACTAGAAGAGGCCTGAGTAATAATTTATTTCAATCCCCTCATTTTATAGATGAGGAAAACTAGAACCCAGAATACTAGAAAAGTTTGCCCAGTCATGTTTGTGTGTGGAGAGACAGAGAAAGAGAGAGAGACCAAGGATCTTGAGGCAGGAGTTAGAACCCAGACTTCCCTCCCCTTGGTCAGTGCTTTCCACTCTCCTGGGTTCCATCTGACAGGGATTGTAAAATCCTGTTTTATCAGTGAGTTATAATTATCACATTTTTATACAATGTGTTCTAATTTCTGGAAATTGGGACACAGCACAATTGGCTTTTCCAAACTTTGCTCCATGAAACATTACTGTTTTAATAAATGTTAATAGGTTATCAGTTTTTTAAATTTTTGATCAATTTATTTTAGAAAACTCTGCATCACCCCACCCCAACTTTAGAAATCCATAAATGCACGTTATGATTGTAAAAGATCATTCCTGCAGTAAGGAAACCTCTTATGCTATGTACAGCTCAGCATTTCCCAAACTTATTTGACTACAGAATCTATCTTGAATTATTTAGCAATGGGATTAATGTGCTGGGTGGGAAGTACAGCCTAGCTTGGTTGGCTTCTTGGTAAAGTTTGTGAACGCCCAATAGTAAGCTGGATTGGATCACACAGCTTTAAAAAGGGCAGTTTCTTAAATCAGGCTGACTGTGGATGTAGGAGCAGCACCAGGTAGGATGCATTTCCTTAAGTTGACCAGGTCCTTTTTAACCAAGGACTGGAATGGGAAACAATGGAAGCTTAGAGTATGTTCTGATACATTTTTGGAGGAAAATATTCCTCTTTGTAAGTTCTTTTTGTTGTTCGTTACCATTTTCCAAAGTTCTAAAAATTATAATTTTTTTATTTTTAGGCATTCACAAGCCCAGAGTTCTTCAAAAGGGTACAATGTCTTCGCAGGACATTCAGTTAAGGTAGCTGGACATCTTGATTCTGAAGTAACTGTGTATCCTTATTACAGACTCATCCAAGTCCGTGGTCATGAAGCCTGTCTGTGGCTGCTTGGTTGGGCCATCCAAACATGAACTGTTAGTGATATTTTGAAGTCTTTGAGACAAAAGCGCAGCTCACTAAAGAATTTTGGTTCAGCAGAGAGACAGGGAGGTACAGTGAAGATAGAATCAAAAGCCTGGAAATTTGCTGCTGAGAATAAATGCTGGCTGCTCCCTGAGGTGATTTGTCTGTGCACTCCACTCTCTACAGATGTTAGAGCCTCTTTTTGAGTAAGGACCTGAGGTTCTTTGGTAGCACTTTGATATCCTGCTCGAATTCAATATGTGAAATGGAGGCGTCTCTCTGTGACTTGGAGCCCACAGCAGGCTTTGAAGTCTGATCCAATTTTTGCTGCCTACTATTTGATGTTGAAAGGATGAAATGAAGAAAATGTACAGTTTTTGCCAGTAACTCTGCTGAGCATATGTAAGATTAAAAAAACAAAATCCTTTGGATGATGTACTTAGAAATGTTAAGTAGATTAATACCTTCCTATAGGTTTTCTTTTTTCTTTCTTAGGAATAAAAATTAAGTATGAGAGAAAATCGGCACATAGCTGTTTTTGTATGGACTATAGTTAATTCAGGAGAGGGCTAGGTTGATTTGTTCAGAGGAAGAAATAAATGAATGAAGCAAAAGGTGTTGAGACTTTGCAACTAATTTCCCCAAAGAAAGGACCCACATGACCTCAAGATACTTAGATTTTCCCCCAGTACAATTGGAGCTAAGGGTCCTTTAGTTATACGGAAGCCATGTCCTTAAGGCTGCCTAATCAGAGGATAAAAATAATGTTTCTTTTAATGGGTCTTTCTGAAGCACCCTGTTTCTGGGACTGGTTCACTGTCTTCTCGGACTTGCCATGCTGCTCCAGACCACCCAGGACTGAGTCCCTCCAGAGGAGCCCCTGCAAAACCTGGTAAGAACATTTTAAATTATGTGCTGCTTCTACTATTTGCAAGCTTTTGTACTTTTTAATGAGTTGTTTAGGCAGGACTGTGTAGAAGATAAAACTCAGATAGTAATATGACCTAATGTGAGCAAGAAGTTCAGATTTGGGAAGCCATACAGGCTGGAAGCAAGACTGGTATTAAAGGTAGCAGCTGACCACCCACCTGTGCCACTGGTTTAGTTTTTTGAAGGAAGAAAATGAATATCAAAGGCCATACTTCTCCCTTCACTTGTAAGAACTTCAAGTTAGGGAAATGCTTTAAAACTTTATTTTCTTAAAGGAAAGATAAACAGTTGACCAGCTTTCAGTGGAGCGGATAGTTCAGGGTCAAAATCTAGGGCTTGGTAAGGAATATGGATTTAAAGAGTAGTTCTGCCCTTTTGGCAACACAGCCATCCTTTCAGCAAGAATATAGACATCTTGCCACACTCCTTTGGGACATAGCATCTTTGGCCCCTTTTCTAAATTCTTTCCTACAGAATATGGTAAAAGTCAGCTTGGGGCTTATGTGTGGCTATAATCAGGACTTCTGGAAGATAAAATAGAAGCATGATCATAAGAAATATTCATGACCTAGAAGATACTAAGCACAATGTGGACTATTCCAAAGAAAGAAACCTTTTCAACATAAAATAGTGATACTATACTTATGGTCAACCTCATTTGTTTTTCTGAAATATGCAGTAGTTTCTTAGGTCTCTTCAGATTTCTTCTTAGCCTGTTTTTCAGTGAAAAAGCTATAGACTGTGAAGTGGGAAATGCATAATAAATGTGTTAGGACCTTCGGTCCATATGGAACTTAAACTCTTGGAGTAAGACAGTAGAAGATTAGTGTATTACAGCTGAACCTCTTAAATGGCTATGCAGAAAATGATAAACCTGTCCAAGAGAAGATTTTCCCCATAGCCAGATAATGTTCAGGCCACAATGAGGTAGAGGTAGGAATAGTACAAAAAAAGAGGGAAAATTTGGGAAAAGATAGTGTGGTGAATCAGAATCCATTGTGTAAGAATTTGGTTGGCACTTTTCTCTATCCAAACAGATAATCTGTACCTTTTAATTGGGATGTTTAGACAACTTACATTTAATGTGGTTATTGATATATTTTGGTTTATATCTATCATCTTGCTGTTTGTTTTCTATTTTTCCCATCTGGTCTTTGTTCTCTTTTGGCATTCTACTTTAAAATACATGTAAAAAGAAAAACTTAATGTATGGTTAAATAGCCAAAGAGACAGATTCTGGAATCAGACTTGCATGAATTCAAATCTCTGCTTTCCTGTGTAGCATTAATGAAATTATGTAACGTCTCCTTACCTCAATACCTACACATGTGAAATGAGGAAAATGGTAGTTCATAGCCATAGGGTTGTACTAAGGATTAAATGAGCTCGTAGAAGTAAAGGGCACAGTTTGGTGTCTTGTTTCTTAGTTAAGTGTACATTATAATGTCAGCTGCTGCAGTGATAGTTATTACTGTTGATACTATATAAATGCAAAGTTAATCTATAAGTATGAAAAATGGGTAGAGATATAAATTTCTTATTGTAAGGCATTAAGTTTTGGTGGTATAGTTTAGGAAGAGTAAAAATTTATTACAGTTTGAATTAACTACTAAAGAGACTTGTTGGATTACAATCATCTTTCCCCATCTTTAGGAAAGTATACCCCAAATTCAAACTTGTAAGTTACACATCTGATTTGCTGTAAATGGTTCACACGCGCTTTTCTGTCAGAATTGCTCCTTCCTTCCAGTCTAGATGGTTTTCCGTTGAGTCTGCCACCATCACCGTTACTTCTTATACTGTTATAAACAGTATTCTAAGTGCTCTTCCTGCTTCCATTTTTTTCCTTCTTCGTATTTCCTCATGCACAGATATCTGAAGAGTTTTTCTAAAGCATGCCCTGATCATAACATTCTCTTCCTCCATAATCTTCAGTGGCCCCCCCATTGTTTCAGCATCAACTCTAAGTTTCTTGGCATGACATACAAGGCTGTCTCTGTTCTCGTCCTAATCTTCCTTTCTAGCTCTATCTTCCACTGATCTCACTCCCTTATTCTCAGCTTAAGAATAACCAAACTACTCTCTATACTCCAAGCATGCCCAGTGTGTTCTTTCTCTCCTCTGTGACTTTGTTTATGCTGCTCTGTCTGCCCCACCTGTCATCCTTTGCTGTTCATTCTCAGAGTCCTCACCATTCTTCAGAGTCCACCATGGCTCCCTCTGAGCCCTTTGACTTTTCTTTTAGTACTAATCATATCCTGCCTTGTATTAGTTATTTTCATTCACCTAATAGATTTTAAACTCTTTGGGGTCATATCTTTTCATTTCTGAATTCTCTTCTCACAGCTTAGCCTAGGTCCCCAAATCAAATTCTTCAGCATCCAAAGCTGTGATGAAATATAATGGAAGCAGAAATGAAATGAAAATCCTGAGTCACTGAGCCACAGAAAAGTTTTAAATTGTATTTATAAAGTGTATAATTCTGGAACATTGCACTTGCCGAGAGTAACTTTAACTACATTGCATTTTAAAGATGGACCTGGAACATTTCTAGGGTGCTGAGGAGCAAGCTGTATTGTACCAGCCTCCATTATGCAGTTGGCCATGCATAATGTTGGGGGGTGTTAGAGCCCCACCCCCGTCCCCTCGAGTGCCTAGCATTGGGCCTTAGTGATCTGGTTTCAGCTCTTCAGATTTGCTGAGCAAATCATACACACTTCCTTTCACACAATTGCTTCTCTCATGCCATCACGTCATCATTTCCCTTACCTTTCCTCATTACTTAATTTTGTTGATCTTGGCAGAAGTTCAGCTATCAGAAGGCAAACTTGAGCTGTATTTCATCCTTGAAACTCTTAGTCCTTAGAGTGACCAAACATCTCGATCTTCCCTGGACTGAAGCTTTTCCAGAATGTAGGTTTACAGTGCTAAAATCAGGACTGTCTCAGGCAAACTGGGACAAGTGGTCACCTGATAATAATACTGAAAGCTGAAATTGATAGGGGGAGAACTTTTTTTTAATTAGATCACTCTATTAGGCAAGACTGAGCCTTAGACCTGTACTACAGAATCACCTTACACTGGCTGCCTGTGTTTGGAAGGCAATGCAAGCAGCTTGCCAAAAAGCAACCAATGTGATCATAAAGGGCTCAGATGTCACCCATTTGACAGGGAGAGCGTGTTTCTACAACAGAGGCTCAAAGGCAACATAATCCCTGTCGGGAAAGCACATGGAAACCAGACCCTACAAAGGCAAGGCTACTGGGCCTCCCTGTCCCACACCCAATGCCACTACAGGAAGCCACATACAAGACTTGGAGGCCACTCTTGGGCCCTCACATATGGGTAGTCTCTGGTGCTTTGAATCCCTGCTCTTTTTGGTTCCCATTGGACTGATCCATCTTTTCTTCTTGCCTGGGTGCCATGGAATTCACCATAAACCCTCATCATGGAGCCTCACTCTCAGGACTTTTCTCAGTGAGATGGTAAAGGAATTGCAGACATAGAATTCCTACCTTTAGCATGGGAGGTAGAAAAAAAACCTCCTTGATAAAGGATCTTTTTTAGACTACTGGTTCTCAATCTGTAAGGGTCAGAGTCACCAGAAGTCTTGTTAAAACAGATCACTGGCCTATCCCACAGTTTACGATTTTGTGTGAGGTAGGGGAGAGGGGAGATTAGCGTTTTTATTGTGTTCCTAGGTGATACAGTGCTGCTGGTTGGGGGACTGCCCTTTAAGAACCACATCCCCTATCTCTATGATACGACATTGAAGTAGAAAAAGTGAACTTTATATATATAACTTTCTATTATTCGTTCAACAAATGCTTATTGAGCACCTACTGTATGTCAACCACAGGCCAGGAAGTGAAACAAGACACTTAAGAGATAAATGCAATTCTAATATCTTGGTCTTTGCAGCTGTTATTTTCCGAAGCAGGTTTGGTAGCACATTTAGTGTCCATATTTATCTCAAGTAGTGTCATTAAATTCTCAGGAAGTTGTCAAGAACCAAGTTACATTTACTTGTAACTTTGCTGTAGTGGAGGTGGAGGGGAGTATTCCAGACTTTTTAACGTGTCTCAGTCTCTAAAATTATTAGGGATTATTGCCTTTAAATGATATCTCTATTTTATAAACTCTGCTGCCTCTGCCAGCCCTCCACAAGGCAAAATTGCTCTAAAGCCCATCAGATCTGAGTATTTGCACATATTTCTAATGTGTATGGCATTCCCATAACATTTGTGCCCTGGCTTTTTGCAGAAGAATTTAGACAAGGCCAGCATAAGGAATGGACAATTTGAGGTTTGAGGACATGAGGGCAGAGGGATGGAAGGAGAAAATTTAATTTCTAACCTAGCCCCATTCATATTAGTTGCTCACCTTCTCTGTTCTGTTTAAAAGACTTTCTTCATGTTTTCTAGATCTCGTCTGGTAGTTGAGTGTGGTTTTGTCTTGGTGGGAGAGAGCAAGCCCAGTGCCTGGGACTTCAACTGTAGTCATGGCGGTGTGCACCAACCGAAGGCTCCGCAGAACTGCAGCTTAATGAAGGAATTCTGTGGGCTACCTACCAAGAGGGAAAGATTCCTTTTGACAAGCCATTTTCCCTGAAATTTGGGGGTGTGGATGATAGGAAGAAAGGATGTGGTCCACATAGGTCGGCACTGCATCCCCTCGCACCACCTCAGCTGCTGAGCCGGTGAGATTCTGGCTCCCTTGGAGGAGTTGAGGCTGGAGAGGAAAGTGGCTGTCTCTGTGAGGGCTGATAGGTAGACGCTGTGGAGGTCAATTGTTAGCCCCAGTTCCTGAGGCCACATACCTCATGGAAAGACTTGTGAGAGCCTATAATCCTTCCCGCAGCCCGTTAAAGCATGTTACAGAGTTGGGTAGTTTTTGGACATTCTTTCTGCTTAGGTTGTTACTGCAAGCATGTCTGAAAAGTTCAGCAGGAACTTTTGCGGTGCTTTCCTGAGTCTATGAGTTCAGGATGCCCTTTTTGTGGATGCCAAGTTGGGCTCTGGCATTGACCCAGGACATCAAGAACGCAGCTGCCAAACAACACTGGGGCAGGGCGTATGAGTCCAGTTAGGGTACTTGGCTTCCAGCATTGGATGTCGAAGGCATGGCTATAAAATGTGCAGAGAGGAATTTGGGTTTTAAATTCCCTTCTTACTTGATGTGTTTGAAACTGCATAAGCTCACTGTTAACCTTGGCTGCCTCTTTCGTTTCATTTTAAAGGATTCTTTTCAACTTTAAAATGAAATACACAGTTGTGTAGTGGGAGTGGAGTGATTTTTCTTCTTTTTACTTTTGTTTGTTTTCCAAGATCAGGAGTAATAAATTTTTGAGGTTTTTTTTTTTTAATTAATGCTTTTTTTAGTAGCTTTGGGTTTTTAGAAAAATTGGACAAAGTACAGAGTTCCCGTATACTCCCTTACCTCTCCCTCTCCCCACAGTTTCCCCTATTTTTAACATCTTGCATTAGTGTGGCTCATTTGTTACAATGATGAGTTAATCTTGATTTATTTTTATTAACAAAGTCCGTTATTTGTACTAAGGTTCACTCATTGTGTTGTACAGTCTGTGAGTTTTGACAAATATGTAATGACATGTATCCACCATTACAGTATCACACAGAATAGTTTTATTTACCTAACAGTCCCCTGCATTCCACTCGTTCATCCCTCCCTCTCTCTCCTTAAGCTCCTGGCAATCACTGTGTTTTTGTTTTTTTTTTAACTATCTTCATAGTTTTGCCTTTTCCTGAATATCATATAGTTGGAATCAGATAGTATGTAGCCTTTTCAGATTGGCTTCTTTCAATCAGCAATATGCCTTTAAAGTTCCTTCATGTCTTTGCATGCCTTGATACTTTATTTCTTTTTATTGCTAAAATGATTTGTTACATGGATATACCACAGTTTGTTTATCCATTCGCCTACTGAAGGACATCTTGGTTACTTACAGGTTTTGCCAATTATGAATAAAGCTGTTAGAAATATTTTTTGTGCAAGTTTTTATATGGGTGTAAGTTTTTAAATCCTTTGGTTGAATACTAAAACGTGTGGTTGCTAGATTATATGGTAAGAGTATGTTCAGTTTTATAAAAAACTGCCAAACTGTCTTCCGAAGTGACTGCACCATTTTGCATTCCTCCCAGCAATGAATGAGAGTTCCTTTTGTTCTTCATCCTCACCAGCATGTCAGTGTTTTGGCTTTCTGCCATTTTAATAGGTGTGTAGTACTATCTCTTTGTTGTTTTAGTTTGTATATCCCTGATGACATATAATGTGGAGCATCTTTTCATATGCTTATTTACCATGTATAAAATTTCTTTGGTGAAGTGTCTGTTCAGATCTTTTGCCCATTTTTAAATTGTGTTGTTTATTCTCTTATTTTGAGTGTTTAAGAGTTCTTTGAATATTTCGAATACCAGTCCTTTGTGAGAGACATACTCTTGCAAATATTTCTTCCAGTCTGTGGCTTGTCTTTTCATTCTCTTAACAGTGTGTTTTGTAGCAGTAATGAATTTTTCATGTTTATAATCAGGGAGAAAAATGTTTTTAAATATACCTGACTGTCAGCATGGCACCCACTCTCTATCCAAGAAAGTGAAACAGCCTGAGAAAAACAAGATACTTGGTTATTCGGTAGTTGAGCATATGAGAACCATGACACAAGTGTGTTCCCTAAATTAAATGTGATCAGTGTAAGTGTTATGAGGAGGCAAGACAGACATAGTCCAAAAAACTGTGATTATATGATGGTGTGCAGGACCATGGTAAGATTTTTCTCTCAGTTTTCATTTTTACTTGACATTCCTGTTTCTTTGCTACTTGTGCTCCTTAAGTAACTAGATCTCCGAGAATGACCAGGAAGACTCTAGGGCTGTCTGCTTCCAATAAAAACTGTATTTAGCAAGAGAGAAATTATCAGTTTAAATTCAAAGAAGGCTGGGAGAGAGTGAAATGCACCTTTAACATTCATTCACTCAGGGCTTCAGTCAGCTTTACTTATCGAGTAGTAGTTAAGGGGCAGGTGCTACACTGGCTGCTGGTGGTATATAAGGGAGCAAGGTCCAGGCTTGCGCTTGGGAGTTTACGTTCCAAGGGAGGAATGGACAAGTAAGTCTGAAATCAATCTCCTTTGGCCAGGGGGTTAAGAAGAGTGAGCCCTGGAGCTGTGCTATGACCAGGATACTCTCGGGATCTCGTGGAGCGGAGAAGGGTCAGACGGGCTACTACCAAACCTGAGAAGTGAAGGGGGAGCAGGAACTGGGCAGACAAAGAGTACAGAAAGTTGTTTCTGGCCCTCTGCCTGTTTCCTCTCCACACCAGGAAAAGCTCATAAGTGGCATGAGATTGTGGTAGTTTTGTTTTTTACACATTTTAAAATCCTGAAATGTAATATGCTACAGAAAAAAAAGTTTAAAAATGAGATGGACAGTGTAATGAATTATTATAAAGTCCCCACACAATTACAACTGAGATTAGAAGACAGATGCCTCCTGCTGCCCCTTCCTGGTGATGACTCTCCCCACCTTCCTGCGAATGTGTCCTAAATGTCATAATTTCCTGGTGACTGCTTTTAAACTTAGTATAACTGGAACCACACGGCATATATTCTTTGGTTTCTAGCTTTCTTCTTTTTTTCTTAACATAATATTATTAATTTATTTCTTTTCAGTGCTGTACAGTATCCCCTTTTATGAATCCATCCTTCTGTGTCTGGGCATCTGGTTGAGATCCTTTTGTTCAACCTTTTCATTTTACAGATGAGAAAACTGAGTCCTAGTTGGTATTCCCAGAGCTAGGACCCAACCCAGAGCGATGCTCTAGAGAAATATCAAGGAAGTGATGTCTCTGGAACAGCTTTCAGGGCCCAGGCCATTCTTGATGGTTCTTTGGATGGCCATTTTAGCTTCTTCCATGTATTTTCCCCTTTGCTCTGCAGAGAGACAGGGAAAAAGAGGAACCTCAAGGGCCTGAACACTTAGCTGTAGTTCAGCTGTAGACTCTGAAGTCGGCTGCATTATGCTTAAGTTATTTGACTGTTTGTTCACTGGTCACAGTTTAGGATTTCACAAGCTCTATCCTGGTTAGGCTCAAAGGCAAGAAGGCAAAATAAGGGACATAAAGCCATGCCTGGGGGATTATTGGCATTAGGTGTTAAGTGTTTTATGTAGGTCTGACTGCTGTTGGGTTTAGATTTAAATTACTTGGGATTTAAAAAGGGAACAGACATATTTCTTATGAAACTGTGAATATGAAGGTGGGATAATGACAGGAAAGAGAACTTCAAAATAAGCAATGGATATCAAATGAGTCCACAGTTTTTCTCCCAACTGAAAACAATTCCCAGTGACTACCTGATCCCCTACAAGCCACGGTACTCTTATCTTAAACCAGAGCCTTCCTGAGTTCTGTCCATCACATCCCAAACCTTTCCACTCCCACATTTTGCCCATCCTTCCAGCACTTTGCTGGTATTTAAGCCTTTTATTACACTGAACTTCCCTGCTCTATGGCCTGTGTTCCTAGATTCCTAAGAATGTGTGTGTGTGTGTGTGTGTGTGTGTGTGTGTGTGTGTGTGTGTGTGTATGATGCTCTGGCAGCTTTGGGAGGACTCTGGGTCAGGAATTGCCCTTCAAAAATAAGACTCCAGATTAATACAGGAGAATAGAGCTTGGCATATGGAAAGCACCTAATGTGTTTAGCTGCTGCTGCTGCTGTGTTTTCTAACTCCTCAAATGAGAATCACTTCTGAAAGTACTTAATTTTCAAGCTAACAACTCCTTCCTTCCTTCTGTTCAATTGTCGAGTCTTATGGAATATACTAACATTTCTACAACCTGCATTTGGTTTATGCTCGATATCACCACAAGTCTCAAGAGTTTATCACCTTGAACCTTTTCCACATTTAAGAAGACTGGGACTAATTTGCTGGTATTTTCTGTGCCTGGCAACTTGTGTAATGGGAAGGAGTTATGTTTCATTAATCCACCTAAATGGTTTAAGGAATATTTAGGTTTCTCACCAACTCAGATCCCCATTTTCTTTCTCCGCTATCCAGAGGGGTTGTTAGGCTGCTTGGTAGTGAATAATTAGAACAACCAGTCTACCCTGGCATTAGGCTAGGTTTGCCTGACCTAATATACATGAAGATCAGTGGTCCCAAAGGGACCCTTCCTTTTGAAAGGAAGAGATTAATGATATCCCATTTCATTACATTGGTGCCAGGAATTTTCTCTAAGCAGCCTATTTAAAAGAACAAATTCAAACAGGCCCCAGAAACAATGCAAGAGATCTGCAAAGCATTCAAGGGATGAGTTTACACACTATCCTGATATCAAAGGAGAAGTTTTGATGCCAGGACACAATGGCTGGGCTCTCCCAATGAGCACACACCAACTTGAAATGCCAAAGTCTGCATTTGTGCAGAAATCAGGTAAGTTCAAAGAGCTCTAGGCTTGATTCAGCTCTTAACTGATTCATCCTCCAAAAGGACAGTTGGCATGCTAACTCGTTACCCATGGCCTCAGTGTTTGGGGTGTGGGTGGGGGACAGAGCACCCGAGGATCCACTCCAAATCTCCAAGGGTCACATTACAAAGTGTCGGTTCTGTTTGTCATTCACTGCTATATTTACCCATGCCCAGAGCAGTTCAGCTCACAGCATCACCCTTGCACTCTGCCCTCTGATTTTCAGCTTGGGTTGCCATCTGGGGACCGAGCTCTTCTCATCTGTTATGGGCTGCCATTCTTTGTTCTAGACTGCATCCTATTATTCAGTTAATTAATGGAGCCCCCACTTCATGTAGCATTTTCTACCTAACACTGGGGGAAGGCACTGGAAAAAAGTACATTGCATTGTCTCGCCCCTTAAAGGTGAAATTAAAGATGCTCCCTCTCACCCACTACTCTGAGTAAATTAACCCATATGGTCATAGGGAACAATCTGTAAATAATTGCTGAGTGATTAGAGGATTGAATATATGCTACATAAAGGTTTTGCTTGCATTATCTGTAACCATTAAATTATAAGCATTGACCTTAGAGTTATCTTCTCTGCAGCACTCCTGACAAATCATTATCCAGGCTGATCTCACACTTTCTTTTGCAGACCTGTGAGAGCTCCTATGAGAAACTAATGTGATCCGTGCACCCTAACCCCAGAAAAATGGGCAAATGCACAACTGCAACATTTTGCACATAATGTCAAGGACTCCCCAAACATCTTCATGGTTTCATCAGGGCCTCCATCCCAGCTTAAGAATCTCTTTGCTAGTGAGAGTAACTGACTAATGTTAAAGACTATCAATTTCATGGTTAGAAAGCTTGATAAAAGGATTTTTCTTCTTGCTTCCAGTAACTGAACAAGAAAAAAATTGTTATTTCTTTTTCCATGTGGTAGTTCTTCAAATATTTGTAGATGGTTTTAGCTTTCTCATTCAGACTTCTCTTTCGGGCTTTTGACTCTCTAATTCATCAAATAACCCTTAAAAGCCGTGGCTGTACTCAATTTTTGTGCCAGGATCTAAAGCCTTGGGAGTAGAAGACATGCATGTAGTCCAAAAAAGATAGAGCAGTCATTCTCAAAAATGCTAAGGCGGGTTCCAGTAGTGGTCCCTTCTTCATTTAAAAGAAAAACAACTTGATCCCTTTTAAAAAATTTAAAAACCTCAGAATTTCTTGCAAAGGGCAAAGGGAGGGAGAGATACAAACTACTATATATAAAATAGATAAACAACAAGGTCCTACTGTATGGCACAGGGAAATATATTCAAAATTTTATAATAACCTATAATGAAAAAGAATACATATAGTGTATAACTGAATCACTGTTCTGTACACCAGAAACTAGCACAACATTCTAAATCAAATATACTCCAATTAAAAATAAAAGTATTTTTCAGAAATTGATTGTGATCCCCATTATGACATTTTATGCACTTTCTTTGAGTCTACTCACCCCTAACAGTGTTTTCTTACCTGTCCTATTACAACTAATGCTCTTGACCTTGACATGGAGGCCTGCAGGTACGGGCCTGTGGCCTTTCTTCAAATCCTATGTACCCTGGAGCCTAGTGAGAGTGGAGCTATTAGCACATACACCTAAAGGGCATGGAAAAGGTATGGCATCTGGAACCCGAAAGGAGAGAGCCATGTGAGTATAGGGGTCTTGAGAAGAGAGATGACCTTCAATCAAGAATACAGTCCATACAAGACAATCCCACAGGAAAGGAGCTGCAGAATAAGAGAATATTTTCTCTCTTTTTCCTTACTTTCTTCCTTCCTTCTGATTTCTTGCTAGGGCTCTCTGTTGCCCAAACCACTGGAAGGCATACAGGTCATCTTCTGAGTCAGAGAACATGGTAGAAATAGATGGAGAATGGATCTGCTGGGAAGGAATGCTACACCATTTAAAAGGACCCAACATAACTTCAATTCCTAATATGAAGTTCACACCCCTCTCCCACAAAGACAAAAAATACCTCTCTGAAAGATATTTTATAAATAGTGCCTCCGTTAGGAATTGTTCTCTGCTTAAATAAACCAATACCAGAATATGGTGACATCAGTAGATAAATGTATATTGTCTTCATGTTATGAGAACTCCAGTGGAGTAGGCAGTTTCTGGTATTGATCCAGAAGATCAAAAATGTCAGGCAAGGCCAAGCCTCTGTGATTCTCTTGGCTTTTTTTTTTTTTTTTTTTCATGGTTCCAAGATAGCTGCTGGAGCTCCAGTCATCATGGCTGCATTCTTTGTGAATGGGCAAAAAGGGTTTTCCTGGAGCCCCTATGCAATGACTTCTGTTTACATCTCCTTTATCTGCAGGAGAACCTAAAAAACATATTTGACTTCATCACACTGTGGCCCCTACGATATAAGCGTTCTGTTGGGAAAGAAGCAGGAAAAAATGGATGTTGAGGAGACAGCTAGTAGTGTCTACCCAAGATAGAATTTAATCACCTCAGGCATATATGCTAAGGGCATAGTTTCATGCTGGTTTCTGAACTTGGGAATTTTTAAGTTATATGAATATTCCCTCTTGAATGATCAGATTTAGCCTCGGATCATTCTTCATGGAATACCAAGGCCTGCAGGCAAGAGAAAGACCACTTATAAGAGATGCTTTTAAAATTCTAAGGCAGAAATTCAAGTGTGTCTTGTGGAAACAGTTTGTCCAAACAAAATAAAGCTCTTTCTGATCTGAGTCTAGAAATAGGAGAAATGGAAAAGACACACTTTGCTGACATGCTAGTGCAAGTATAAAGGATCAATTTTTGTGCACAAATATTTTGCTGTGTATATTGAGGGACCTTTTTAAAAATGGTCAGATCCTTTATCCCAATAATTTACTCATAATCAGCCTTTTGAAAAAGTCTAGAAAAAGTTAAAGAGAACAATTAATTCAATACTGCTGTATTATAGAGTAGTATATAACTATAAACTACATTACAAAGCATTTATGATAGCATGGGAGAATTGGTTTTATTACCGTAATAGCCTAAGGTTCTGATGAAGTTTAGCCTGAGTATCTCAGTCCTCTAGGTTTCTCTTCCTTTAATATCCAGCTGAAATGGCTGGAGCCCCCAACCTAGTATAAACAGTAGGTTTTATACACTCTACTCCATTGCAGTCATGCTCCTGACTTGCTGTCTGTCAGAACCTCAGACTGCAAGAAAAGAAACCCAGACACCCCTTTAGAATGAAATTGACCAAGAGCTTTAAAGGGCAATTCATAAAAAGAAAAATACAAATGACCTATGACTGGATGCCAAAATGTTCAACCTCAAAATTTAATACGAGAAATGAAAAGTTCTCTTTTGCTTATCAAACAGGCTGTGATGGAAAAAAGATAATACCTGGGGTGTCAGGAAAACGAGGAAGCAAGGGCATTCATAGTATCGTTTGTGGGGGCAGCAGCCTCTTTGAGTGCAAATCTGCCAATATATCATTTGTCCCAGCAATACCTACTCCATAAACTTACCTTCTGTACAGAATCAGATAAGCACATTGAAAGCTGTTTACACGATACTGTGACTAGTTGTATTGAAGCATAAAAAGAGCCCAGTGATGTTCATTCCCAGTCACTGCAGATATTGGTAGATAATTAGAGAAAGAGGGAAGCACTTGACATGGTGCCTAGCACACAGTAGGTGCTTAATGACTGTTTATTGAATGACAAATTAATTCAGATGGGAGAAATTAGTTTTGTCCCCCAAAGTATTTTAGCCGCATGTTGTAAATATTTCTGTTCAACATCTTTAGCCATGGGACTTGAGCTTAGGAGATGGGACATGGCCATCTGTCTAGAACAGTGGGAGACTTTCAGGGATGAGATTTCTTTCTGCTCATCTGTCTTTCGTTTCTTTTCTTTTTTGTAAAAATCAGTTAGCAAAATGAATGTGGTCTCCAAGCAAGACTGGAGAAAGAGATTAGTAGTGAACTTGTAGGGGGCAGGTAGACCAAATCTCACTGCTCTATGGTTTGCTTAGCTTATGCAGTGTTTTGGGTGAGAGAAAATTAAACTAGGTCATCTTATTGACAAGCATAATCATTTTAGATAAATTTGCATAGTCTGGAGAGATAGTCTAAGGCCCTGCTGAAAAGAGGGTGTAGCTTGCTTTAAAGTCTTTTCCCCTCCTCTGCTCAAACACTTTTCCCATAACACACCAGAAAAATCCCCAAACCTTCATTGCAAAAGAATTTGGCTACAGTAATCAGTGAAGACAACTTGAAATATTGGTCTTCCTATCAGCAGGTTATAGTGCATTAAAATATGCTTGGATTTTAATGATGAAAATATGTTGAATTAGAAACTTCTGCAAGTTTCATTATTTTCTCAACAATTCCCAACAGAATGTGTTTAAATCACTTAATGTAAGAAAGCATCAAAAATAGGTTGAGACTTGTTCCTGACTGTTTATGTTACAAAGAGAAGGATGATGTAGCACTGCTGTGTTAGAAGGACTCTTTGGATAGAAAATGCAGTGTAGGTGCATAACATGGTGTCTAAGGAAAAAAAATGAGTGTTGGAATGTGGCTATGACATTATTATTTTACTGATTGTAAATGCCTGAGAATTTTTACCATGTGACTTGTGTAGGCAATAACGTGAAAATAAAGTTAAATTTGAGTTTCATGTTAAATATGCATTAGCTAGAATTCTATCATTTGAAGTTTTCTAAGTTCTGCTTACTCCAACAACTAAATATTATTATCTGTCTTATGGAGAAAGTTACAAGTGGCTGGTGAGAAAAATCCTAATTTCTTCAACAGCATTTTCTCACTGACTAATTTATTAAAGTTCTCTGCACTGACCTTATTAAAAGTATTGGAATCTGTGGTGTTATCAGATCATACTGGTAAAAGAAAGCTCAATTTTTAAAAAAAATCTTACAAAGTGTGAATGGGTTTGGCATTTGGAAGAGGGGCTCACTCTCAGTAAGTAAATCTTCTCTATATAATTCTGAAGCTCACATGTTTCTGATTAGCTCCCTGCTGTCTTATTGGTCCCTCCTGAAAGTCAGGAAGGTTAGCAGAGTGCATGCGTTCCTCATGTCTCGGCATGATTGAGTGCAGGTGTGAGAGGACAGCAGTAACCTGATGAGGAGCTGAAGCAGGCTATGCCCGAGTCAGACTCAGATCCTTAGAACTTCAGCACGGGTATCTGTCAGCCATCTAACCTTTAATATTGTCAGAGTCTTAAATGAGACACTCAGCCCAGTGGCATGTGGGAAACAGATTTTTTTTGCAAGCAACTTCAGCTAAAACAACAGTTTGAGCTGTATTTATTGCATTTATTGTCAGGAAGAGGGTGTCTTGTCTTTACAGAGATTATTTCTGAGAGCAAAAGGAAAATGATGCAATAGAGAAGGAAGAGGAAATGATTTCAGTTGTAAACTTGATGTTGAGTTATAAGCTTGGTTATTATAATAATATATTTGTAATAATAATTATAATACATTTTACTGAAACTGTTGTTCTAATACCAAAATCATAACTAGATGAGTGTTAATGAAATCAGTAAGAATTTCAATAAGATCTTTGTGAATTTCTTTCAGTTTCTCAGCTGCAAACGTTAAATTTCTCCACTGTCAATGGATTTTAGGTGATGTTACTGAAGATTGTGGGAGATTCAAAGAAAAGGATTTATAGAAATGTTTGAAGCTCTCTTTGGACCTGAAAACATGACATTCATTTGCTCATGTAAAAAATCACGTAATGAAATGTTTAAAAAAGTTAACGGGGTACAGATCCAATCAGAGCAGCAAAGAACAAATCACTGAGCTTCACTTCTGATCAGCAAAATGATGCTTTGTTTGGGGCCTTTGGCTGAGGCTGGTAGATAATGACTTGCCAACCGCTCCTCTCAGAATGCTCAGATGCCTCCAGGCAGAAAGTCCAATGTTAAAAAACGCCTGACCAGAGTCACAACGTGAATGTCACTGTGAGGAAAACCAAACCTTTTATTGCTTCTTATGGGAATAGAAGTAACTACAAGTATTTGGAAAGTAAAGTCTTCAGTAGTCTTAACACAGACCCAATCTGTGAAAAGCTTGATGAGATTTAGGAGTGGGATGATGAAGGGTCATGCACATTCTTACGTGCTTGCAAATAAAAATTTCATATTCCGTTTAGGAGCTTTTAAAAGAAGTGGTAGTATTAACATCACCCAGAAACAAATGCATTTTACAGTAGGTCTTCAAGAGATGCACTGTGGTACTGTGGTGGATTGTGGGCGGGGTTACATCTGTGCCAAGATATCTAAGCAGTCAGTAGGGCAGAACTGGGTGCCCGGAGTGCCTCAGTGGTTGTGCCACAGAAATAGTATCATTTTCCTGTGTGTATCACGACATAGCAAAGGCTGCAAGCCTGCTTTACAAACCTGCTTTGCAGAGATCCCTGAATTCCAAAAGACATGTAAAATTATTTAATGAGTGAATAAACAGAGGCAGAAAGAGTGTCTCATCCCCAGATAGAACACATGGCATGCGTGGTGATAACAGGCGAAGAGTGTGGAGGAAGGACGTGGCGGGGGTCCAGGGGACTTCCCTTCCCGTTGGGCTTTTTTGCTTCTTTTGCTTGACCACACGGACTCTCCAACAATAAATACTCAGAAATGTTCTAGTATATGTTCAGGAGTGAGGGCATATGGAGTGTTTGATTTTGTTTGTGTTTAAAATATGATTTCCACACAGATGGCATTGGTTTAGCTATTGTGTGACTTTGTTTGGATCTTTCTTTGCTCAAAAAAGAGATGAGAACCATGGCTCTTGAAGCCTCCAGCTCCCAGCTTTGTATTCTGTAACTTGCCTCCCCACATTTGCAAAGGTAGAGCTTTTGTCCCTGAAACACCTTCGCTTGTCAGTGAGGTGACAGTGATTCTCAACAGTAGTTTCAGCTGGATCTTGGAATATTAGGGTTAAGGCATAAATGGAGGCTGTGAAAATTCTGTGGACCATGGACTCAAAAACTTAGATATTTAGATTCCAGAATGCAATTACTGTAGTAGGAATCTGGTCATGATACTAGAGCTGACAAAGCCAGCTAACTGTTTCTTTAAAAAATTGGATGGCCAGGGACAAGGCCTACACAAATGAAGTCAGTGACATATGTGTCCTATTAGATAAGCTGGTGTTTAATATCCAAAGGTACTTTTAGACATCCAGTCTGTTACTTTTCCCTTCAAAACCTTGGTGTTGAAGGGGATGGGAGGAGAGGGGGAAAATTTTTTTTAATTCTGAAACTTCATAAAGTTGTGAACATCACTGTTTTGTTTGTTAATCGTTATACCTATACCTGGGACCTGAATATTATTCCAAGGAACATTAGAGTGCCAGCTTTGTTTCCTCTTGTCTGTATTTAGCTCCCCTTTTGTCTGTATTTAGCTTTTCCTCATGGCTCTTCACTCATCTTTCCAAAAGTTACCTAAAGTCAGTGTCTCAGCCTTGCTTTTTGCCATCAAAAAATGCAACTTCCAGCAATATTCATGTAATATGTTCTTCTCTTCATACTAATATGGTTGATGTCTCAGTAAAGACTGTTACATAATAAGACACGTACTTAATCACCAACAGCCTCTGAAGGATGTTTTCCTGGAAGCTACGACACAGCACTTGAATTATGTGTTAACCCCTAAACAGAGGAGTCATTTCCTTCCGGGGACCTTGAGAGAGAGAGACTCTGAAAAACCAAACTGGGTTATCTTGTTTTCAGTTGTGATCCATAGAAAACTGAGAGTTGTGGAAAGGTTTTGCTCTTTTATTTTCTAAATTCTAGAATTCAATACAATACCAAAAAAATACCATAGGTTGTTGTTTTGGGTTTTTTTTTTCTTCCTGAATCTAGCTCTTTTAAGTGTCCTCATTATAAGGTGATGTGGATTATTTGAACACGAGAGTATTTAGTAAATGCTTCATCCACCTAAACCTAATTTAACTAATTTGGAAGAGGATTAAGGAGACTCAGACACTGCTATGATCCTGGAGGAAGAGCCAAGATTGATGTACTGAGCTGCCAGAACTATTGTTTCAAATGTTGTGAAATCAGATTTAGATCTCAGACACAAGTTCTTGGCTGAAGAAAAAGAGTTTTCCAGTTTGCAGAGAAAACCGGCTTCTCCCAGCTGCTGTAACAGGAGCATGGAAATGGGGCTTAAAGGAAAGAAAACCTCCTTGTAAAACATTGGTTTGACAGGGTTGGGGTGTTGGGGTCTTCCTTTTTATTTAGCTTCTTCTCTTATGGTATATAGCCTTAAGTTACTAGAGATAAAATTAATCTTTTTTATATTGGATCTTTGTGAGTGAAATAGCAGACTATCCCCATTTCACAGATGAGGAAACTGCTGCTCCTAGACTTTAGGTGCCTTGCCCACACTCACAGCCAGGAGCCAAGATTCCACACGGGGTTTCCTCATGGAAAAGTGTGGCCCCTGAACCACATTGCTCTGTCGTCTGCCATGGCAAACATATGTTTCTTGACTTAAGTCGTTAGACACTGTCGTAGTCTGTTCCAGCTGCTGTAACAGACATACCATAAGCTGGGTGGCTTACACAATAATCAATTATTTCTCACAGTTCTAGAGCCTGAGAAGTCCATGATTCAGGTGCCAGCAGATTCAGTGTCTGGTGAGGGCCTGCTTCCTGGTTCACAGACAGGGGTCTTGCTACCCTCACCTCCCTGGGTCTCTTTAATAAGGGCGCAAAGCCCTTTTCGGGCTCCTAATCACCTTGCAAAAGCCATGCTCCAGATACCATCACGTTGGGGGTTAGGGTTTCAATGCATGAATTTGGGGGGACACAAACTTTTAGTCATAGCAGACATCTAACCCTGCTTCTTGGTGGTTTTCCTTAATCATGTTGTGTGGCTGGCAGGGCTGATTTTATTTAGCAAATGACCATTCTGATTACTGGTCTTTGAAGAAATAACCATTTGTGTTTTATTCTGGCCAAGATTTTAGATTCTTTATTTGCAATTTTTCTTTGTGATTTTGCAGATCTCCAGACAGTTCTCAATTACTACACAGATATCATATAAACATTTATTTTACAATTTAGCAGCACCCCAGCAGCCCATCTGTAAGTGAGAGGCAGGAATTTGAAATTCTCACAGCCTTGTCTTTAAGCCTCTCGCTGTCATTGTTCCATGGTGTGCGACTAGGAAGATAGCTGGGACTCAATCTTTGTGAAATAAATGAGTCTATCTGATCCTCCTGAAAGACACACCAATAACATCTCCGTTGCTGATTTAGGATTATCTCTGAAAAGCCTGCCATTTACATAACCTTATGTTCCTCAAGGTAGATAACACTTAGATAGATTTAATTTATCAGACTAGCTGGCTTTCATCTAGCAATGAGTAATTTCTAAAGGAATTGGGGATGTTGGTGGATGTTTTTGAGCAAGAGCAACTAAAAGATTTGTTCATTTCTTGAATATACACTCATTTATCATTTGCTTTGATCTAATCCACAGAAATAAAAAGATGAATATGATTCTATACCTGCTGTCAGGTGGGATAATTGTTATTATGTTGATATATAGAGGTTGAAATGGGAGCCCAGTGTTAGGACATTCAACTTGCACTTATGAGTTAGGGAGGTTAGGAGAAGAGGAGCCTGAGATGGTTCTTCAGGGCTGACAGACGGAGTTTGTGTGTTGAAGCACAGGCTGAGCTCTGAGGAACAGCAGGCAATGAGCTGTAGAGGTAAGTAGGTGTCAGATCAGGAAGGACCTTGTGTGCTGAGCTGAAGAGTGTCATCTTAGTTCTGAAAGTTGTGGAAAACCAGTGAAAATATTAAGCAGAGGAATGGCACACTCATTTAGAAAGTTCTCTCTGGCTACCACGTGGAGAATTGATAGGATGAGGGCAAAACCCGAGATGAGACTAGTGGAGAAGCTGTCACCATAGTCCAGGCAAGAGTTGATGAGGGCCTGAATTAAAGTAGTGAGATCATTTTTCTGTAATGAGCTGTAATAGAAAAAATTATATTTATGTATGTATATGTATAACTGAACTGCTTTGCTTTACACCTGAAACTGACATTATAAGTTGACTACACTTCAGTAAAAAGTAAGAATGAAAAAAGCAGTGAGTTAGATGGAATGATTCCCATAGGGAGGCTACAAGTGCAATGTACAGGGCCTGGTGACTGATAAGATGGTCGGGAGTAGTGGGGAGAACCTGGAATGAGATTCCTTTGTTTCTGGCTTGTGCTTTTCCTGAACACATTGTAGAAAAGGGCTTTTCAATAACTTTTTAAGGCAGTGAATCTCAGTGGCAACTGCTAAGGTTATGATGAAATGATGCTAGAGCAATAAGTGTGAACCAATGGTTAGTCTTTCAATATACAGTTGAAGCATTGGTGGTCAGGTGGTAGAGAAATGGAGAAGGCCATCAAAGGTTGGCATTTCCTCCACCCACCAACAGCACAGGCCCCTCCATCGTGGTCAAAGTTGGCCTCCACTTACGCAGTACACCCCTGGTGCAACATGGCAGGTGTTCCACTGAGCTATACACTTCTTGAAATAATTTTGACAAACATAGATATCTATAAATATATTTGGCTAAATTGGGGAAACAAATACACAATGTAATATGTGTTGTGAGTCTATGCCTGGTTCTCATTTTTCCAGGCCAATCTATTATGAGAAATAATCTGTCACAACTGGTTTTCCTGAAGATAAGCCTAGAACTCTTATCCCTTCAGTAATTCATCATATAAACTCCAGTTTTCCATACTTGATATTGCAGCTACACCTTGCAGCTGATCTCAGTGTGTTACTAGTCAGGGATAGGGCTCAAGTAAAAGCTGTGTGTGTGTGTGTGTGTGTGTGTGTGTAAAGATAGATAATAAACTCTCTAAAGCAGAACCACACTCTATAGAAGACATTTGTGATTCTGGAGTGGGACTGCTTCAAGAGATACTGTATGTATGTAGACTATGTTATACCAGCAAAGTTTGGCTGAATTGAGAATCAAACCACATTATCTAGTAACTAGTAGGATGTAATATGCTTGTCAAAGTCCAATAAACTATAGAGTGGCTATTTAGGTGATTAATTCAAAATGAACACACGATTGCATTTTTCCAGAAAGGAAGGATGTCAACTCCATTGTAAGTCTGGGAAACTATTTTCCCAAGTAAAATGAACAGCTGACTAAAGGCAATGAAACTTATAAAATAAGCAGGAATAATTTGTGGCATTTAGTGGCATACAAGTTATGGACCTTTGATTGATGCAAAATTCCCTAAAAATATTTTATACCATTAATTGAATAAGCTTGAAGGGGAAGAAATGACTTGTCCAGAATAACCTAGAAGAATATTTTAAGTTAAGAGATGAAAAGATAATGCCAATATATGTTTCACAATACATTTTTTAAGGAAAGAAAAAAAAACCTTCTAAAAGCCTGTGTGGTCATAAATAGGATATATAAATGGTCTTCTTTAGGATTAACTTACATCATTCCATCATAGTTGTACTTTTCCCTCTCCAGTCCTTCTTGAGTTAATTAGTAACTATAGTTCCAGTTAAGTTTAAAGTTCCTTTAAAATGTGTGTTTGATAACTGCCCTGTTATTATTTCTAATTAGTGCTTAAAGCTGGAATAAGTTTTAGAATTCACCAGCCTAATCACCCCATTTTATAGTGGGAGAAACTAAGGTCCGAGAAAGTGAAATGACTTGCTCAAAACAGACAAAAAGACTTTCACCCTATGCTGCTTCAGAACACTGACGCACTTAATATAGCATGCACATCCTTGTTAATCAGAAAAGCTTTACTGTGTTCTATTTATTGAAGTTAGGTGAATCACAAAGCCTTAACTAGTTTGACTCTGAAACATGACCATCTTGATGGAGTGCGTGCGTGGTGGGCTCTCATTAACCTTCGTCAGATTTAAGCAATATTTAATTCTAATTGGCTTCATTTTCAGTTGGCCATTACTTAATCTATTGAGATTGACCATGGTTTGCAGGATTTCAACACAATTTGGGGATTTTTTGCAATGCAGATATTTTCCTTTTTGCCCAAGGCAATAATAGACAGGGATGCAAACACTGCTTTAAAGAGGGTGTCTGCTGATTTACATATTTTAAAAGTATTAAGATCAAAGGTAATGAGAATTTAATCCATATGGCATGCAGAAGATAAATAAGAATATTAATACTGTATCAAATACTAATTAAAAGAAACACATGGATCTAATTTTAAGAATGTAACACAAGGATGAAATGCTCTTTGTAAAGTTAAGACCCAGTTCTCCTGTAAAAAGGACAGTTGTGGTGAGTTGTTTCTTCCCCCCTCAGGGTGAACTGCAGGCTAGTTAACATATATAGCTCTCATAGAATCATGATAGTAATTTGAGACAGTGATTGTGCTTTAACAGTTTACAAAGTGCTTTCACATCTTTTTTGACCCTCAAAGCATACCTTTTAGTTTCTAGAACCCTTACCCCATATACTGAGGAAATATGCTCATAGAGGAAATGAACCTGGACCTAACTTCAGCCTCAGTCTTAACCTCCCCCTCCCTCTCTCCTTCTCCCCATCATCCTCTCCCTTCCTCTCCCCCATCTCCTTTAACGATGATTACTCATAGGGGTATGGAGAGATAAGACTCTTATTCAGTAAGTTGGCACAGTATTTTCAGAGTCTCTATAATTATTCATACACTTTATTCTGGACCAGGAATACACTTCTAGGAATCTAATTTTAGGAAATAATCAGAGATGTGGTCAAATATTTATCCCTAAGGACATTTGTGGCAATTTTAAGTGAAAATTTTTAATAAACCAAATGTCCAACAAAAGAAGAATATTTAAATTATAGTACATCTTAAATGATGTAATATTAAGAAGCAACTAAATCATGTTTACAAAGAATATTTACAGTTACCAGCAAGTGTTTGTGTTTGTTAAGAGTAGAATATAAGCTATATAATTTTCATATACATTTACATATACCCACATATTTATATTTATTTTATCCATATCAGGGGTCAGCGAAGATTTTCTGTGAAGAACCAGATAGTAAATATTTTAGGTTTTTGGGCTGTAGGCTCTGCTATTTTAGGGTAAAAGCAGCATAGACAGTACATAAAATAATCAGCATGACTGTAGTCTAATTAATCTATTTATTTATGGACACCTAAATTTGAATATCATACAGTTTTCATGTGCCACAAAATATTACTATTCTTTTGATTTTCTTTCAACCATTTAAAAATGTAAAAACCACTCTTTGGTCACCAGCCATACGCAAACAGCAGTGGGCGAGATTTGGCCGTAGGGTCGTAGTTTGCCAACCCCTGATTTTCACCATAGAAAGAAACACCCAAAAGGAGCTGGTGACCTCTGGGTAACAGAACAATGAGAGGTCCTTATTATCTTCCTTAATATTCTTGCCTATATGTTCTATATTTTCTATAGTACATATATTACACTTTAATAATAGGAAAAAAAAGAATAAGAAGTAGTTTTTAAAAGAAAGAATTGGTCCAAGTTTAACCAGTGGTAAGTGGCAGGGGCAGTTTTTGAACAAAGAACCCCTTTCTGCCATGCCCATTGCCCCCTAGAATTGCATGGGTGGAAGGGGTCTTTAGAGATTTATGAATAGTCCAACCCTTTGTGTTACAAAAGAAAGTGAAGACTCCCAAAACTTAACAGCTCACCCAAGATACAGAGTAATCAGCGGCAGAGACACAGCTGGCTGCAAGCGCCCAGCCTCCCTCCCCATCCAGGGCTCTTTCTTCTTCCTCCCTGGGCACCATAAGCGGTAGGCAGGATCAGGGGGGCCATCGTTTTGTTGTTGTTGTTAGTCTCCAAATCACTTTTATTTTGTATGTTCCCTTTCTTTTGCAGTTGCTTTTTGTTCTTGTTTTTGTTTCTAAATCCCACAGCCAATTCTGTAGGCTGTTATGCAAAAACACCAGGGGGACCTGGTGTCCTAATAATCCTTCATCAGCGAGTCCCACTTGTGGAATGAGGCAGCTAGAAGAAGAAATGTTTGTACAGTCAGCTTTGCTGGAAAAGAGTCAGTTTATAAAGGCTCAGTTAGGTGTTGACTGTCAGCCCTCCCCTGTGAGAATGTGTCTCTAACTAGCCCCTGCCAGGGGAGCGTCTCTGTTCCAGTCCTAGTTCTACCACTTAGCTCTACAGTCCTGAGAATGTGTTCAGGAAAGAGATGCTGTGCCATAGCTCTCTTGTCTTTCCTTTTCATTCACTCACCAGCATTTCCTGATCACCTATAATCATCTCGATGTCACTTGGCTAGGCTGGCCTGGAGACAGAAAGCTAAGTTGGTCATAGCCCTGGCCCTCAGTGTCAGTAAAGTGGCAGTAACTCTCCTGTTCACCTCTGAGGGACTTGGGTATCCAAATTAAATGATCTGTATAACATACTTTGTAAATCGGAGCACTATGTGAATATGAGATGATTTTTATTATTGGTGCCTTTGTTCCTCACTAAAGAGTCAAAGACCAGAAGCTGAGGCTTTCGCAGTGTTTATGAATGTTTAAGGAAAGCAGCGGCAGGCCCTGGGGGAGTTTTAGGATCTCAGGTTTCCAGACATAAGAGCAGGCTGTCCACAGGTCCCTTCCTCCTGATAGGCCTATCAACATGCCAACACAAGGAGCTGAAGGCAAAGCTGGTGGAAGTTAGTTTCTAGTTGTGGTTCATTTGAACTTGCATGTGTTCAAATGGCTCTGAATTCATATCCCTGGAATATTAGAAATACCAACCAAAAAATTTTAAAAATAAGTTTCTATGTCCTTATGACCACAAAGAAAAGATGCATAAAAACTTTTCCTACTCAGATAAAAGTGTTGTTATTTTTAAGGTGCAGAGGGAAGACAGATTATAAAGGATAATTCTGGTTGACAGACCCAATCAAAAGTGAAGGACTTCTTCATTCTTTAATATTTACTGTATTCACATCATACGGGTTATATACCCTGTGAGCACTTAATGCATGGATGTAAAACTGCATCATAATATAAGCCTGTACGGTCCTTTATAGTCACACATATGTTTAATTACAAGATGACTTCATTGTAAGGCTTTTGCTGGCAAGTAATTGCACACCTAACTCAAACTAGCTGAAACAATAAAGAGGATTTATTGGCTCACTTAATTGAAATGTCATGAGGCATGACTTGATCAGGACTTCAGGCTCTGTTCTTTGCAATTCCCTTAACTCTGCCATCCTGCCTGGTTCAGCTTCAACGTCAGTTTGATTTTTCGTAAGATGGCAAAATGGCTACTGCAGTTGTAGACTTCACATTTACACAAAGTCCTGGTCACGTGGAGACAGAGCTTCCATGTCCCACAATTGGACTGGACAACCCCTAACCAATCCTTGCGGCTAGGGGAATGCTGTGAGTTAATTGGCTGGTGCCTGGGGTGGATGCACCATTTACTGTAAGGAAAGGAATGGGGTTACCCTGACTTAGACCTATTAGAGCCCATCCCTGGGTCAGGGGCGAGATCCATTGCTCCCAAATATGACTGCTATACCTTGTGGAAGGGGTGGCTTGTATTTAGGGGAGACAACAGTGTTCATTTTATTAGTCAAGGTCCAGTCAGGAGACAGAAACCACACCAGTTATTTCAACAGAGAGAACTTAACTCTCCCGTTGTTATCAGTATCAGAGAACTGAAAAGGCAAAAGGGAGACACTACGGTATCCTGGAGATGGTAAATTTAGGAAGCAGCTTCCACTCCTAAAGCTTGAGGAACAAAAGATGTTGTGATTGTTAGAACTTAAGCTTGGATGAGGGGCCTCACAGAGCTCAAGTCCAGACCTCTGAGTAGGTTCTCTGTCCAGCTGGTTCTGGTATCCGAGGGGATACAGTGAGGCTGGTTCTGGTAGTGTGAGGACACTGCAAACTGCAAACTGGAACTGAGTGTGACTGCTGCAATCAACCAGTGCTGCCAGGAGGAAGATTTGTGGCTACAGTGATGCAGATAGGAACAAGAAGCAAACAGGAAGAAGCAAGTCCCACCTTCTCCTCTGGCATCACAGTCTCCCTCTGGCACCCCCTGTCGGCAGAACCTAATAGGAAGTCACATAGCAAAGGAGAAATATGATTTGTCAGGTCCCATCCTACCAGCACAAAGAGCGTGGAACTGAGAGTTACAGTATTAGCGCGAGAAGAGAGAGGAAAGAAGTCAGTGTGCTTGTGTATACACACTTGTGCATAAGAAACGCAAGAAGAAAATCTGCTGTAGTCTTTGTTACTATAAATGAAATGGTCATAAAGCCATAGTTGATGCTTATAATTTCCTTATTCCTTACCCTGTGGTCTCTCAGCCAAGAGCCCAGCCTTTTGAGAATCTTCACCTCATTCCTGAAGGGTCGGAGTCTTCACTGGTTCTGCATATTTCTGCTTGCTGTAGTTTTCCTTTAACTTTTACTGTTGGACGTGGAAGTACTGAGAGGTACCCAAAGAACATCCTGAGTTCCAGACAAAGTCCTCTTTGCTCCATTGTGTCGTCCCAATTCCCTGACAGTCAGCATCAATCCATCCAGTAGAGCAATCCCTTTCTTTACCTGTTGGTTCAGTGGCATAAGGATCCCAAAATGCCAAGAGCAGTCACATCTTCTAATTGCATGGAACCATTGTGATAGCTCCTGGTGGAAGGATTCCTCTCTTAGGTACCAAGACCTTCAAATAAGGAGAAGTGAAAGTTTAGGGACAAGAAGCAAAAATTCTATATAAAACTATTTTAGTTACTTAGGAAGTAATAATAATAAAAAAAAATTCCAGAATGGCCCCATTATCTCTGATTACTCCCCTGGAAAAATATGTTTACCTTTGACTTTAATCTCCTGGTGGGCAAAGTCTGTCACTGGTCTATATTTGTATGCCCAGTGGAGCCTTTATAACATCTGGAACCTGATAGGCAGTCAGTAAATGCTGGCCGAATGTATTGATAGATGGTTTAGATATGAGCTAACTGGTGAGTATCCAGAGAACTAAACCTTTCCTTCATTTTCACTTTAATATTGCTGTCTCACACATGAAAGCTAGGTTCCTTCAGTCTCGGGACTTATGAATAAATTCTAGTAAACTGTGACTCAGCACCCCATTTATCAGTACTGGGTTGAAGATTAGTATGTGAGTTCCCCAAAGGAGATGGTGGGTCCCTCCCTACTCCCTTTCAAAGTGTCATGGCTTTCGGGGAGTGTTTAATAGTACTGTGCACTTTGAAGTGGAATATCTTAAATTTTAGAAGATTCATTTTCCTATGACTTGAAACAGGGAAATATTTCATTAGCTTCTCTTCCCAAATCCTGAGGAGATTCTGAAATGTGAACCAAAGCAGTCTTCCACTGCCTGGAGCTCCTTCACAACATCAAACACTTAATGAAAATGTTTTCCTCAAACCTCAAGCATTTCCAGATATTAAATGCGAAGAGGAAAGATTTTGCTCTAACTGCAAAGTGTTCTACAACTGCAGGGTATGTGAGAATGCCGTGTGTGTGTGTGTGTGTGTACGTGTACGTGTGTACTTACATGTGTGCATGCGCACACACTCATGCACGTGCGTTTTCCCTGTTTAATACTTCTGGCATAAATCTAATATTATGCCCAGACCCTCTCTAAACAAAGTTGCATAAACAATACCTGTCTGGGGTATTCTCAAGGGTTCATTGGGAAGAAGTGGGAGGGAAATGTGCCCTCCCCCAAACACAGCCCAGCTGTCGGCCTGCGAGAAAGCAGATCCCCACGCGCCCAAGGTCGCTGTGCTCTCTTGGGGCTGTAACGTCTGGGGACCCAACATGAGTGGTTTTAGAGGAAGAGGCAGGGTTGGACAGAAAGGTGACCAAGTAGCTTAATTTTAATTAGATCTGTTATACGAAAGCACACCTTTTTTTAAGGGCTGACCTGAAGTTTAAGAACAGAACAGCTGTTCTGTATTTGAAGTTTTGCCCTCTCCGGAGCTGCTATAAAGTACTTTGTTTTAAATAAATAATATCAAAAGTAGTTCCCTGTGAGAGGGTATTGGAAAGTTAGTGAACATTTTTCTGTTAAAGGATTTCAAAAGCATCCTAAGGTAAACACAGTGAATACTCCTAATTACTGTCAAAATTTGCATTTTACATAATTTATAGTTTGTTAAAAATGTATTAAATATCCTAGGCTGTTAATATATTTGCTGTATTATCCACACTCTGCACTCATTTCCTTGAACTAACTGCTAAAATTTCCAAGTTGTTCTCCTGTGAAACTTGCTTTAAAGAGTAGATATCATGGTCTAAGTGAACAGACTGCCACCCCCAAGGAATTGTTTTGCCCCCTCACTGGTGGTGGCATTACATGAAGGGCCCAGAAAGCTTACTGAAGGCTTGAATCTGTAGCAGTAGCTCCAAAGAGCTTAGCCCTTTCTTAGAGAAATGACTTTGTTACAGGAATTCTACATAGTATGGGGAACAAATTTTTGTTTTTAAGAAATTCATTTTCTAATTAGTCCATGAATCCTGGGCAAACTAAAAGTGTATGAATTGAATTTTATTACTCAGCCTGTTTGTAGAGCTTGTCACTATAGAAGCAGTTATTCATATAAAGGCAATAAAATACACTTCTTGGTTGTGTAATAAAATGGAGAATCTATGACCAGCAAGAACTAGAGAATCAGCATCAGCAAATTTGAAGGTCTGTGATTTGTAAATAATGTTTTATTTAAACAAGACCTTTTCAAGTTATCTGAGCATGATGGGGGCACTGCCAGTTACAACCTCAATAGTCAGTGCTTTGGTTTTTATATGTGTATATATAAAGTAATAAAATACTTTCAAACACCCAGGAAAGAAGAAAAATAGTATGAAACACCCCGGTAATAGGTTTTAATATCTCACCCTGTTTGCTTCAAGTTTTTTTGCAAATACTGTTGAAACTCCCGCATTACCCTATCCCAGTCCTACCCTTCCTCTCTTATCCCTGTGATAATCACTGTCCTGAATTTTCATTCATTCTCTAACATATTTTTAACAGTTTGCTAAATGTGTAGTGACATGGTTCAGGACACACTACTCCAAAATATGGGACCTTGGTATATTGACTATTTCAAGCTGAAGGAATTTGAGAAATGGTCTATGCAGGGAGGACTTTCTGCCCTTCCCCTGAAGCAGATCGTAAAACTCTCATACAGGAGTTGCCCTCCATATGCCTGGGGGAAAGGAGCATGGTTACCTCTGAAGGGAAGGGACCCAGAGAGGAATCTATCAAACACACCTTGCTGAGTACCCCCAGTTTACTACATGTAGCTCATCTTTGTCCAATCACATCTTTCTACTCCTCAACAAACCTAGCATAAAAACACTCAGGCTTAACCATTTCTTTGGGTCTTTATTTCCTGATGAAGACTCCTATGTAATGTAAAATTATATTAAATAAATGTGTTTGCTTTTCTCCTGTTAATCTATCTTTGTCAGTCTAATTTTCAGACCCAGCCAGGGACCCTAAGAGGGTTGAGAAAAACTTTTTCTTCCCCTACAGTCGGCAGAAGCTGGTTTATCCTGAAACTAAAGAAGTCTAGGCTAAGGGGCAGCCCCTCCCACTGCTCTTCCAAGGCCCAGAGATTGCCAGGGAAGCAGCCCTACCCACAGGCTGGAAGTCTAGAGTACCACCCAAGCCTGGGGGCCTCTCTGGGCCTAGAGAGAGGGGCCCTGGGGCTGCCAGGACAACCTCTGTCGCCTCCCAGCAGCCAGAGTTGTTCTGCTGCTGGTGGACCCTGTACCTCTGATTCCCCTCCACCTGAGAGAAGAATCTACTCCTTCCTCAGGGACTGATCCAGGCTGCCCTGGGAGCCCTGCACGAAGAGGTCAAATGACCATTCTGCTGTGCAAGATGGACAGAAGTTAGAGTTGTGATGCTACAAGGATCTATTTTAAAGGATTATTTTTTCTTATATTTGCTGATCAACCATACTAGAAAAAAAGGTGGGATTTTTTTGCACTCTCTATAGGAAATTTTACAAAATTGGAGTCAAAGAGAATAAACCTAACAAATGTAAGAAAAAATACAAAAATACATCAAATAATTAATATTACTTTGCTTTTCTGGATTTTATTGTTCATGGTATTTGTCAGCTTTTTACAATTACCATTTGTGTTTTTCTTACTCAAAATTAATATTCAATTTTGTACCTAATTTTATATTCTATTTTATATTTCAAACTTTTCTTTGTAATGTTTTCCTTAATGGACTCCCCCAAATTATATAAGCTTCAGGTCCCACAAAATCTCCTATATGTGTAAGTATAAATAGTAAATGTTTTTAAACTTTATAAGTACAGAATCTGTTTATCACTCTACAAATTTATTTTTTTCTTGAAATGCTCCTAGTATTTTTCCACATTGATACTTGCAGCACTGTTTTATTAACCTCATGAATGCACTACAGCCTCTGTTTTCTTTCTTGCTGACGTTTAGGTTGTTCACGTTCACTGTTACAAAGGACGCTGTGAGGGATGTTCTTGTGCATGTCTCCTTAATGGACAAGTACAAAGGCATACACCTTCCTAAAACGGAATTACTGGGTCACACAAGATACACAAATACTGTTCAGAAGATTATCAAAATGGTCTTCAAAAATAAAGTACAAATTTGCACTCATGCCAAAAACTGTGAACCTTCCTTTTCTCCATATCCTCACCAATCTTTAGAATGATAAGATTTTTTTTAAAAATTTTCCAGTCAGAAACACTGATGATATATGACTTTCTTTGCTTGTCTCTGAGTAATAATAAGGATATTACTTTCTCGTATGTTCATGGGCATTTGGATTGCTTTTTAATGAACTGCCTATTCATGTCCTTCATTTACTTTTCTGTTCAGTTGTCCTTCATTCATTCATTTATAAAAACTATTTCTATATTGTAGACATTAATTTTTGCACATTAGATGCACTACAAATATATTCTCCTAGTTTTTGTCTTGTTTTCTATATTTATGTATAGCATCCTTTACTGAACAGATGTGGTTTTAATTTTAGTATAGTTTTACCAATTTATTTTCTTTATGGCTTGTGCTTTTTGTGCCTTAAGAAAATCTTTCCACTCCAAGCTCATAAAAATATTAAACTTTATGTCTTTTAAAAGTTTTACTATTTTGCTTTTCACATGCAGGTACTCACTCCACTTCAGACTTACTTTTGTCTGTAATGTGAAAGAGGGATCTAATTTCTTTTTTTTCTATATGGGTAACCTTATTGGGTCCCACTCCTTTTGTGGAATTATACTTCCTATCCCTACTGACTTGTAACATAGATTGTATCCATTTCCTATGGCTCCTGTAACAAATTACCACTAATTTGGTAGCTTAAAACAACACAAATTTACTATCTGACACTTCTTGAGGTCAGAAGTCCAAAATGAGTCCTGCTGGGCTAAAATCAAGGTGTGGGCAGGGCTGCATTCCTTCTAGAGGTCCTAGAGGAGAATTCATTTCCTTGCTTTTCCAGCTTCTGGATGCCTTTTGCATTCCTTGACTCATGACCTCATTCCTCCATCTTAAAAACAAGCAATGCCAGGCCAGGTCCTTCTCACAGTGCCATCTGTCTGACTGTGACTCTTCTTCCTCCCAGTTCCATTTTTAAAGACTCTTTTGATTACATTGGGCTCACCCAGATAATCCAGGATAATCTCCCTACTCTAAAGTCAGGTCAGCTGATTAGCAACCTTAGTTCCATCTGCACCGTTAATTCCCCTTTACTCTGTAACCTAACATATTCACAGATTCTGAGAACTAGAATGTGGACATCTTTTGGTGGGTAGGTGGAAGTGGGCATTTTTCTGCCTACCACTTTGATCAAGGTTCCAAGTCTGTTTCTGGGCTTTCTATTCCGTTCCATTGTTTTATTTGTCTATCCTGTGCCAGTACCATAGCATCTTAATTACAACAGCTTTATAATAAATTTTGATATCTGAGAGACAAGCCTCATCCCCCTCTACACACCTGGTATTATTCTTCAATTTTTTTCTTGAATATTCTTGCTCTTCTGATTTTCCATGTAAATTTTAGGATTAGCTCATCAAGCTGCTTAGTAAGTAGGTTGGGATTTTGCCCTGAATATGTAGTTCAAATTGGAAAGAATTTCTATCCTTAAGTAAAGAATGTTGTATTTTTTCAGTTTGTCTTTTATGTCATTCAGTAATGTTTTTAAAATACTTTTTTTCTACAAGTCTTTCATATTTATCCTTAAATTCATTCTTAAAGTTATGTTAAAATTATTTATCTGTTATTGCCTAATTAGCCCCAAACTTAGTTACTTAGAACAAGAAACATTTATTATCTTACAGTTTCTGTAAGCCAGAAATTCAAAAGCAGTTTGGGCTATGTGATTCTGGTTCAGAATTTTTCATGAGATTTAAGTCAAGGTATGGCCAGGGCTGCAGTCATCTGAAGGCTTGACTGGGGCTGGAGGATTTGCTTCCAAGGTGCCTATTGTAGGGAAGCCTCAGTTCCTTACTGGCTGTTGGCAAGAGGCTTCGCTTTACCACTTGGGCCTCTTTTTAGGGCTGGTTTAGTGTCCTCATGCCATGGTAACTGGCTTCCACCTACAAGGGATCCAGGAGAGAAAGGCTGAAGCCACAGTATATTACATGACCCAACCTTGGAAATCACACATTGTTATTTTTGTAGTATCCTTTTGATTACACAGGAATACCAGGAAGGCAGGGAAAAGGTGATCCATTGGGGGCCATCTTGGAGGCAGGCTGCCACACTTATATTTTTGGTTACTTTTCTAAATGGGACTGTTTTGTATTATATATTTGAATTGGTGATTACTGGGATATAGAAGCACTACTGATTTTTGTATGTTGATTTTGATTATCAACTTGCTGGACTCGTCTTAGTTTCAATAGTTTGTAGATTGTCTCAGGCTTCCTATATAACCTATAACATTGCTACAAATAAGAAAAAATTATCTCTTTATTTCCAATAATACCCTTCCTTTTTTTTTTTGCCTTATCACATTGTCTAGAAGCTTCAATATAATTCAGTATTAGCAGAACTAATGAGTATGACTATTTCCTGACCTTAATGAGAATGCCTCTGAAGTTTCACCACTGTGTGTGATTTTTCCTATAAATTTAATAAGTTAACTTTATGAGATTAAGTGTATCATCTTGTATTCCTAGTTTGATAATACTTAAGAGTGTTATATATTGTCGAAAGCTATTTCTTCATCTATTTAGGTGAACCACAGAACTAAAGTTCTTTAACTTTCTAAGTAGCGTAGCATATTGGTATTACATATTGCTAGACTTTAAAAATATTTAACCATCCTTGAAATCCTGACATTCTATTTGATCATAATGTATTTTTATACACTACTGAATTTATAATGCTATAAAGCATTATAGTTTTCTAGTTTTTCCTCAGAGCTTAACACAGTTCTGTGGAATCTGAGACTTAAATAAATGTTTTGCAGAGGTTTGTATGCAGAACCCGACTGACAGAGCTCTCGGGTGCTCTCTCACTGTGGTGCTTTTGGTCTGCCAGAGCCCCTGTGCTGTCACCTCACTATTAGTCATAATAGTCCACACAACTTGCTTATGTGGGGAAAGCTAAGTGAAGACTGAATGCTTTGTCCCTGAAAAAGTATATTTTTAAGCTTGCAGTATATAGAGGAACAAGATTTGGTACTCTGAGATTGAGTTCCTTTTATACATTCTCACGAACACTGGCTAAATATCTGCAAGCATAGCAATGACCATAGGTAGGAATTGAAACCCATATGATATTACTCAATATTAGGAGAACCAGAAACTGCCAAGTCTTGGTTTGGAATTCTTTTCTTCATTATTGCTGTTGTTGGGTTTTAATTTTGGATACTTAAATAGGCACACAGAGATACACTCCAGCACTTACCTACTTTTTTTTCTCCTCTCTTGTTGTAGGAGCCCTTGTAAGTAGGAATCATTCTATTCAATTAAATAATTCAATAAACATGAAGCAACTATTATGTGCTAGGCATGAAGTTTTAGGCTATTGGCACATAGTTGTAAACAAGACAGAGAGCCTCTCCCCTCATGAAATTTCAGATGGGAAGAAAGAGATTCAAACAATGATATACACGAAAGGGATTATTTGAAAGGGAAAGTTCAGGAGGCTATGGGAACAGATCAAAAATTAACACAGCCTAGTCCAAAGGATCAGAGAAGACTATCCTAGAAAAAGTGTAAGCTTAGATTTAAAGGGAAATTAGTCTCATACAATATAGCAAGAAATGTGTTCCAGGCACAGGGAATGATACAAAAGCTGGGAGGAAAAAAGAAAGCAGGGAATATTCATGGAACTTGAAGGACTGGAAGAAGTCCAGTACTCCTGGTGCATAGTGTACCATAAGCCTAGAGAGGGAGGCAAGGGGCAGGTCTTGTGAACAGGCTAAGGATTTGGGATATTATACATGACACCTTAATAGGGCTCCTTGCTCACTGGCAGATTAATTAGTGTTTGTTAAACGATTTAATAATACAAAAGTCAATTGGATTTCCTTTTCTCTACACATCTCAGTAAATGGAAAATTCCAAACACTACTCCTCAGATAGCTATAGTCATTCCTGGCTCCAGAATCCCCACATGGGCAGATACTAGGGACTGCAGCCTGACTGGAGAGCTGCTAGGAGACTAGCATTGAAGCCACGTTTCCACCATAGGCCCACAGCTTATACTAAGACTGTCTGTTCACAGTGGGGCTGTGGAAGGGATACTGGTGCAGGTAGTGGGGAGGGACCCCTAGAGCTGTGCCCCAAACTCTCATTTGGCCTTCTGATTGGCTGCAGCCTCCTCTGCAAATCTGGGTCTTGATGAACCCTCACAGTTTTAGCTAAGCAACTTAACCTCTATCTGATTTATTATAAAAGCTAATTTTTATTTTAAGTACAATAATAATGTTATGCTTTTGATGATAGTGTATGTTAATTAGCAATTTTCATGTAAGAATCATTTGTGGCAATTTTAATAAAGCTATTTAAAAATATGTAATGGAAAGAAGCTAAAAGGTATGTGTCATTATTAGCAACTAAAAACAACCCTACAAGTCAAGAATCATCTTAATTTAATGTAAGATATACCCCAAGGTTGGACAGGCCAGCAGTTGTAAGATACCCTGCTGATTTATAAATTACCTTCTATTCACTTTTCAAGAAGAGAAAAACAAAACACAAAAACCTTTGCAGGGGCAAAGTCTCTTTCATTTAACATAACTGTGAGGAAGAGGTTGTTGGACTGTAATCAGATTGAAATTGGTGATGGCTGGAGACGCACTACCAGTAGGTCTGGAAAATTCCCCGGAAGCAAAGGAACAAGAGCTTCTGGGATTTGATGTCAGTCAGAGAAGCAGTTTGGGAAGGGTTGAGGGTGGAGATGGGAAGTTTAGTTACAACTGCTTCCTTTCTTAGACTCTGGAGAGGAAGCAAAATAATACAGGCTTTGGGGCCAGTGTGTACAGGATGGGGTCAGGCCTTGAGGGGAGAGCAGTGTCTTTGAGGAGAGACACCTCTCCGCCCTTCTCTCCAGCTCTGGGCCCGTCACTGGGGCGGCTGTGTTTCACCGCACACCCCCGGCGAGGCCGCGCTGAACCGCTGCCTCCGAGAGGGCTGCCGAGATAGACGGGCGGCCCAAGCCAGGCGTCCAGTGAGGACTCTCCACTCTCCCGCAGTCACTTTTTTTTCTCAGTTCTCCTTCCTCCTCTTTGCTCCTTTTCCTCCCTCTGCTTCTTTCTTTCTCTCTCACCTTTTGTTTAAAAAACAAAAATCCCAGCAGGAGTTGTGACTTTCAGGTACCCCAGAATAGTGAAATAAGTTCTCAGCCTTCAATACGTAAACCTTTTATTAAGAAAAACAGTGGTCACTGTGGCTTTTCTCTGTTGGAGCCCAAGGACAAGGATCAGTGGGGCCATTTCTTTCACTCTCCTACAGAATGTTTTCCTGAGCTTACTCTCTGGAGGTGAACAGACCCTTTTCGGCAACCCCTCACTTCAAAGCATATAGAAGTCACAGCTCGGTGAGGAGCTTTCCGCAGATGCAAAACAAGCCATGGCCAGAGGACTGGGGGCCCAGTCTTGCCCTGGGTCCTCTGGCCACTCCAGTCACTCCCACTGTCCCTGGACCGCAGAGCCCACCCCCTACATCCTCATGGAACTCGATGGGTGTTTTAGTGTTTGAGCCTGTTTGTGTGTGTAGCCAACACCGGTCTCCCCTACAAGACTGACAGACTCTTGAGAGTGGGGGCCAAGTTTCATTCTACCGCTTGTCCTCACTGTGGCCTGAGCTGAGAGAAGGTGCTCGGAGGAGAGCTCCGCTTCGCTGTGATCATGAGGCAGAGGCCCTCGGGTAGCGGCCAGGTCCTCCTTCTCTGAGCCTTCTGCCAAGGACCCTAGGAACACTGCATCCCTTCTCAGTTTGCCTGACAGGTCAAGGCTGGAGACATCACTTTCCTAAATTTTCGTTTTACTTACAGTCACTGATCTCTGTTCACATCTGAATCCAGGTCTTTGCTCTGAGGGATCCATTTCTGTAAGAATTGCATTTCTCTGGAAAAACCAAGATGGGTACTATGCTTGTCTATCCATAGTAAATAACAACAATAATAACTATTTCCTGAGCACTTTCCTCTGTGTCTTTTCCTGGGTTAAATGTTTTTCATGCAATATCTTAAATAAGACAGTGTCTCTACAAGTAGTACCATTATTCTTCCCAGATGAGGAAAGAGGTTTAGTATCTTGCCCAAGGTCACACAGTAGGCAAGCAGTACAGCCTGACCGCAAACGCAGGTCTCACGGTGAGGGGGAGAAAAGGTTTTCTCTCTGAAGATGTTATGTTTCATATATAACAGCAACCCTATAAGATCAAAAAATTAAACCTCAGAAAGTAAGGTAGTTTACACAGCACCTCTTTTGTTTTCAGTTATCCTGGCAGAGATATTTGCATCCTCTCCTGTGCCTGTCTTGTTTTCTTTTCCTATCTGTAGTTATATTCACACAATGACAACTAGACCAAAACAAAAATGCAGTAACACCCAGACTGAGGATGTCTTACGTACATACTACCGGGCATCTGGCTTGTTAAACGAATCTGGAGTTTTTATTTAATTATAAACTTTTCATTCAAGATTGTGGCACCTTGCGGGCTCTGTTCTTGTATAATTGCCTCCAGCAAACTCAGAGAGAGTATAAAGTCGAGGTGGGTACAGTGTGGGTGTCTCCGCCAAAGCTACAGATAAAGCTTTTTTTCTGGTTTTTTTTTTTTCTCTTTTTAAAAGAAAAGCAGAATCTGTAGACCCATCACCATTTTCATGAAGTATTTATTTACCAATTAGTCAGCACTGTGAACTGGTTGATTTAATGATCTCTCCTATGATTTATGCATAACTTTTATTAATTGAGCCTGTAGAGATGAAGGGCAGATAGAAATTGATGTGGAAATGTATCACTCGTCATTCCTTTAAGGAAATACAGTTCTCTTCAACTCTCTTTGCTGTTTTAAGTGTTTCTTGCATTTTAGGTAGAGGGTTATGTCAGTACTGGGGAATACTCATAGGGAATGGCTCTTGTTTTGGAACAATCCCACCTGCTAACATAGTGAAGAAGACCTTTCATTGATCTGTAAGGTGCTTCTTTATGTTTCAAGTATTTCCAAGGAAGAAGGCAATAAGCTTAAGCTAAAAAGCAACCTAGAACTTCCAAAATTTCCATCAGCGCAATAAGCTGCTGCTGAGTTATTTTTAGGCTGTCTGCCTTTAATTCTGACTCTTAAAGAGGAAAACTGAAATAACTTTTCAGTAGACACTAGATAGTTACTCCAGAAATCTGGGACGCTTTTAACAAGTCTTCATAACTAAAACCATTTCCACACTTCTCAGCAACCAGGTCTGTGCTCCTGTTATTACTGCACTTCTCAGCCTTGGCTGCACATTGGAATCACCTGGGGAGCTTTAAAAACTATCAACCTGCCTGGGTTCCACCTCCAGAGATTCTGATATAATTGTTCTGGGGTATGGCCTGACCATCAAGACTGTTTAAAGTTCCCCAGATGACTCTAACGTGCAGCCAAAGCTGAAAACTACAGCTCTAGGGATATGCACAGAGAGGAAACCTGATAAATAAGTCTTGCACAGAAATCGCAGCATGTCCTCAGGTTGCAAATGTTTCTACTAGCCTGAATAATGCATCCCAGGTGAATAATGCATTACTTCTGGTGAACCTTTGTGTCCTGAGCCAAAAGAGTTTCAGGAGTCACTTGAACATGCCTTTCTTTTAAGGAGGACTGAAAAAGTATCAGTTCTTATACCTTGCTCACCTCTGAAAGCTCAGAACAGAAAGCAGTGTAGTTGAGCAGTCTGCTCACCTCCTCCACCCCCACTGCACTGTAGAGCCTTGAATTCTCCCAAAGCCACCCTCACTTTTGGAGACCCTTTCGTGGTTTTCCAGGAGTGGATGCAGGGTCACATCGGGCACAGACATGTTCTCAGGCTTGCCCCTGATGACATTTGTGAGATGACAAGCCAGCATCAGGAGTACCATTTGTGGACAATGGAACAGATCCAGGTGATCAGAAAACCTAGAGCCATGGCCTCATTAGCAACAGGCTCTGAATAACCAAACAAATAAGGAAATAAGCAAAGTCACAGCTCTTGGAGTTGAAAGTCACTTCAAGAAATCACACAGTTTTTCTGCAGAGAGAGAAGGTTTTATTATCCTCACTTGGGAAAGTGGGTTCACTAAGTGGTGGAATGAAAAGCAGAAACTGGAATTGCAAGTCTTCTTCTAGCACAGACTCTGTTATAAGCCAGGAGCAGGTCTCTGTTGCTTTGCGTTTGGTTTTTGACTTCGTGCTATGTGGCCGTTTGTTTTTGTTGCCTTTACCTTGTGACCTTAAGTTCACAGGCCCAGTGATTTGGGGTTCCTCCGCACTAAACTCAACAGAAATCCGAGGCTGAGAGCCGTCATTTGCACAGCAGGCTGGGCCTCACAGAGTGATTTATGTGTTTTTACTTGCAGGCTATATTTTAATGCTGAGATTTTTCCGATTATCTTTTTGTGTGCACCCGCTAACCACATGGGCTCTTAATTTAGAAAATATTCACCAATTACATGTGGAATTGATACTTTACATAAAAGCAAAAATGGTGCCTGTTATGTATGTTACTGAAAAATTTGATGTCTTTTCTTTTTCTGGCAACAGAGAGACGTGATCCAAAGAAATTGCTCATTATTTTTCATTTTCTGTGAGATGAAAAGTTCTTAATTTAAAAGTAGAGCTGCCCCAGCATAAAGATCACATGATGGAATTTTCAGTTTCAGTGGTCCTGAAGACTTTGCCAAGCACCAGAAATTCTGCCGGGTGCTCATAAAATTTACTTATTGAAGGCTCTGAATCAAATCTCAATTTGATTTAAACTAAATGTTAAATTTTGTGAAATTAATTTTGATGTCAAAATCAGATTTTGGGGGAGCTTTGTGGAAAGTAATTCTTCCAGAAACTGCTACTTTGACAGTTGATTATCCAAATATTTAACAGTTTGTGTAAACAACACTTAAGTAAAAGCTTTAGAACTCAGCTCATATTTAAAAAATAAAATAAAATAAATGAGTATGTTAGTTTTCCGTCTTGCCAAATCTTCCCAATAAAGTGAGAATTTCAGCATGTTTGCTGAAGGGGCACTTTGTGATAAAGATAAATCAACCAGCTGTAGCAGAGAATGCTTAGATAACTTTATATACCTGCCTTTGCAACAGTGCATGACATGGGTTTTTAATTGTTTCGTTGAGTTCATACTAACACAGGTAAAGGAAAGAAAACTATTCCCAAACACAAAACCATAGAGGATTTATGTCTGTAATAGGTTGGTCGAAATATGCCTCAAACTTGTCACTTTCTGTAGTTAATATTCTTTATCACAATTACTATCCAAATTATAGAGAACTCAGAGGCAAAAGTGATATTTATACACACACACACACATGAACACACACTCTTATGTTCATATATGCATACATATACACATATGTATACTTGTGTTTTCCTTTATAGCTATTAATAAAAGCATATATATAAAAATAATACATACATAAGTATGTAAGTATACATACAGATAGAAATATACATATGTATATATATAAAAACAATAAGAAATTACTTTCCAGGACAAAATTCTTGGTATAGTTACTTTCTCTGAAATCAACCAAAAGACACAGGAGAGTGAATATTTCCTATGAATAAAAGGACAAATGTTTAAAAATTGAGAGTTTTTTCTCAAAAGTTCTATCCTAACTTTTCTCCCTTGAGAATAAGAATTGACATCCTAAACTGTCTGGAAACAGATACTCTTCCACATTTTGGTTTTACAGCTAATGAAATTCCTCATTATGGCCCCACCTCCACATTAACTTATTTTTAATCCACCTGTAATAAGTGAAGCAGGCACAAAGTAGACCAAGAGCCAACCAAATACTCCTCTTCTCACACCAGCTAAGGCTAATAATGTCTTCAAACTTTTTTTTCAAACATTTCCCTTTCAATTATCGGGAAACATTTTTTTGTTTGTTTTCTTTTGTTTGCCTCAAATCTCTCTGAACCTACAAAATCCATTTACCCGAAAGACCTTTCTTCATTTGAATATTTGTCTCTGTGAAGGACATAGAATTTGGAGGGGGGAAAATGGTCCATGCTCTCTTTCAAACCCAGGAAGGTGGGGTGGGGAGGTGGTGCTACACTTTGAGGCCAGCGTAGAATTTCCTGGAGTGTGGAGTGGAGCGTTCAAATGGCTTCTCTCCATCAGGACCTCTAGGTGCTGCTGGGAAGAACACTCGCTGAACTTCTCTCTCCACACTCGTGTTCCCTCAGACTTTGATTTTGTAATGGGATCTTTGAATAAATTAACTTGAAAGAATATGTCCCAATATTCAGAAGCTACACATTCCTGCCACAGTGGGCTGCTAGAAGAAAGAGGTCATAAAACCATGTTTGCTCTCAACATTGAAAATTGAACATCATCAAACTGGGTGTTTGGATATTTTATTACCTCTCTTCCTACTTGGAACTTTTTTTTCCTATAGCCTCAGGCATGATAATTTTTTTCTTTCCTTAGCAAAATCTATTGACACAATTACTAATTTAGGTTTTTGATTGCTCTCCTCTGAGCACCAGCAGATTCCTATGGATTTAACAGTATCAATATGTGCCTGCAATTTTAGACCTTCACAAACACTGATCTCATTCTCAGGAGGCCGAGAACTCTTGGGTCTCTGTGTTCAAGGTACATGGGGCCTTTGTTACTTCTCATGATCATGCTAAATGAGTTCAAACCACTTTCTCTGAGGTCAAAAATAAAAAATTAAAGAGGTGTTAGGGTTGCAAATCACACCTTTTCACATTTCAGCAAACAAAAAATTTTCTATGAAAACGTGATGTTAATGACAACAGAGGTCAGCGATAACAAAGGATGGCTAACAGTCATCAGTTGGCAAGTCCTTGTGGGAAGAGACAGTGAAGCAGAGCAGGACAAAACACTTTTTTTTAATCTTTTTTTTGGCAAATCCCTTCGCAGATTTTTAGCAAAGTCTGGAATCCTAGAACTTCAGAATTTAAAGGGATCCATGAGCTCATCTCGTCCAGCCCTCTTGTGTCACAGATGAGCACCACACTCTGGTTAACTTTATTAGTGTCTCTTCCCCAGCCTCTGCTAAAAGAGTAACATGTACACAGACTGCACAAATATTACATACTAAACTCATTTAAAACACATTAAGCTTAATAGTACAAATCTAGAACCAGCTGCAGGTGCTTGACTTTCCAGCAGAAATCCCTTACATCTGCCATTTTACAAGTAACATGCTGTCACTTCTCAACCCAAGGTAATATATTCCATTTGCTAATACACTCCACACTGGGCACCCCTTGTGCATTATCCTGTTCAGTCCTCACAATATCCCTGTGGAAGTAGTATTTTTTCCTTCCCATTTACACATATGGAAAATGAGGCATGAAGAGGTTCAGTCGTTTGTCCAAAATCCCTGAATAGTGCTAAGTTCAGCCAAATCTATCTGAATGAAAGCCCTTATCAGAACCACACTGTCTTTTGTGTGTAATGTAAAATCACTCTTATTTGTGCCTTTATGTTGATAGAAGTGCTTTTTGAGACTGCTTTAGGTGGGCTGGGGTAAAAATATCTCTAACAAGCTTTTACATTGGGGTCAGGTTGACAGTGTAGGGATCAGCTTTGCAACAGTAATAAAAGCTGCCCTTTAAAGACAGGATTCAGGTGCGCATCCCCAGTGAGATTCCCTTTAATAAGCCCATTCTCTGTGCCTTGGGTGAAGAGGAAAGGGAATGAAAAATTTGCAGAATTTTAAAGCAAGATGATACATGAGAAAATCTCTCCAAACCTCTCAATAAACCGATGGGAAAACTGAGGCTCAAAGAAATTAAGAGATTTGTCACCATTTTTAGATCAAGACAAGTGAGTGGATTGGCAGAAGAAGGGAAGGGAAGACAATTCACATTTATTGAGCACTTACTGTGTACCAGGCTCAGTGCCAGGTGTCTTTTAAATATCATTTCTTTTCATCAGTCTCCCTCACTGACGGCAGGGATCCTGTCCATGCTGTTTAGTGATGCATCCTTGGTGCCCATCACACAGCTATGCTAGATGCTCAGTAAACATCACTGTTTGAACATAGTAATGAATTAATTCCCTAAACCAGCTTGAAAGAAAGTCTTACCATCTCCATTTTACAAACGAGAAAACTGAGATTCAGTGACCCAACCTAGCTTTCCCAGGTTCACAGAGTTTCCCTAAGCCCACTGACTCCAGAGCCCATAGCGTCACACATCAGCACAGAAAAGATACATCTCCAAGCAGATAAACAGATCTGAATATCAACTTTCAGTGCCTTTCTCCCAATTCTTAGCAAGCCTTGGACAACAGAGACCCGAGTGAGGTCTGTTAATCCTACGATGTCATTATTCTCACAAAACACACTGGGATCCACCTACAATATGCTGTGAGGTATCATCAATAATTAAAAGAGAACTGCACATCTTAAAATAAATGAGCTCCATACACTGGAACACGATGCGGCCTTGGCTTTCCACTGTTTTGTTTCCAATTCTCTCTGATGAGCACCCTGCTAGTCATTAGTTAGGAGCATCTGTGAGATTTTCCTGTGTCATGAGACGTCTGGCCATTTTTCCTAGAGGATCCATATTATTTCACGGAGCTCACTGATTTTATACACTGCGATATTCACGACACTGTAACCAACAAGTGGTAGTGTTGTCTGCATTCCTTCTCTCCTGCTTCTGATCATGTCACCTTTTTCCTTTGGGAAATTGTCCCCCAACATGCACCCTTCATGTGGTTCTGATGAGGCTCTCAGGTGAATTATGCCAACTTCTGGGCAAAACTTTGGGTATGTGATCCAGGCCTGGTCACTGTGATTAGTCCAGGGTGGGAGAAATGTCTCAGGTTAGGCCCACCTGAGAGTTTATGTATGGCTACCGCCCACCCCCCAATCACATCCTCCTGCACTGTCACTCCCACCACCACCTCCACTAGGTAGAGAAAGGCTGCATGAAGTAAAAGAGAATGTGATCAATGCAGAGAGCTTAGGGATGGAGCAAAAAGGGGACAGCAAGCATATAAGAGACAGTAGGAGAAAGAAAATCCAGGTTCCATGATGTGAGCCCCCAGGAATACCTGAAGCCAGCTCATCCTTCCAGACTATTTTGTCAAGTAAACCAGTGTTTCCTGTGCCAGGTAAACAAACTGGAAATGGTTTCTATCATTTGAGCTAACACATTATCTAATAGCAAAAGGGAATTTTGCCTTGGGTGTTGGGGTAAGGGGGACAAAATGGCTCAATTTGTGCTACGAAATCACTTCCCTGAAGGTGACCAGTCCCAAGTAGCCCCTGACACCCCACCCGGTGGCAGGTGTGTTGAGGTAAAACTGTGTCTCAATTGAAGAGCAGCCCTTCAGACACCAACCACAGTCCCACCTGTGTTCCAGTCCCTGCCGCCTCCTTGCAGCTTTCCCCTTGCTTTTCATTGCTGCTCCGTGCCTGTGCACTCTCTCCCAGTATATGCACCCTCTCAGGGCCACGCTGCACTTACACACCTTCATCTGTCTCTGTTCTGTTTGACTGAAGGCAGCCTGTACCAGCCACAGAAGGTGATCACTAAAGCCTCGTTGGCCGCACTTGGCTCAGCTGAGAGGGTTGGGCGGAGGGGGCCTAAGGACAGGGTGATGCCCCAGGCTCCGGAGCCTCACGCTCACCGCTGGCTCCAACGGTCACTAGCCTTGGGGTAGGGGGCAAGTCACCGACCCTCCTGGAACCTCAGTTTCATCTGTAAAAACAGGAAGTTGTGGGGAGGAGAAAAGATGGTATTTACCAATTGGGCAGTCCAGCCCCTCGCATGTAGAAGGTGTTCGAAAATGGCGGTCGTTCCTGCACTGCTGCCTTAACTAAACATGGCAGCATGGTTGATGGAAGTTCGTGGCCACTGAGGATGTGAGTTGTCTAGTTCAGCTTTAGACTGGCCAGACTAAATTATGAGGTAGAAGCTTTATTAGCCCTAAATGTCTGCCATCCCCTGATGTGGCCCACTCCTCCTTGTTTACTGGTACTCTCTAAGTGCTCTCAGGGTATTCCAGGGTCTCCCAGCTCCGAAGGACATACCATCTGGGCCTTCATAGGCCTCCTTTCTCACTCTTACTGCAACTCATTCTGCAGCTCATCTAGTGAATGAATGAGGCTTCTGTAGTCGCTATTGCTACTGAATCTACTCTTCTTCTGTCTGGTTGCATCTTAGTGGAGCACCTTTTTGTAGTCAAAATGCCCGAATCCAGGCATTCTCAACATTTCTTGCCACTTGTAGCACCTTCTGTTCTCTCTTGTGAATAATATATTTTGAAATTTGTATTTTCTCCCAAGGGTATAGTTTATTTAGTAAAATTAACTTCCCCACTTTATGAATTATGGGAATTGGTTGCCATTAGGGCTTAACCCACCAGCATGACACAGTCAACAGCACTACACTGAGTTCATTTCAGGCCAAAAGGAAGACATTTGAAGTTCTAATCAGCCGGTTTATGATGCTGGCCCGGTTTTTCAAAACTTTTGAATCGTGAAAATAATCTTAAGAAGCCCCATCACAACCATTCTGAGGGGCACCCTACCTCAACCTCCTCAAAAACAGCTATCATTTCTGGTTCCAAGCCTGAGAGAAAGCTGGCCCTTCAGCTCCTCACTTCTCCCCTCCTAGGTGGTCCCTCTGTTGACAGTTCCCAGCCCCAGGGACTCTGTCTGCCTGCTCCTCATTCAAGCTTGCTTTTACCTAAGTTCATTCAGCTGGGCCTTAGAATACTACGTAAATGGTGCAGAACGCTGTTTCTTGCTATTCCGCATACCTAAGTATTACTGCACATTCCTAATTGACCTTGATTTGGCCATGAAATTCCTTAATTCTGACTATATGTTTTCTCCTACCCGTAAGATTCGTAGCAGGGAGAACGACCCATTGTAAATAAGCATCTCTTCCTCTGTTCTTTTTCCCTCCTCTGCCCCTCAACCACTACTCCCCTACCCACCTCACTGCCTCCAGGGTGGAGGAGGCCCTTCAAAGGGATAAGAAATAATGCATTTTGTAGAAGGCAACCGCCAAGCTGAAGCAGGCCTAAGAAGCCATTGTTCTTAACACATAGTCACCAGCCACAGGCTTATCAAATAAGTTTAGATTCCTTCGGGAAGGAGACTCTTTCATCTGCCAGCCCCTGCTCATTAGGGCTGCATCCTACCTTTACCTCTTCTGTGACCTTCCTAGAGTTGGTTTTCTACCACTCATTTTTCTGTGTGGGTAGGAAAGCATGGCCTGACAATGGAAAATGGTCTCCATGTTAGGAGCGGGCACCAGAATTTCTGACTGCCTAGCATGAACCTTGCCTTGCTCTCAGCACTCCCATCTTCCTTGGGGAATTTCCTTGCCATCTGGGTGGACAACCCCCTCTTCTCTTCCACTACAGAGCAGCCATGGAGCAGCTCTTAAAAGAAGCCATGCCAAGCTGGTGCCCCTGGACTCTTGAACCAACCAGGCAAAGACCTGGGGAGGTGGAGTCACCAGCACAGCAGCCACTAGGCTGCTTTCCACTCCCTGGCTTTCTCCAGTGCCCCTGGGTCCTGCCTATTATCCAGACTGAGCTTCCTACTGCCCCATCAATTCTGTGAGTCATGACACCCTTCCAGTGAATTCCCCTTTTTACTTAAGATGATCTCAGTTGGTTTCTGAGGACTGGAACCAAGACCTGTAGATGATTCTGGTGTCAGCCACGTGGTGAAGGAATCTTCTGACTAAGTAGATATAACAACATCTATTAGTGGTGGTTCTGCTGCCAACATTTCTAGCTCTGTGGCTCTGCTCTCTATTGCTCATGTAACTTAAAAGCTTTGTGTTCTAATATAATGAATTGGAATAAGATGGCTAGAGAAACAGCAGGACAATATTGGAGTAGGGAACAAACAATTCTAAAAAGATCTAGTTGTGCAACTTATTTCTCGGCATAGCATCTAAACGTAATCATAGCATTTGGGGACAGGAGAAGTGATTGATTTTGCAGAAAATATTTGTTGTTTAATTACAGGATCATATGGGTCTTTTGGCAACCAACAGATGCCAAAACAGACTTTAAGCACCATCTTGAGAAACTTGTGATTTGCTTAGTGTGCTTTTAATTTAAAGCATATGGCTTCACATTCAACTGCAGTGTCCAAAACGAAGACATTAGTAATGAATCACTCTATTGGAGAAAACGCAGTACTCCCGGACCAGGTCTTTTGGTCTGTGTACTCAAATGGTTCTGTTTAGAGGCATAAACATGAAGCAGCTCTCCCTGTTTCAGCTGGGTGTTCCTGGGGTACACGTGACATCAAAGGGCCTCACAAACGAATTCCCATGCAATGGACAGTGCTTGGCTCTAGAGCTTGCCTCCATCTGAATAAACAGAGTGTGGTTTGGTCACTGGAAAGGAGAAGGTCCAGAGGGACCATTTCTTTTGTGGCAAGTCTTCCTTTTTTAGCTTCTCACCCTCCTAGCCTGTCCTGATGCTTCATGGCACTTGGGGAATCCAGCCATCCTGTGTGGAAATTCACAACTATGGCCCTTCTACCAGGAACTATGTTTGTGGCTGGCTGCAGGCTGAGGACCTGGGCCATTCAGACCCCATGTGGTCTCCCTGCTAATGAGAGCTAGCCCACAAGGACGCAGAGCGTAAGAACCTGGGCTCTGGAGTCAAATTTTAATCACTTGACCGTTTTCTAGTCATGTGAACCTTAACACAGCATTTCAGTTTCCTGAGTTTCAGTTTCCAAATTTGTAAAATGGGGTAATAGTACCAGTCTTACAGGGGGTGTTATGAGAATTCAATGAAATCACCCATGTCAGAACTAAGTAAAGAATCTGGTACCTGGTAAGGCATAATAATATCATTAGCCATTATTGTAATTATTATTAAAGGCAGGACTGATTGCATCTCTCTTTGCCTCTAGTTATGTCATGCCTTTGCTTAAATTCAGCACACTTTTAATAAAGTGCCTACTGCAGGCTGGGTTCTGTGTTTTAGATGCTGTTACATTCTTCGCACTGTGTTATGTGGCTTGAAAAATAGATTTAGTATTTCTCTACTATTTTCTTCGATGTTTCCATGCATCCTGTCTTCATTTCACTCTGTAAGACCTTCTCCTCCACCTCCGTGTCATGTCCTTAGTCATCCTCTCCTTACTAACCAGTAGAAAGCACTATATCAAGCAAAGGTGTATAATTCTGTCAGTACTTGGGAGCATCCATTTGGCCAGACTCTGGATAATTATAGCTGCCTTTACATCAAAGGAGAGGCATTTGAGGCGTGTCCAGTCTGCTTTATTCTCTGCAGAGAGAGAGAGAGCACTGAGTCGGAAATCTCTTCCTCTCAAAGATTTATAATAGCTCTTTATACAATAGGCATAGTGATCTCTTGTCAAATATAGATGTTACAAATATTTTTCCACTTTATTGTTTGCCATTTATTTATTTCTGTTTTTGTTTGGGGTTTTTTTGTTAGTTTTTTGGTGGTGGTTTTTTTTTTTTTTTCTCGTCTTAATGTAGTCAACTCCTTTTAGAGTATCTGCCTTTAGTCTCATGCTTACAGAGATCTCCCCCACCCCCTAATTATATATTCACCCATATCTTTTATCATTTTCAAAACTTTTTTAACATTTCGATTTAATATCAATATCTTTAAAATGTTTATCTTTAAACTACCTAGAATTTACTTAGCACAGATTAGCTCCATGAATCAGTCATCACTGCTGACTCTCTCCCCTCCTTGGAGGTCTTGCCTTGCTACTTTATAGCAGTGATGGCTCCTGGAAGGCGTCAGAGAAGGCACAGCAGCCCGTTCAGCATGAGCAATAGACTGAAGACAGTCGCTTCCTTGTTTATATATACTTCAGTGATTTGTTGTGACACACTTTAATGATTGAGCATTTTAATTGGGTTTTCTGCTGCATTTACAATGAAATTTTGAATACAGAGTGAATCGCTATTAATTAATGGGATTTGTCTTCTCAGGGTTGCTAGAGCAGAGAAAAAGGGTTAAGATTCACTCACAGGGCCCTTTCACTTTTCTCACTACCGTGTCCTTTCTGTCTCCCTTTTGCTCCTCTTCCAATTCATTCTACTTGCCACTGCCAATTACAGCAGTAGGCCTTCCACATCTGCAGGTTGGTTGAGTCCATGGACCCAGAACCCATGGATTGGCAGGGGCTGGTGGGGAATGACTGTACCACACCATTTTCTAAAGGGACTTGAGCATCTGCAGATCATGGTGTCCATGGGGTATTCCCAAATCAGTGCCCCCACAGGTACAGGAGGGTCGACTTTACTGTATGCCATTGTCCTGATCTGAAACCTCACTGCCTCTCTTGAGCTCACAGGATAAAAGACAAAATCTTTAAGATTGACTTCCAAACCTTTACAACCAAACTTTATTTTATGTGTTTCCAAACAAATCTCCACCTCCCTGCCCCTGAAACATACCTTCCTAATTAGTGGTGATACTATAGGAAGGCATGTTGAGTCCTTTGCTTCCATATTACATTAATTAGACCCATGAAAAATCTTGCTCAAATAAAAGCAGTATTATTGTTTGAAACTGAAAATATTAATTGTCCATGTAATAGAAAGTATGAAAGAAAGCATCTTTAGAAAACTTTGCCATTTTGAAAAACTCGAGTAACGTGTTATCCAAGGGGAAAAAAAGAGCACCATGTGCGTGCTATGTAAGCTATCTGATAGCCTATATAAAGTTTCTTTATTCTAAAGGATTGTTTTTCTAAATGTCTTAAAATTTTCATATGCACTCCTTCCTTATGGCTTTTGCTTATTTTTCTTAAAGCCTGAGGTTGCTGATATCTCTTGATGTCATAGATGAAAAAGTCACAAAAACGCCAGCCATCTTGCTTATCATAGACTATGAAAATAGCAGTTGTTCCCAGTTTAACCTTCTTTAGGATTGGGGATAACAATTATTTAATTAATATTGGGCAAAAGTTTGTGTATTCTTGGGCAAAGTTTTTGTGTAATCATTTAAAAACATTTTCTATTTTAGGGTTTTAAAGTGTTGATGAAAACCTAGATCTTCATCAATACAAGGGTGGCAAAACCATAAAAATGTAATACTATGAAGCCACGGAAAAGAATGAGTTGTGTCCATATGTATTCCTATGGAACAGCCTCCCTATTATATTGAAATATGAGAAAAGCGTGGCATAGAATATAGAAATATGCTTACACTTGCAGGGCTTGGGGGATTTTGTTTTGCTTTAACAGTAGGAGGTATAGCTTTAGAATTGTATCTACACAGAATACTTCACACAATACGGTAATGCTAATGGTTTCCTCTAGAGCGAGGACTAGGGGTCTGGAGAGGACTTATTATTCATTCTATAATCTTTTGTGCTATTACTGTCTTTTTTACTATGTCTAAAGTATGTAAGTTTTTCAATTAAAAATATTAATTAAACATTATTTTGACTAAACTTTATAATGAAAATTTATTCTCATTTAATAACCCTTAAGCTAAGAGGGAAGTGAACTGTACAGAGAGATACAGAAACCAGCTAGGTCAGCATTTTTCATAAATACAGGAAAAGAAAGTGGAGGAGGAGATGGTGCTTGAGGAACACGGTATTTCAGAAAAGAGGCCACACAATGCACATGTGCAAGATTATAACTGGTTAACTGGTTCCCAGGCCTCCATTTTTGCTGCCGGTAGAAAATAATCTGGTAGCTTCCAGGTAAATTCAGTCACGTCCAGAAATTTTCATAGTCTTTCTTTTATAAATACTGTTAATTCTGAATTCTCCTCCCTCACCGTTCTTCTCTCTTCCCTTTCTTAGCCAAATTTTAAAACATTTTTGGCTGTACCTATTGCCTGTATTTCCTCCCCTTCAGAAGTCCTTGCGCTCATCACTCTCCTGAAACACACTTTCAGGGTCTCCGAATACCCCCAGTTTGTTAGATCTAGAGGACCTTCTCTGTCCTTTTCTTATTCCACCTCCCATGGCCGTCATAAGCCATTCCCTCTTCCCAGTGTGTGTGAAGACTCACCCTCCTAGCTTTTCCCCATTTCCATAAATGGTGTGCCCTCCACTCAAGGACCCAAGCCAGAAGTCTGCATGTCATTCTTGATCATGCCCTTTCCCTCACCTTCTACATCCCATCTGTCAACAAGGTCTGTTGGTCTGTTCTTGTTGTGGCTTCCTACACGTATCTTGATTTTGCCCCCCTCTCTTCCTCTTCATCACCACAACCTGATTCAAACAACCAGCACTTCTGACTTAGTCGCCTCCTCCAAGGTCTCCTTGCTTCCCTACTTATGCCTCCAGATGTATAGGACTCCAACCAGAGAAAATGATCTTTGTTAAGGAAATAAACTCTCTCGTGTAATTTTTCTTCCCATTCTCCTTCAGTAGCTTCCCACTGATTTAAAATAAAATTCAGATTCCCTGTATGAGGGAGAGGGTATAGCTCATGGGTAGAATGCTCGCTTAGCATGCACAAGGCCCTGGGTCCAATCCCCAGTACTGCCATTTAATTAAACAAACAAACAAACAAACCTAACTACCACCCACCCAAATAAATAAATAAAAATAATTTTTAAAAAAATTCCCTGTGTGTCTGTCAAAGCCCTATATGAGCCATCCATGGCCTATTTCTCCAGTTTTATCTCAGGTTATAGTCCTTGTCCTCACTATGGTCCAGCCACACTGGTGGGATCTGATCTGCCTGGAGGACACAAGTATGGTGCCTGCATATGCTGACCCCTCAGCCTGGAATGCTCCCCGACCCCTAGCACATGGCTGGCTCTTGTCTTTCTTTGGTCCTCATCTTAACCATCACCTCTTCAGGGGAGCCATCTCCAACCACCCTTTCCTTTAGCTCCCTTTCCTTTCCTATGTAATTCTGACTTAAAACAACCTATTTGTTTTTTTGTTTGCACTTAAGATCACATGTAATAATCTACCTGTTTAGCACTGAATTCCATTTACTAGAATAAATGAAATCTCCATGAAGGCTAGGATTGTGTCTTTCTTGTTCACCAAAGCATCCCTAGGAACTACATATGGAAGACATTCGATTGATCATTGATATTGCTCTGGATTTAGGCATGCGTATTTAAATTGCGACTATTTTTCTAACTCTGCTATGATGTTCCTTATAAAAGGGAAATAAAAGTAATAATTATGCTATTCTCTTAATAAGCAGTTATAGCTTAGAAGGAAAAACATTCATGAATACAAATTTATATTCAAGCTTTTCTCAGTTATAATAAGTTGAATCATATACTGGAGAGTAAGTTCTCATCACAAAAAGAATTCAGACGTGAGACACGGAGGTTAAGAAAGGAAGGAGGGATTTTTGTCCTTATTTGGTCTTTTTTAAAAATTACTTTCATCTGTTTCTTGTTTGTTTTTGTTTTGGGAGGAGATAATTAGGTTTATTTATTTACTTATTTACTTTAATGAAGGTACTGGAGATAGAACCCAGGACCTCATGCATGCTAAGCACACATTCTACCACTGAGCTACACCATCCTCACCCTTATTTAGTGTTGGTTGAAAGTGTCATGGCATCAGTACATCATGGGTACTTCTAATCTGCAAGGCTAATTTTATTGTAATAAGGGCAAAATAAGCAAAAGGTTACATTTGAATACAGGAGATTCCTGCCTTATCCCACTTTTCTTTGACTTCCTCCAGGACACTTGTCAACCCAAAATATGTCATTTCTTATCAGTCCAAAGGTTCTTGCTTTTCTTTGTCTGCCCAAGAAACCCCATTATTTGCAAGATGTATAGTTTTCTGCCATTTGGCCCATGCCCCTCTTTCTCTGCTCATATCTAGCTATCTGCCTGCTCTAACACTGCTATTAGATCATTTTTTACTACCAATGGCAATTTTATAAGGTGCAAGCCAATAAATAGTTAAATAAAATGTATGTATCTAGTTTAAACTATTGTGTCAGGATAGATTAGATAATGCTGGGAGGGGCACTTCAATGATAGCAATAGGAATATTTGGTATAAAAGTAACACGATCTGTTACAGTAATCCTGAGCAGCTACTGCTTTCACCTGATAGTAGGTCCTTACCTTTCAGGTAAACGTCCTACCAGTAAATAGGACTAGGTTTGTGCCATTTAGCCCATTTGCAAAAGCAATAGTACATAGTAAAAACATCTACCTTAGTGTTCAGACTTGTATTTAGCATTTTATAAGTAATAATGTGGGTTTGTTGTATTTAATGAGAAGCTCTAGGTGAAGGAACAAAGCTTATAGAAATCAGGAATTCTAAAGGGTAACAGAAATCACTCAACTCGCTGATTTGAAAGATTAGTTTAGTAAAGGGGAAATCATATCATTAGGGGTCACTGACTTTGATGTACTTTTAAAAACATGTATACCTTTAAAACAACCTACAGACAAAATCCAGGGATGTTTAAGAAGTTACCTGAAATTTGGGAGCAGGTACATTTCTGAAGGCTATTTTCTTTGCTAACTTAGTCTCATGATGTAAGTAGTGACAGGTATTAGGTTGGTGTGGGAAAACAGCATGGAGCTAATTTCATTTCTTCCTTGCTCTGTACTTTCCCTTTCTACCAGGCATAGACATTTATAATATTTAAGTTCCACAGACTTCTCAGTCCAGTTCATGGGCTACAAAATAACTGATAATCGATAAATAGACATTAAAAGGATGGCACTTTGAAAGTCATTGCTTTGACTTCCCAGTGGGATTAGACAAGATGGAAGGATCCAAAATTCACCAAGAGAAGTTTCTATCGATGAGAAATAGCATTACTCACACCCTCCTCACTATCCCTTCTCCAGAGCCAGTACTTAGGTTTTAATTCCTGTCTAAATGTCCTATACATAGAAGCTCTTGGAAAGACATCACCAGTAGAAAAACAAACAAACCAACAAACATAACTTCTCTTCCGGCCTCAGTGTGCTCTGACCGGCTCATTTAAGCCTGAAGTCTTTTTTTTCCCCTGGTGCTTCCAGCCTCTCTCTCATGAAATTTGCCATTGATCCAAAAGTCAGAGATGCAAATCCAGAGAAAACTGGAAGCCTTCCAGGGCCCAGAAGTACAAAGTTAATTACCTAAGGAAAACTACAAGAAAGACTTTTGTTTTCCACCAAAATCTCCTCCCCAGGCTGTTAGTTATGTCGTCCGTGGGCCCGATCAATACATTAGCGCTTGAGAACCAAAGTCCCTTGGAATAAATTAATCTGTCAGGGAAAGAAATAAACAAAGAACAAATTAACATGTTTTAAGACATTTCTTAAATTTTCATAAAGATAGACCTTGAGACGGGATGATGAGTCCCCAGGAGCCGGCGCTAATGTTTGGTTGTAATTAAGAGTTGCTCTTTCATGCTTCATCTGATGCAGGTGGGAAATCGCCCATGTGCTTGCTGTGTGCCTTGCTCACGCTTCCCCACAAATGCCTCTGTTTACTTCATTAGTAAGGAGTGGATGTCTCACAAATCACACTGGCACATTTAGCTTGTTTCACCTGTAGCTAATACGAAAATAATGACATGCTGTATACATGTACACACACACACCAGACAAGCATGCTATTTCTTAAGGAACCTCTGTGTGTTAACTTTTTAGTGCCTCAGAAGGACCTCATGACCTATCCCGTGACAGACTATACCCATCCAAGAGGCTTTGCTGACAAAGGACCCTGGTGCGCCCCACCCTGGGTGTAGGTGTGGTGTCAGTGCTGACAGTTAGCAGGAAGGGCAGTAACTGGGTGCAGGTTACTCCTCTGGAAGGACTAAGTAAGGACTCATTTAGATCCGAGAACCGGAAACCCATCTCAGACTAGCTTAGGCCGTAATGCAGTTGATTAGGGTTTAAACCATGTCCTTAGGCCCCTGTCTCTCTCCTTCTCCCGATGCTGCTTACTCCTTTTGGGCTGTTACGTTCCATGCTGGTAAAATGGCCACTGCCAGTCCTGAGACTACTTCACTAGGTAGAACTTGAGATCCCAAAGGACAGAGGGCTCTCTCTCCTCCAGTGTCCACATCTTAGATCTCTTAGAGGAACTCCAGCCCTGTCTGGCTGGTGTGTCCACCTCTGGACTCATCACTGTGGGTGGGAAAGGGGAACTCTGCTGGGCCAGAGCTGGGCCATATGTTCAGCCTGGTCTGGGAAAGAGGCAGAGGAGAGGAGGGCAACTACATCCAAATTCCTGGCAGGTCTTTGGTAAAATAGAAAACTCTTTTACCAAAGCAGAAGGGGAGAGATGCTAGAGCAAAACAACCGGTGTCCACTTGGAAAAAATTTTATTTCTATCATATTCCTCATGCTCCATTGCTGAATGTAGCTAATTTTCAGAAGGAGAGGCTCAGGCAGAGATCTCTGTGGTTACACAGCAGGTCTGTGCTCTGTTGACAAAATTGATTACCCCTCTATCAGGTGGTCAGTAATTTTTCTATCAAGTTCTAAATAAAAACTCCCAGTTTTATTCCCTGGAATAGCAGAAATGAGACATCTTTTCCAGCTGTGGTGGCTCTCTCCAATACAATCATTTTCTTTTTATATCCCTGTACACATTTAAGTGTTACTCTACTTCATGGAACATATTTGTACTACACAGCTTAGTACTTACCATTACTATAGCATACCCAGGGGAAAAAAACAGGGTACAGTACTTTTTATCAGTTGAGAACTTTTAAAATACTTCTGTATTTGAATAATTTCATAACTCGGCACTCTTGAGGATTTTGCATTTGAGTAGCAGATAAAATCTGAATTGCATATTTTGATGTGAGATGCCTGTTCTAATTATTGAGCAATTTATATATTGTGAAGCTAGTTTATGTAATTCTCAGTACACAGAGACAAAGCTGGAAATATACTCTTCAAAGCTATGTTATCACAGAAAAGATACAGAAGTCTCTGGAGCAAGGAGTTGCAGACCTGGGAGGCCAGAAAAACCCACTGAGTCTATTTGGGAAGGAGAATAAGTATAGCTTGACTTCACTAACCTTCGTGTAGGACTTGCAGATCAGCCCTGGGTAAGAGCATAGCAAAGTCATCAGCACTGCAAACAAACTGTTCTGGAATGATTAGAATTAGCAGGTCAGCCCTGTTGGCAATTAGATGGGCACCATCTAGATTCTCATGAAGCAGAGATTTGGCTGACTCAGACACTGCCTCAAAATAACTTAATGTAATGTCACATAGATGCAGTACACATGATTAGGGAATTGTGTTTAAATAAAGATTCTATGAACAAGTCGTATGTCTTAAATGATTATGCGTTGTGAGTGGTGTCACTGGGCCTTGAGAAAGGAAGTCCAGCAGTGCCAGTGCTCAGGACCTTTGGAAAAGCAGATTACTCACTGGGTCCTGCCCTACTACTTCTTTTTTTAAAAATAATCTTCATCACTTTCTAACATTTTATATACCATATGATTCATTATGCTTATTGTTTGTTACGTCTCCTTAAGGGCAGAGATCTTTGTTCACTGCCAGAGTCCCAGTGTCTGGAACAAGGTCCAGCACAGAATAGGCTCCGAATAAAATTGAATAAGCAGTACGGGAAGGATTTCAGCATCAGGGAGGAAAGGACCCACTGACCCACTCTCAGCAATGGAGCTGGGTTAGAAGGGAATCATGATTCTGGGTCCAGCATGACAACGATAAATGAACTCATCCCACCCCACAAAGCCTGGTAGCAGGTCCTCTAGGGGAGGAAGACACCATGTTTGTGAAATGAGCAAGAGGTCTGTTTATTTCCATAATATTTCAGGACACCAGCAACCCGTTCTTAGCAGCACATGACACATCATCTGTTGTGCTTATCTTCCTCCTCACTTCACAAAAGACTCAAACATTCTTCTTTTGAGAACTGAAAGGTCCCACAGGCTGGGTTCAGAAGAAGGGATCTGTCCCTGGTAAGGGCAGAGGCCCAGATGGGCAGTTATGACCAACGGTGACAACTCAGGGCAGCCAGAGCAGACGAATCTGGTAACGAGGAAGAAAGGAGTTCTTCAGTAGCCTCCTGCCTTCTCTCAACCCCAGTATTTTTAAACACTCATAAACTAGTCTATGTACCAACCCTAGATGAATCTCTATTAACCTCACTGCCATACTCAGTAATTACTTTTCAGAAGCATGAAAACCACCTCTCACCAACGTTTACTTTAGAGTGCTGAACAATCCTGCTTGCTGGTACTTACTTCTCACACCTGCCAGGGATCTGAGTTCACACTGGCTGATGGGACTTCACAGTGAACAGAATAGATTCAGAGATTATTCTGTTTGATAGCTTAAGCTGACTTTTTCCAGCCTGCCTTGCACGCTGGTCACCACTGGCCACCACCCAAAACTCAGGCACTCTAGTCACCCTGTGCTCTCATTGCTTATCCCACTGTTTCTGGGTTTCCTCTCCTCTGACCCATCCCTTCTTCTGGCCACCATTTCGCCTAAAGTCTTGACTAGAGCCCCATCCAGCAGGACCTGGGGATGGGGGAGGGTTTAGGGGTAGAATCATGCTCTAATTAGTGCTGGATTTCCATGATTTAAAAGTCACGTTCACATAGTCACACTGATACACCTCAGAAAACTCAAAATCAGCACGAGCCCAACTATAGAACTTTCAGGACAGGATTCCTCCATGCCTTATGTCCACAAGGTTCTGTCTCTGGGGATTTGCATGTCTCTTTTTAAATAAGCTCTGTCCTGTGTGACAGGACCTTTAATTAAAACACTATTTCTAACAGGCTGGCCAATAATGAATATAAATTTGTCTGAAGTTTAGGATAGGATGATTAAAAATGATTCGCATCCACCTCTCAGAATCTTATGTTTCTGCTGGTCTGCCAACCCCCTTGATTACCTCTCCAAATGGTGTCCACTGCCTCAGTCAACAGCCAATGTCGCCTGACCCTCCACCCTACTCTGGTAACCCTGAATCTCTACAGTGTCCTAGATCTTCCCTGTTACTTTTTCTTCTTCCCAGGCATCTATAAACTTGCCAGAAGCTTCATGAGAATAATTTTAGTTACTATTCATTCTTAACAATACCAGAAAAATACACTGACCGTGTCAAAACAAATATAGCCCTGAGTCCTCACACTGGCTGCTTTGTTATCGGAACTAAAGGTATACTGAAGTCAAATGTTAGAACCACACAATGATGAGCTGGAATGCAAATTTCTCTGAATTCAGCCATACTATTAATGATTCTTGCAATGAGATTAGCAGCTTGTTCTAAATTAGTATTGTAATATATCTTAAAGGTCACATTATGAGGCTTCTTTATTCTGGAAGCCTTTTTTCTGAAAAGAAATACAATTCTGTGTTTTAAACATTTTTTTCTCACATATTTATAGATAAGGTGAAGGGGGAGGGGCACCCAACAGTCTAAAAAAAAAAGAAAAGGAGAGAAAAGCAACTTAATGAGTAATGTGAACCCAGTCAGTGACCAGGTATGTGCAATATGTGACATCTATGACTGCCTATATCTGCCACTGCTATGTGCAGATTGCCTTAGAATGATCTTAGAAAGAGCCCTGGCTTGTTTTTAAATTTTTATTGTGTCAAAAATTACAACTTGAGTGATCAACTTGGGCACATCCTAAGTAAAGTCACCAGGTTTTCTCTTTTTAGTCATGGATTGTATTCTAATGCATAGACTACAGTTAAATGTGTTATTTGCTATGAACTCTGCCCGGCACCTCAGGCCTCATAATGCCCGTTACCTCATTATCGAGCATGGATGTTCTGATCACTAGCCACTATCAAACTGTTAAGAGTTTCCTGGGCTGGTCCCACCCCAGGTACCAATGACTGGTCCATTATGGCCAGGGGTTGACGTGGAAATGTGGCTACCTGGCCCTACTCTCAAAAAGAAAGAACCCACTTTGAAAATAACATCCCTGTTCATGTTTCTTTCCCCAAGGAGGGGTCTCCATGAAGTCCTTTTTTAAATCCAGCTCCAGCAGCCTCTTTCCTTCCAGATGGTGCATGGAGCCAAGCCTGTCAGAGACCCTTAGTCTCCTGCTGCCTTTTAATGCTGGTCCTTGATTGCTAATGACCCCCAGCTGGACTGGCTCCTCAACCCATTTAACCCCTCTCTGCTGGGTTCCCACCCCACGCAGGGTGAGAGGCAGTGAGAGCTGAAAGTGGGAAGGTGCCAAGTCATCCAGGACCTCCCGCCCATTCAGAGCTCGTGGCACATTTCCCAGCGCCATCGTGAATGCCCAGCATTGCTCCAGTGTAGAGCTACTGTTAATATAATCTTCACTGTATTGTCAGATAAATGCTACCAGGTTTCTGATTATTAATATTTCATTTGGCTAAGCCAGGAAACCCTGACAGAGTGTTTCCTTTAGGATTCAAAGGTTGAGGACTACTAATATAAATCCCCTGAAATATGTTAGTCTGGAAACTTAAAATTAAATTCCATGAGAACTGTCTTACAGTCTGGTCGACCTTGGTAATCGGAGCAGCTCATATGTGTCACTATACAAAGTCACTGCAAAGAAGCCTGAGTGAAGGTGATAATTTCCGTATCAAGGCCTAAATCACTGTACAACACAGGAGATACCCCTTTTCAGATATTCTGATAAGAATTGCCAGTATTTACTTTGGTTGAACTTGGCTTGTTTTTTACAACATGCTGGAATGTGCTTATAGTTGTACTGGTCAGGTGACCCAGGGAAAGGGAAAAAAGTGGATGACAATTTGTTGAGAGATCTTGAGTCCATTGGAGAAACTCAGGTCTCTTACGACCACCTCATGACAAAATAAAGGGAAGTGGAGGGCATGCAAAGTCATCATTCTGTGTATTGTTTCCACAGTGGATTTTCATTAACCTCATATCAAATTGTAAGAAAACAAGGCAAAGAAATTTAGTAGTTCTGTATGACCCTAAGGAACTGAAGTCTAAACTCTTGATCTGAGGAGAGAACTGAGAGCTTTGTGTCTCACTATTTTTATAAATCTTTAAATGTTTACTGGTAGTTGGACCAGATTTGATTGACAGAGTACTAAAGAAATTTTTTTCCAAAATGAAACACAAAATAGGAAAATAACCCACATGTAATTATTTTCTATTCAACTTTGTTTCCCCCAGATACTTCCTATTTTATTGGGATTTTTGGAGATTAAAACTGAAAGAACCAGAGTGATCTGTTTTCACCACTAATACTGCATTGATTTCACTTTTGCATCTCATTAGTTTAATACAAACAAAAGTCATACCTGTGATTTCATTCTGTCTATTATTCACATCCTCTACTATTTCTCATACATGTACACACACACCTGCCAGTCATTTGTGTGTATAATCTCCTCCAAACCAACTCATTCATCCTAATGACTGCTCTCTCTACCTGTAAAAATATTTTAGAATTTATGAACCTGGGTGGGTGTTTGTACAGCTGTACGATATTAACCAGTACATTGCAGTTTTTGCTCCACAGCTGGGAAAAGGCTAAATAAGTGAGCTTAAAATGTAGTCTTTTGGTCCATCAGTAACCAAATGACTCAGAAAAGGGTTAGGATGAGGCCACCTTGTGCAACATTGCTTTTTAAATGAGTGAATTGTGTTAGAATGAAGTTCTGGTGTCATTGTGGAGAATTTTTCCTCCTGAAGCCTGAATACATCTTGATTGGTTGTCTTCAAATTCCAACAAGCCAGTGGGGTCAATGGCATTTATGTCCATTTTGCAGATGAGGTACTAAGAGGCCAAGTGGCAGGAGCTTCGTAGTCACAGCATCTTAAAGTTGGATGGGACCTTAAAGAGCCTCTGGGCTAGTGATTTTCACCGTTTACCTGCTTTGATGTAGGTTTTATGCAACAAATCTCCTTCAGCACGTCTTCCACTGCACACTAACACTCCTGCATTGGGAAGGCGCATGACTCCACAGAGAACAGCTCCAAATCTCCAGGCAAGAACACATGTGATGTGCCACACCAACATCCTCTGTTGAAAAATCGCTCTACCTGTCCAAACCCCTTGTCACAGATAAAACGTGGCAGCCTAGAGCAGGGTATGCAACTCACCCAAGGTCACGTACCAGTAAGTTCCAAAACTTGAACTATGCCCAGGCCTTCTGACCCCAAGTCCAGTGCTAGTTTCACTACAACTGACCAGCCCTTTGTATACTAACAGCAGGAACTGGAACCAGGTCCCCAACTTAGAGAGCAAGTCAGAGCCGAGGATGAACGCCCCAGGACCCCCTGCCACAAGGAATCAAAGACCCTGTCACAATTTGTTTAGTAAAACCAGCACTATCTGGTGTCCCATATCGTCCAGCATTTAAAATGTCGTTCCAATCTTCAAAGACATTCTTTCATTCCATTTTTATCTGCTTTTACCCAGGACATTGTTTCCCAGCTCCCGAGTAGTTCACTAGGTGATTTGCATCTCATTAGGAGCTCCAGAAATGACATCTCCCAGCCTGCTGCCTGGCGTTGTGGGTCCGTTAAGCATCAGATCCAGGTCTCAGATTTTTTTCTTGTTGACATTTTTGAGAAAGCTGAATTAATGCTGTTTTCCCACGGGGCACAGTTTGGGTGGCCATTTTGGCCTTACTTCCTGCCCCTCTAGAAGACCAAAGTTAGTGAACAGTTGTCGGGGAGGGTAGAGATGATGTCAGCCATCCCTGCATGAAGACACCTAGCTGGAAAGGAATATTGTGAGACCTCAAAATAAGCAGTTAAAAAACTCCGACAAGCAGAGAGATGGGACATGATGCAGATGTTCTGAGTACTATACAAAGCAAAACAAAAAGAAAGGAAACAGCAGCCACCCATTGGAATCTCTATAACTGATTCTAAACTTGCGCCTTTTAAAACACTTTTGACTAGTTCCAAACCTCCTGACACCTCAGAGTTATTGCCTTACATTTACGTTTTGCTTTAAAGGGAGTCTTACTGGGTCCAAATGGCTTTTTGGCTTTGTCAGGCATTCATACCGAAACCTCCAGGAGAGCCCTGAGCAGCATCAGACCTCCGGATACTGGACATCTTGTTTCCATGATCAGCACAGTTGTCCTCTTGGAATAAGAAATTATTTTCCTGGTGTCCAGGGAAATGAATGTTGGCTTCGGGCTCAAGCCATTTGAGGCGGCCTCCAGGGCAAAGACGATGCCTGACAATGCCGGGAGCCGTGCTGGAGATGCTTCCCCTTCCCAGAATTCTGTCTGCTCTGCCAAAACTTCTCTGACCCGATGCCCACCTTTCAAGATGGCAGCTAGCTAATCTGCAAAATCAACCTCACCTCTTAGGAAAGGGTTAAATCCCTGGCTTTCCCAACCCTGCCTACAAATTAAAATCATCGGAAAGGATTAGGGACTTTAAAGAAAAAAAACAGTAACAATGCCAGAGACCTAATCCTAACCAACTGAATTAGGATGTCCAGCAATAAGGCTGAGTCATCTGTATTTTTAAAAAGGCCTTCAGGTGACTGTAATGTACAACCAGGGTGGAGAACCACTCTCACACAGCAAGAATTATGACAACCCGTGCTCTGCCTCGGGTGCCATGTTCTCTCTTTTCATATGTCATCTGTCACCCTCATTACAACTTTACCTGGGCTATCATCAGCAGCAAGTTCAGATCTCTAACAAGTGCTGGAGAGTGGATTCCTACTCAAGTTTTTCTGATTCATTTGGTTTGTTTTTTTTTTTCTTTTGCAACATTCATGTTTCTCAAAGTGTGGGACATGCATCTCTGGTAGTCCACAAGTTGATTAGCTGATTTTAGATGGTGTGAGGGTATGACCTTAAGTAACACCGAATTATGTAAAAGAAAGTTGCTCATTTTACAATTCTCAGTTTAAATGTTTCAAATTAAAAAGAAAGTCATAGTGGTATTAGTATGTCTTAAATTCCTCTCACATTTACTCACCTGTCTTTTTAACAAATCTTTAAGGAGCCCAGAACATTCTGTGGAAAACAGAATCTAACTCGGGTGTGATAGTATTGTTTAGTTCTCATTGACTTGACTTTATGGTTTACTTCTTTTTATAGCAAATGACACTTATTTTCCATTTACAGTAGTGAATAAAGTTTCATTTTTATAGAAATGTATTTAAGTGAAAAAAGAAATTGGTTGGTTTTTAAAATATTAAATAAGGAATAGTACAGGCGTCTTGAAGAGAGCAAAAAAAAAAAATGTTTAAGTGGCAGATGAATGACAGAAGTTTAAGAAATACTTTCCTACAACATGGCAATTTTAAAAATAGGCATCTCCACACCTGTTAGTCAATGGGACTGCTCATCTACCATTCCATCACACCAGACAGGCAACTGGTTCCATCCTTTCTGGTCCAGCCAGGACCTTTGAACTTTGCTGCTACTTCCAGGTCAAGAGGAATCTTTATTACAAATGGGTAAGAACCATGGGGAGGGGAAACGATAGACATTCACCCTCTCAAGTAATCAGTGAAATGCAAATCAAAACAAATGACATGCTATTTTTTCACATATCGAATTGTCAGGCTGTTTCTTAAAGATGCTGTCCCATGTTGGTAAGGGCCTTCAGAAACAGGTAATCTCATGCACAGGTGGTAGAAGTATATTTTGCTACACAATTCCTATACAATTGGAAAGAAAAATAGTAAATATTTTAAATTATGTATAGTCTTCAGCCAGTAATTCTATCTTCTAGGGATGTATCCTAAGAAAATAATGTGAATTATCAAAGATCAAACTATGAATATGTTCCTAACAGCCTTGCTTTTTGTAGAAAAACATTGGAAACAACTTCCATCCCCAAAATAAGAAATTATACAAGTTAGTCATGGTTCATTCATTAAATGAAATAGCATGCAACTATTAGAAATGATACAATTTAGAGGGGGGAGGGTATAGCACAGTGGGAGAGAGCATGCTCAGCATGCATGAGGTCCTGGGTTCAATCCCCAGTACCTCCATTAAAAATAAATAAATAAACCCAATTACCTCTCCTCCCCCAAATAAACAGAAATGATGGCATTTAGGCTAATCTGGAAGGCAGAGAAGAAACTTGTTCCAGCATTTGCTACTATTATGGGAAAGGGATCGGAGGTGGGTAAAAGATAGTTTTTCACTATTAACTTATTTGAACATCAGGTTCATTCATTACTTTAAAAAATGTAACTCTAAAAGTGTGATACTGTGTTGAAAATAGGTTAATATTGAAAAATATTTATGACTCTATTGTGGAGAAATGCAGTAACAACTTAGATGAATTAACTAAATGTTTTTTGGTTAAAAAAAGTAAATAACATATTCCTAAAAAATGTTGAAAGGATATTAAGAAAAAATACTTAATGAACCTTATTTTTAAAAGGCTCATTTCATCCCCCTCCTTGGTAGGTTTAGGTTCCCCAGAGGTGTCTCGGGATAGGAAAGTCCTTGGCAATAATATCCCAATTGTCAGAAACAAAGAGTGGACCATATTGATGAAACAGATCTTAACAAGAATGATGAATAGTCACCATTCGTTCATTCATTCATTATTTGTTGACTGTGTGCCAAACCCTGAGCTATGAAACAGTTTCAGGGGAAGTTATTACCTCTTGTCTAACTAAAAAGGAGAAAATTCCACATAGACAATTTATAACTCCACCGTCTTCCACAGGCACTAATTTAACTCAGGGATGTTTTCTTTGTAGCAGTTTTGCAATTTTGAAGAAGATTGTTCATGACATAACATGGCAACTGGGAAAATTTGTAGCTTTCCTTTCATCTTAGAAAGGAAGATCTGAATTACATGCACCCCAGGAGAAAATCTCTCTTTCTGGTTGTGTGTGTGTGTTTTACAAAAGCCCAATGAATTCCTTAGTCCCTCCTGAAGTTAGATGTGGTAAGGTGAAAACTCAGAAAAACATCTCAGTTAAAGAACTAGTATAATGACAGAAACCATGGCCTAGGCCTTGGGGTTTGAATCAAAAGACCTGAGTTCAGGAGGGAGGGTATAGCTTAGTGTTAGAGCCTGTGCTTAGCATGTACAAGGTCCTGGGTTCAATCCCCAGCACTTCCATTAAAAAATAAATAAATGAAACTAATTAACCTCCACCCCAAAAAAATCTTTAAATAAACTTTAAAAGTTAAAAAAAAAAAAAAAAGACCGAAGTCCAAGCCCAGACCCAGCAGAGGGGCCCAAGGTTTCTGGGCTTCAGATCCCTTAGATGTAAAAGCAAGGAGCCAAACCACGGGGGTTTATCATCCTCCATGACATGACTTAACTTTCAAAATTTGAACTTCCAGGGCATGATTTCTCCCCTCCTGCTCCCTGTCAAAGCTCTGAGCATCCTTGACAGAGCCCATGCCTCAGGGCATATCAGGAACAAGTGGTTTACAACACACTGGTTGTTTATCTAAAATTCACATCTAGCCGAGTGTCTTTTTTTTTTTTTTAACTAAATCTGGCAACCCTAATTTCATGGATGTCATAATTCCACAATTTTCTATAGACTGCATTTTTGACATAGTGTAGGTTATGGCAGACTTTCTGCCAATATGGTTCTTATTGGAAAGGAAAACTTCAGTGTTGCCTAATACAGTGGCTCTCAACCGTGACTGCATGTTTGAACCATCTAGGGAGATTTAAAATATATATGGGTATATATATATACCCATATATATCTAAACCAATGTGTAGGTCCTGATCTGGGCATTAGTATTTTCAAAAGCTGAACAGCTGCTGTAGTGTGAAGAAAATGACCCTGAGTAGAGTGTATCTCATAACTCTGTATAGGATTTGCCATCTGTAAATCTAGAACACTGAACACTCTGCTTCACGAGGGTGTTTTACTTGGCAAGTGACCCTGGGACTGCCTCATCCACACAAAGGCAATCAACTCAGCAGTCATACTGCTCAGAAAGTATCCATGTCTGCTCAGGCCCTCAGGGAGGATGCAAAAGACTATAGCCCTCCCAGGAACCCTGCTCACTGCTGTCCATTCCTCAGGGACCTGGAATCCATACTGTCCCACCAAACCAGGGGATGTTTGGGCTGTATGCCCCATCCTGCCCTCCCTAGGGTTGGCCTTCCCTCACTGCAATCCTGCCAGGAAATTTACCAGACCTAACGTATCTGGAGTGCGTGATGGAAAGTGATACACTCAGTGTTAGGGGATAGTGTTAGGAAAGAGCATTTGTGGCCAAAATAGCTATAACTCAGCAAGTCAAACAGAGTAGAGGAAGTCGTCTCCTGGGAGAGAATAATAAGCCTCATTTGTGACTTAAAATTGTGTTTGAATCAGAAGGTAAAAAGGACACCGGGCTAGATTTGAGTTTCAGATAAACTACCACCTACTCTCTAACATCAGTATGTCCCCAATACTGACTGCACCAGGTATACTTACACAAAAAAGGTATTGGTTGTTTATCTGAAATTCAGATTTAACTAGGTACCCTGTATTTGATCTGGCAACTCTAGTTGGGATATACCTTCAATAAAGAAAATTGAAATATTAAATTTCCTCCCCAGTTGTTCACAGTTATGTAACAAAGCTGTCAACTGATTTCAGCTATTTGTCTCTCTCCAAGAGTTTGGCCAACTGTGAAGCCACACAGTGTAATGATTTGGAATTAGGAAATAAAGGAGTGTGCATTTCCTGGTGCTCTTGAAACTCCTCTATATTTCTTCCATTTTCTGACAGATTTATCTCCAGTTTGTTGGAGTTCTTTTTTTCTTTTTTTTTATTATATATATATATATATCTTTAATTTACGTATAGTCAGTTTATGATGTGTCAATTTCTGGTGTACAGCACAATGCTTCAGTCATACATGAATATACATATATTTGTTTTCGTATTCTTTTCCACCAGAAGTTACTACAAGATATTGAATATACTTCCCTGTGCTATATAGTATGAACTTGTTGTTTATCTATTTCATATATAGTAGTTAGTATCTGCAGATCTTAAACTCCCAACTTATCCCTTCCCACCCTCTTTCCCCTCTGGTAACCATAAGTTTGTTTTCTATGTCTGTGAGTCTGTTTCTGTTTTGTAAATAAGTTCATTTGTCTTTTTTTTTAGATTCCATATATGAGTGATATCATATGGTATTTTTCTTTCTCTTTCTGGCTTACTTCACTTAGGATGACATTCTTCAGGTCCATCCATGTTGCTGCAAATGGCATTATTTTATTATTTTTTATGGCTAAGTAGTATTCCATCGTATAAATATTCCACACCTTCTTTAACCAGTCATCTGTCGATGGACATTTAGGTTGTTTCCATGTCTTGGCTTTGTAAATAGTGCTGCTATGAACATTGGGGTGCATGTATCTTTTTGAATTAAGGTTCCGTCTAGGTATATGCCCAGGCGTGGGATTGCTAGATCGTATGGTAAGTCTATTTTTAGTCTTTGGAGGAGTCTCCATATTGTTTTCCATAATGACTGCACTAAACTACATTCCCACCAACAGTGTAAGACGGTTCCCTTTTCTCCACAGCCTCTCCAGCATTTATCGTTTGTGGACTTTTGAATGATGGCCATTCTGACTGGTGTGAGGTGATACCTCATTATAGTTTTCATCTGCATTTCTCTAATAATTGGTGATATTGAGCATTTTTTCATGTGCCTATTTGCCATTTGTATGTCTTCCTTGGAAAATAGCTTGTTTAGGTCTTCTGCCCATTTTTGGATTGGGTTTTTTCTTTTTTCTTACTAAGTTGTATGAGCTGTTTATATATTTTGGAAATTAAGCCCTTGTCAGTCTCATCTTTTGCAAACATTTTCTCCCATTCCATAGGTTGTCTTTTTGTTTTGCTTATTGTTTCCTTTGCTGTGCAAAAGCTTGTAAGTTTAATTAGGTCCCATTTGTTTATTTGTGCTTTTATTTCTAGTTCTTGGGTAGATTGCCCTAGAACATTGCTGAGATTTATGTCAGATAATGTTTTGCATATGTTTTCTTCTGAGAGGTTTATAGTGTCTTGTCTTATGTTTAAGTCTTTAAGCCATTTTGAGTTAATTTTTGTATATAGTGTAAGGGAGTATTCTAACTTCACTGATTTACATGCAGCTGTCCAGTTTTCCCAACACCATTTGCTGAAGAGATTGTCTTCACTCCATTGTATGTTCTTGACTCCTTTGTCAAAGATTAATTGACCAAAAGTTTGTGGGTTTATTTTTGGGCTCTCTGTTCTGTTCCATTGATCCATATGTCAGTCTTTTTGTACCAATACCATGCTATTTTGATTACTGTAGCTCTGTAGTATTGTCTGAAGTCTGGGGTGTTGGAGAATTCTGTGACAACGCAGAAGAGAAAGATGCATTCAAGGTCTCAAGAAATCAAAAAGTTCAGGGGGTAGAAAAGTTTCAGGGATTCTTGGAAAGGAAAGAGACCTGTGTCATATGCAAAGACCTAAGTTCAATGCAAAGGAAAGAGATCTATGTTAAATGCAAACTGGTATTCATAACATGATATACTTTTTTAAAACATGATATAGGTAGGTAGTACCCAGAGTATCACAAACTGGAGAGTGTGGCTTGGCTTAGATATATTTATATGAAGTGAAAGTTGGCTACTTATGAATATGAACATCATTGTCTTCAAAATAAATAACACATATTCTAATGGATATCTTCAAACTTGAATTGGCCAGTTTATTTATATAAACTAGTCAAAAGAACTAGATAATTGCCAGATAACCCTATTGTTTTGCAACTCTTATGAGCAAATTGATTGGCTCAAGAGCCAGAAGACAGGGATGCAGGCTTCCACTCTGCCACTTGCAGATTTAGCCTTTCTTACCTGTAGTTTCTTTATAAGTTGAAAGGATAATATTGTTATTCCTACATGCCTCATTGATTTTTTTATTTTTAAGGGAAAAAAATCATGATAAACTTCTTAAAGTGCACACATATTTAATCAGTCTGCTGTGTGCTATTTTATATTTTGCTTCTTTTTCTGAATTTTGAATTTATATATATATCAGTTTCATACCTATGTTTATCCTAATAGATACCTTCATGGTATGACATCGTATTTCTATCTCAGAGTTAACTTTTTCCCAATTATTAAATATTTACCATGTTTCTAGCTTTTTTCTATTGCAGGAAGTACTTTCATATCCATCTTCATACAGTAGTGTTTTTTTCTCTTTTGGTTTACTTTATTGGGACATGTTTCTTGGAACAAGTTGCTTAGCTTTTGTTATCTATTATCAAGTTATTTTAGGGGAGGTGGAGCCTATGGACTCATCTATGTACCTGAGTCTAATCCCATGATGTCTTTTGACCTTTTGATTTATCCTAATTAATAGAAAGGCAGTAGTAATTGTTTTAATTGAAGCTGTTTGTCAGGGTGGCTGAACATTTTTCAGTATCTTATTTAATAATTGCATTTCAACATATATGAATATTTCTCCATCTTTCTCTTACCTTAGCCTTCCCACACTATGGATAGTAGATTTTTATGTGTATATTTTTAAATTTGTTTTTATCTTTCTGTTGTACTTTCTTTCATCTTAAGTTTTTGTTACTGTCCATCCAGGTAGAATATTTTACTTTAGTGCGATTGAACCCATCCTTGTCCCTAATATCTTCTTCCACTGTTAAGATAGTCTATTTCACTTCCTTCTAAAGTTTTTATGGGGATATTTAAAATGTGTAACTGTGTAACTCATCTGGAATTTATTGTGGCCTGTGAGAATCAAGAAGTACATTGAAAAAAGTAAAAGATTTAGAATTAAAAAAAAAACTATTTTGATTCCAGCAGCAATAGCTATGGCTGTAAGTAAATCATTTAACCTCTTAAGACTCAGTGTCCTCTACTAGACTGAAGGCAGGGACTTTGTCTTATTTCTCTTTGTCTTCCCCACAATATCCAGCAACATACCTTACATATAGGCTAACTTTAATGAGATCTGTATTTAAGTTGTATTTTTTGCATATTGCTGTCCAGTTGTTCCAACAACATTAATGGAATAATGATACATTTCCCAATTATTTATTTGGTTTCCTGTGATTAATCATATATATCAATGATACCCAGATTTGTTTCAACAGCAAAGCACCTGGAAATTTTGACACTTTTTGCAAAGCATCATGAAATATGGAGGTATTAAAGTTAAAATAATGAAAATTAAAATTTGATGCTAAATCAGATACCAGCTTACACTAGATTCTAGTATGGCATAGATACCATCAGACACCAACAGTTTGTTTTAATTTATCTGAGAAATGTTAACATAGAGAAAATTCTCTCCAGTAACTGAATTCTTTCTAAGAATCAGGAAAAGAATACCCACCTATGGAACAGCAAGTACATCAAGAGCGAAAGTTGAGAACCACATCTTACATTAAGCATTCCCAGTTGAGACTATAAATAAAAGCTTTTAATCAATTGTAAACTTTACATAAAGTCCTACTGAACTGGGCTGAACTCCAGCTGAACCCAAAAACTATTTAAGATCAGTCTTTCGAGTTGCCAAGGTTGGAAGTCCCATAACAGTAGAAAGTCTAAGAGAGAGTAGATGTCAGATATCCAATGCATGTTCACACCAGCAACCTTAACTCTAGACACTTCTGTTCATTAGTCTGTGAAACAGAGGAAATAACATACAAGAGCCTCAGAACTTCATGTTCTGCCATCTTACAGAATATGGACTTTGAAAAGCATCTGGAGGTATACACGTTGGAACTCTCAGAAAGTACCCATTGCAGTTCTGGATTCCTTATACTCTGAGGACAGTGCCAGTTCAAGCATCTGGAGTCCTGTCCTCTGCACAGTTCCTGAAGATGTGGTCAGGGGTGTCTATTAAGGCTACTGGAACCCTCTACGAGTAACATCACTTTGCTATGCTAATTAGTATTTCTTCATGGCGCTTACTTTTACTTAGAACTTTGACTTTTTAAAAGAATGTTTTTTGTTAACAAGATAGACAATATGCTGTAGTTAAAAAAAAAAAAAAAAAAAAACTGCCAAAACAGGAGTTAAAAGATCTAGGGTTGGGTCCCCACTCTGCCACTTGCTCTGGGGTGAGTCATTCAATGTTTATGGGCTTCAGTTTCCTTTTCTGAAAAAAAAATGGGTATTTAAAAATGGATGGCTCCTAAAGTCCTGTATGGTTCTAATAGTCTTGTTCAAACATAGATTCGCTCCAATTCAAAAAAATAAAGATGCAAAACTTCATACTGATAAAGAAACTGATCATTTCCTATTCACATTGGTCCTTGCTGAGTCATTCTTCACTTAGAAAATTCCCCCAGAATTTCCTTGTATAGGAGGAACTTCTAATGAAAAGACACTATAATTCCACAAATCTCCAACTCTTTGTTATAAATAATTATGATATACCCTTGGTCCAGGAAGTGATATCTCTTCCCCAGACTATGACATTCATGAACAGTATTCTGTATCAGCTCTGTGTGTATGTGTGTGTGTGTTGGTAAGAAGTGAGAACTCCTGAACCCTCATTCAGATATAGTGCCAAAAGGACAGCAGATTTCACGAAAATCATCAGCTTAGAAGGGAAAAAAAATCATGACTTCATTGGACACATGGTTTCTTGATCTCCAGTGCCCTTTTGGTCCAGGGTTCTGAAATCAGGACAAACATGGAGAGGCGTCTCCATGAACTCATGCAGTCATCCTTCCCCCTTTCTCCTTTACGCTGCCTCCAGAGACTGCACGGCTCAATGGCATTGTTCAAAGCGCTTCAGAAAATACTAGCACAAACCATTTTCCCTTGAAAATGTATCCCACCAAAATGTTTGCTTCTTATCTACCCAAGGGTGTGTGTGCTCCAGATGTCTTTAAACTCTCACTGTAGGATGTGGTGCAGACGGTCCCAGATTGCCTTCACTGCCTTAACTGAGTTCTCTCTCTTCTCCTCTACAAAGGCTGACCACCAACCTCTACTTCACTAGCATGGACAAACCAATTTGCTTTCCGTCATTCTTGACGGCTGACTCAGATAAGAAGGATGAAGCCAAAGTTGACGACAGCTGCCCTTGTTTACGCTTACCCACCCCTGGGTGTGTGTGTGTTTACAGTGATATTTCTCCTACTATTAGCAAAGCTCCAACATGCCCATTACAGTGAGACACAGTTTCTACTAAGTGTATTTATGCGATGAGCAATTTTACACTTAATTTTCCCCAAACTTCCTATGGTTTACAGTCAAGTTTTGCTGTCTTGTTGCAGATTCAAAAAATGATCTTGCACAGAAGCAGCGTACACCTCGCCGAAGATGTCAGCAGCCCAAAATGTTGAGTAGCCCTGAGGACACCATGTACTATAACCAGTTAAATGTGAGTTCAAGGTGGCCATAAAGCTGTTTCCCTGGCTTTGTTTCCAGTTAATAATTCTGTTATTAATACCTGTTCCAGCCCCTGCAGCCCCACCCCCACTCTCTTATACTCTCGTCTTGAACATGTGCTTAGGCTCTTTATCTGTTGCTTTCATGTCAGGATGTGTGCCTTCACGGTGAATAATTGATGTGGTTTATCAAAGACGAGCAAGATGCATGCTTCATCAGGCTCACTTGAGCCCTTTGATCAAAAAAATTATGCTGTGACTTCTGATATTATCAGCATCTGCTTGCATTCAACACAAAATCACTTTGAATTAAAAATTAACGACTTGCTGCTTTGCTTTGACTGTGTGTTCTTGGCCCTCTCCACAGGGAACTCTAGAATATCAAGGGAGCAAGAGGAAGCCAAGAAAACTTGGGTAAATATCTGTCTTCTTAGTTCTAAGCAACTGTAAACAGAAGGGGTCCTTTGTGATATTACAGAAAACGCCAAACTTTCCAGAGAGACTTCTAAAAATATGCAGTGGGGATATCACCACTATTATTGGCATTGGAAACTACTTTTCACAGTAGCAAGTATACAAAACTTGAATCTATTCTGTCAGAAGAGACTGAAATTGCCACCAAAAAGTAAATGTTATTTCTCATAATTATCCTAGGGAATCGGACTTTCCTCAGAATTTGAGGCATGTATCAGGCTGTATAAACACTCACACAAGTAAGAGCAAATAAGGCTGTTTCTCCCACATTCCCCTACCCCTGAGCCTTAAAGGTACACGAAGAGAAGTTCCCCCAGTGAGTAGACAGAGGACACTAAGGAGTTTGTGACTGATTCGATTGTTAGCATTGCGACTGAGAATAGGAATGAGGTAGGGAATTGGTACTAGTTTGAGAACTAGAGGAGAGCAGGAGGGGAACTTTCTCATCTAGAGGGAACCAGACAAGTTAATTCACAGAAATCGAGTTGCAATTTGATCACAACTTCCAGACACAGCTATATTGAGCCCATTATTAATGTGTGAGCCAGAGGTGGAGGGCTTTGAGGGTCAGACCCCAGTTCCTCAGTGCTGGGGGACTCTAAGCTGCCCCCTACCCTGACCCAGGGTAGGGACCCAGCCCTGTTCCAAGTACTCACACGACTGGACCCGCCCCATTGATGACTGTCACATTTGTTTTCTTTTTTTTCTGAAACTCTTTCCTTGTTGCAGCCAAATCAAAGTGCTTGACAGGGAAGATGAATATTACAAGTCACTGTCACCTGTGGACTCTATCCCTGAGGATGATTCAACCCACCCTTTCTTCTTTCCCTCATCCTCAAAAGGAGCATCTTTTGCTCAGCACTGAGCTGTACTTCCTGCCCCTAAGTCTGCTGAGGGTAAGAACAATCATGGTAATTAACTGATGGGCACGTAATAAGAAAGCACTGCCGCGGGGTCAGTGTCTTTGGACGTGTGGTCTGTGCCAGAGACTTACTCTATAATTTTCAGATTCTGAACCATTTTCTCCTACCTCCATCACCCTCCCCACACCCGCTTTGTAGTCTAAGCTGGGCAGCCCCTCCTTTTCTCATCCCATGGGTGCCTGTGAGACACTGAGCCCACCTCCACTACAGCAACAACCATCATTCATGCCCCCAACATCTAACGCGGTAACAATCTCACTCATGAACACTGATAATATTTCTTTATTTGTCCCACCGTATCATTCCACGCAGAATCTTACCCCTGTGAAAATCTAGAAGTCCCTTTCCTCCTTCCCTGTCCACTGCATTGCCTTCCCCTTTGCTGATCTTTTCTACCTTTCCCTCCTCTCCCCAGCATCATGGCTCTGTGGCTGAGTGTCCCCATCCTGGAGGGCTACGCTCAAGGGCTCTGAGGCAAGGATAATGATTTGTGTTTACGAGGAGAGGCCTGAATCTTTCAGTTTCTTCCTGTAAGGCAAATGAACCCTCTCTTGCTAATTATTACGCTGATAAAGGCTTTGCCCCTTGATTCTGCCTTACCAAGACAGCCCCATCACCTTTGCAGTAAAAAGAAAGGAGTGAGACAGAAAGTTTGGACCTGTCAGAGTCCGTGTCACATTGTTTTGTAACTTTCCATTCTCGCGTTGGCTGTCTCCACAAGGCTCTGAGTAGCAGCAGAGGAAGCTTTTTTTGGGCACAGAACCTAGCACAGTGCCTGGCACACTGTAGACATCCAGTGACTACCCACCCTTCAGTGAGTGAGAGACTTAGTTACACAAACATATCTGGATGGGAGAGGTATAGCTTAGTGGTAAAGTGCATGCCTGGCATGCACAAGGTCCTGGGATCAATTCCCAGTACCTCTGTTTAAAAAAATAGATAAATAAACCCAAAACTACCTCCCCCCATTAAAAAAGCTTTTCAAAGAAAGAAAAGAAGAACAAACATATCTGACAGGCAAGTTACTTTCTATTATGTTATACATGATGAATCACTTTTCTTATACCATAAGCTCTGATTTTTCATTGAAGTTTGGGCTAGTCCTATTGTTATGATATTATATCATGTTTTACTTAATGTGATTCAATACAACAAACTTTTTTTGAGTAACTGCTCTGTGCAAAACAATATGTGAGATTGCTGTGTGATGTCAAAACCTAACAAGACCCTTTCTCTGGAAAAGATGTTCCTAACATTTTTCTTACTATAAAATATTTGGCAGATACTACACATGGGAGTACCAGATTTTAAGAAAAATAAGCTTGAAGAAATAGAAAAAAATTGTTAGAATTTTAAATGAGAGTTCTAAGAAGCATTTTACAAACATAAATAATGAAATGAGACATTTAAAAATCTCAGTGATTGTAATTTTACTAGAAAAAGAAATACTGTCAATCATTCAGTAGTTAAATGTAGTAGTTTTTTTTAAAAAATGAATCTTGATTTTTTTTCTAGATCTTTATCCCCCAAGGTACAGCTCACAAGATATGCAAGTAGAGCAGAAGCCCAAATAAATTTTATTTTATTGTTTAGAAAATAGTATCTAGAATGTATAGATTTTTAGCATTATTATTAATATAAGTGTTTTTGGAAATTTCACTTTTATCATTGATTCATCTGCTTTTGATTTGGTAACATAGCTGCCTTTTCAAACTGTTGAATATAAATATTCCTAACTTCCCAGTTGTCCATATACAATGTAATTGTATACCTGCCTTGTTTCTAATTAAAATAAATCTATAAATAAAGTATAATAGGAAATAGAAGTAATTATAAAATCATAATTCAGAAGCTCTGTAATAATTGGTCATTGACACAGCTATAACTCCTAATAGTACTTTAGAAGTGGTATTTATTCAGCTACAGCATAGGTAAGACAGACTGTAGGTATTATTCTTGGGCTAGTTGGTATGCTGCAAACTCAGAAAGCAATCAGTAAATGAGAATTAAATCAGTAGATGAGAATAACATAAACTGGAATCTCATAAATGTCTTACTAGATTTACCAAGGAAATACGCACATGGCAAAAACAAAACAGAAATCAAATAGTCCAGAGGGTTGATAGTGAAACACAGTCTTCTCTATGCTTCTACCTTATTCCCTCTCCCAGAAGCAACCTTTTTTTTACAGTTTCTAATTCTTTTCATGGTTTCCATCATGTCTCCGAATAATTTGGTTCAACATTCTTGATTTATCATTTTAAACAATATCTACTCTCCCCATCTGTGAAAGATGTGCATTTATTGCAATGTCGCCTCCCCTCTCTCCTGCTTCTTTTGGTGCTTACAATTTTGTGTTTAAATTTTTTTATTTCCTTTTAAACTTTAAATTATATAATTAAACACCAATTTTTCTTTGCCACTTAGATAGTATCTTTATGAGATACCTGACATGAAGAAAATCAACAGACTGAAGGGTAATGTCAAGACAAATAGGATTATGGTCCCTGGACAAAATAGAAATAATTCTGAGAATAGAACAACCTTTTAAAATTTCACTACTGGTATTCATGTTCCAAGCTGCTGTTTGTTCTTCCATTTTGGGTTCATCTGCAAATATGCCTCCATTCACTTTTTTAACTTAATTTTTAAAGTCTGGTTCATATACAGAAAAGGGCACAAATCAGAAGACTCAGCTCAGTAGTTATCAGAAAGTGAGTATCTAGGTCACCACTCCTACAGTCAAGAACAGAACATTGTCAGCACACTAGAAGCCTCCCTCATGTCCCTTCCCGATCACTACTCCCTCACCTGCCTCCCCAAAGGTAAGCATCTCATGACTTCTGTGGTAAACGCTACTTTGCTTGTCTTTATAGTTTTACCACTTACATATATCCCTAAACACATATATCCCTAAACACTATAGTTAGGTTTTGCCTCTTGTTGGTAGGTTTGGGGAACTTTACATAAGTAAAATCATGTAGTATATAATTTTGGGAGTCTTGTTTCTTTATTCAGTGTTGTTCTTGTGAAATTCACCTGTGTTGTGAAATGTAAATGTAGTTCATTCATTTTCATTACTGTAATAGTATTCCAGTATATGAATATGCCATAATTGATTTACCCATTCTACTTTTGATAGACAAATATGAATTGTTTCCAATCTGGGGCTATTTTGCAAATTTCTACTACAAACATTGTTGTGTATTTCTCTTAGTGTATGTTTGCATGCACTGTTGGCTGTATACCTAGGATTAGAATTGCAGGGTCCTAAGGTGCACATACCTTCACTTTAGTAGATGATGCCAAACTGTTTTCCTAAGTGATTGTACCAATTCAGAGTCAAACCAGTGATAGAAAAGTGTTCCCGTTGTTCTGCATTCTCACCACCTCTTGCTATTATTAGTCTTCTTCATACAGGCACTCTGATGGGTATATAGTAGAATCTCACTGTGATTATAGCTCACACATCATGGAATAATAATGATATTAAGCACATTTGTATGTGTTTAGTGGCCATTTAGTATCTTCCTTTGTTACATGTGCATTTTTAATTGATCAACTATTTTTTCTTTTAATTTGAAGAAATGAATTATATATTGCTAGTCATATGTGTTGCAAATAATTCCTCCACTAGGTGGCTTGCCCCTTCTTTCTCTTAAAGTGCCTTTTGATTGAAAAAAAAGTTTTAAATTTTAACATAGTACAACTTATCAGTCTTTTCCTTTCTGATTAGTGCTTTTTTATAGCCCGTTAAGAATCTTGTACTCCAAGGTCATAAAGATATTTGTGTTTAGTATCTTCTGAAAGCATTATTGTTTTGCCCTTCACGTTTAACCCTTCAAGCCACACAGAACTGACTTTGCAAATGGTGTGCAGTAAAGGTCAATTTCCAGGTTTTCTATAATGGATATTCAGTTGTCTCAGCCCGATTCAGTGAGAAAGCCATCCTTTTCCTACTGCTGTAAACTACTACCATTTACATAAATCAAGTGTTCATGGGTCTATTTCCAGATTCTCTTTTCTGTTCCATTGGTCTGTCTGTTATCCTTACCTTAAATACCATACCTCTATAATAGGTCTTGGTATATAGCAGAGTTAAGTCCTTCAATATTGTTTTTCTTCTCCAAAACACTCGTGATTAGTTTGCACTCTTTGTGTATTATATAATTAAATAGTCAACTTCTGGGAAAAGAAAATTGTTGAGATTTCTTTGGAGTTATCTTGAGTCTTTTAAGTCAATTAGGAAGGAATTGTCATGTATACAATATTGAATTTTTTAATCAATGAACACGGTATAGCCTTCTATTTATTTAGTTATTCCTTCTCTCAATAATGGTTTATAATTTTATGTGAGAAATCTTACACATATTTTGTTAGTTTTATTCCTGTGTACCATATGCAATTTGATGTTACTTTTTAAACAAATTTTTTCTATTTGTTGCCTGCTATAGACTAAATATCTGTGTCCCCACAAAATTCATGTGCTGAAACCTAATGCCCAATGTGACAGAATTTGGAGGTAGGGCCTCTAAGAAGTGATTAGGTCATGAAGGTGGAGCCCTCATGAATAGGATGAATGCCCTCATGAAAGATACCCCAGAGAGCTAACTTGCCTCTCTGCCATGTGAGGACCCAGTGAAAGGATGGATGTCTGTGAACCGGGAAGCAGGCCCTCACTAGACATCAGTCTGCCAGCGCCCGATCTTGGGCTCCCAGCCTCCAGAACCGTGAGAGATACATTTCTGTTATTTCAGCTACCTAGCCAGTCGTATTCTGTTGTAGCAGACAGAACAGACTAAGACGTTGTCCTCATATGGAAATGCAATTGATCATTTGTACTTGAGATCAACTTTGCTAAATTTACTTATTAATTCCAATACTGTATCTGTAGATTTTTTTTTTCCTACATACACAATTAGACCCTCAGCAAATAACTATGGACTTTTTCTTCCTTTTCAGTATTTATTCTTTGTTTTTTCTTGACTTACTCCCTGTATCAATTATCTACTGCTACACTATAAGCCACCCAGATCAACCACGTATTTCTCACAAGTCTATAGTTTGGCTGAGTATTTCTGCTGATTGGAGCTCTTGCCAGGGCCACTTGTGTATCTGCAATTAGCTGCAGGTCAGCTGAGCAGCTTTACTGATGTTGACTGGGCTCCTCACATATCTAGAGCCACAGCAGGGACTGCTGGGCTAACTTAGTTCTATTCAGTGTAGTCTCATCCTTCAGTTGTCTGCTATCTCCTATGGCAGTGGCTGTCTCCAAAAGAGAGAGAGAGAGAAAGAGAGAGAGGGGAGACTCTTAATGCTCAGAAGGGGCACGTTGTCACTTCCACCACATTCATTTAAACAAAGTGAAATACAAGGCCAGCCCATATTCAAGAGCTGAATAAATAGAATCCATCCCTTGATGGGAGGTGCTACAAAGTCAGTTATGTTACAGAGGGCATGGGTACAGGGAGAGAGAGAAAGCTGGAATCATTTTTGTAGTCAATCTGCCACAGTGACCTGGCTAATATTTCCAGTACAGTGTTGATTTGGAGGGTTAATAGTAGGACTCTTGTCTTTTTCCCAATCTCAAAAGGAAAAACTTCCAGTATTTTGCTAAATATTTGCTGTTCCCTTCTATTCCTAAGAGAATTTTTTTTAATAAGTGGATGTTTGATTTTATCTAATACTTATTTTTTATATATTTAAATAACCTATGATTTTTTTCCTTTATTTTGTTCCTGTAGTGAGCTATGCTGGTTTTCTAATGTGAATCAACCTTGCATTCTTGCAATCATGTTGTATTATCCCTTTACATATTATCACGTTTGATTTGTTAATTTTTTAAAAAAATTTGTATAGCTATGCTCATGATAAAATTAGCATGATGTAAAATTTTAATTCTCATAATATCCAATTTGTCTTTCTTTGAAAGAGTTTGTGTAAGAATGACATTAATTCCTTCTTAAAATTCTTTTAATTCTCTAAGGGAGATATTTATGTCTGCAGTTTTTTATAAGGAAAGTTTCAATTATGGATCAAATACTAACAGCCTTAATAACATGGCTATTAATATTTTCTATTTCTTCCTGTGTCAGTTTGGTAAATTTTATTTTTGAAGGAATTTGTCCCTTTCTTCTACATTTTCAAATTTGTTTAGAATTATTCCAAATATCTCTTAAGATATTTTTAATATTGAAGAATCTGTAGTAAGGTCCACTTTTTCATTTGTGATGGTAACAATTTATATTCTCTTTTTCCTTGTGTAGTCTTGTCAGGCTTGTCATTTTTATTAGTATTTTAAGGAAAACAACTTTTGATTTTGTTCATCTTTTTATTACCTATTTGATTCCTATTTTACTGACTTTTGCTTTTATACTTATTATGTCTTTTCTCTGACATAACTTGCTGTTATTTTTCCTACCTTAGGATTTTAAGCCTTTCTTTCTAACATATTCATTTAAGCTATAATCTTTCCTCTAAGTATGAAATTAGCAGCAACATACAAGTATTTTTTTTATTATTACTTGGCTCAAAATGTTTTCAAACATTCATTCCTTTTTTTACATTTTTTATGAGATTTCCAGAATTTTATTTATTAATTTATGAACACCCAGGGGTTTTTCTCTTCTTTTTGTTGTTGAATCTAGCTTAATTGTATTATGGCCAGAGAACAAATTCACTATGATTTGTTGAGACTTTATGGCCCAGCATATGATTTTTTTTATAAAACTTTTGTAGATATTCCATATATACTCAAAAATTAGGTGTATTCTGCAGCCTGCAATATATGCACAGTAGGTCAAGTTTGGTAATTGTCATCTACTGATTTTTTCAATGGGTTTTTTTTATTAGTTTTTAAGAGAAATATTTTCAAACCTCCCATTCTGATTATGAATTTGCCTATTTCTCCTTTTATTTCTGTCAAATTTTTTCTTTACATAATTTAAGATTATTTTATTAGGTATAAATACACACTTTTATCATTCTCTTGTGGCTACCCAAGAAATTACTTTATGCACCCTTGACTTGTCAAAATCTAATATTATTTGGACTACTTATACCCTCTTCTTAGATAATGTAAGAATCCAAAGATCTTAAAACACTATCTATGGTATCTATCTATCTATCTATCTATCTATCTATCTATCTATTATATTATATATTCCTCCTTGATTATATCACGACTGTTATGGTATATCTTAATTTCATACATATTTTATGTCCCACAAGGTATTATTATTATTGTTTTCATTGCTATTCATTTCTTCCCACATCTCTGACCTTCTATTCTGGAATCTGTTTCCTTCTGCCTAAAGAGTCTTCTTTAGTATTTCCTTTAGTGTGAGTCTGCTGCTATAGGATTTTGTTTAACTGAAAATATCTTTATTTCACCTTAATTCTTGAAGGATATTTTTGATGAGTGTAGAATTCTATATTGGCAGTTATTTTCTCTTAGAACTTTAAAGATAGTACTTTATCTTCTGGTTCTCACTGAATCTGTTGAAAGGACAGCTGTAAGCCAAATTGTTGTTCCTTTAAAGGTAATCTTTTTCCCTGACTGCTTTTAAGGTTTCCTCTCTCTTTGGTTTCTAGCAGTTTTACTATGATGTGGTTTTCATTCATGTTTTCTTCCTTTGTTGGTTATTATTTGTTACATGCTTTCAATTATATTTGCAAAATTATTTATAGAGATAATTTGAAGCCCAGGATAATATTCTCTTTGTCCATAAGACAGTAGTATTTGCTGGGGTCATGAATAAATCAGGACCACTTTAACTTCAGAGCCTGGGATGGTTGGAAACCGACCTACAGTCTCTGTGAGAACTACCTACATCTGGTTCACTATCTGCTAGAGCAGAGCTCTTGGCAGTCCCAAGACTGAGTATGTGTGTGTGTGTGTGTGTTGGAGGCAGGTGTTTAAGACTCCAACTTTTGTCCCCTTGGCGCCACACTGCTCTAACAGCTTCTTAGTTTTCTCTTCTAGAATTGACAAATGTCTCCCAGAAGAAAAAGGGCCCCTAGTGCTGAGCTATCCTCTTAGAATTTCTGTCTTCTCCTAGACAGTATTTCTTCACTCTCATGCTAGCTTTCCAATGCCTTCAATTAGGTGTATTTTAAAATTTGTCCTAACTTAGTATTTGGCCTCAAAGAAAGGTAGCTTGAATTATCTAGTCCTTTATTCCTGGAACCAGATATCTTCTTCTGTTCACTTTTCATCTTCCAGAAATATGTTAAAATCTTTTCCTTGATGATTTCATCTTCTATTCTCATCATTATTTTGAGTTTATTCTTTTTAGTTCTTCTTTACTGCCATTTAAATAAGGTCTCAAGAAATAGAAGATACAAATGTGTGTATGTTTAAATTTTTTAAATGATTTAAAATTATTTAAATGATTCTAAATCATTTACGATAACATTTGAACTTCTATTTTTATAACAGCTTTATTGAGATGTAATTCACATACCATGCAATTCCCCCATTTTAAAGTGTACAGTAAAATATATTTGAACAATTATTAAAAATAGGTGATTTGTTTTACACCTCATGACTAACCTCCAGATATTACTGTTTTAAGACACCATCATTGAACTGAGGTAGGAGCTTACAATATAGAAAGGGAGATGTGACACAGGCATAGATATTTAGTAGGAAATGGCAGAGTAAGCACGATCAGAGGAGGGAGCATAAAGCAATGTTTCATGAAGGAAGCATTATTTACCCTGAATCTTGAATGGTGGGTAGAGGAGAGACGGGCAGAGGCAGGACAAACTGGCATCCCATAAAGTGAAACTGAAGGGCCGCTGCTAGCCCTCAGTGTAAATTAGAAAAACACCTCCTCCCACCATCCCAGTCCCCCTTGTGCAACTAGGACAACCACGTGTCCCGGAGGAGCCCAATCAGTCTGAAGCAGCAGGAAAATTCGGGTCCTTTTCTGGTTTGATTAGAGCATAGAACGTGTCTAAAAGGTAAAACTGGCGAGTTGATTGTGGAGGACTTTGAATGCTGTGCTAGGGAGTTGGTTCTCTACTGAGCAGAAAAAAAGTCTATACCACTGGGGGCTTTGTTCAGAGGAATGCTGCGAACAGAGCTGGGATTTGGCAAAAGCTTGTTGACAGTCGCGAGAAAGGGAGAAGTGAGAGGCAAGGAGATCAGCTGGACGAGTTACGTGGCAGTTCAGCAAAAGGCCATGAAGACCTGAGCAAAAGTCATGGAAGGAGAATAGAAAGGGGTATGAAACAAATACATCTGCAAAAATATCATTTATGTGCTCGGTGATAGGGACGGGATAGGAAGGGGTGGAGAAGGACAAATTAAAGATGACCCTATGCAGAAGAAATGGGTTAAGATCTGAAATTTTCTATCATTTAGTAACTAGGACAGTCACTTCAGTTTCCTGTGGCAGCAGACTACTTCTCCAGAAGCTTAGTAGGAAAAAGAAGGAAAAGGGTGGAAAGGTAATTCAAGGAGATTTATGATTATCCAGATTTTTAGGATGGAAACAATCAGAGGCTGAAGAGAAGGATTAGAATTGAGGTTTAGGCTGGAGATGGGCGAGATTAAATTTTTTATGTTAATGAAGTAGGGGAGGTTCAAAAGTGAAAAATCATTGTAATAACTGGACTGTAATACACTTGACATTAAAGCAGTCATTGAAAGGTGGTTTGTTCAGGCTATGTTTGTTGGCTTTTCACACTGCCACTGTTGATTTGTGGTATTTCATAAGGTACTTATTGCTACTTCCCTGATGACAGTTAACATAAACTTCAAGAAGAAGAGACTATTATATCATATATACCATTTTATGTATACATTTCAAAGTTCAGAGACTATTTCCTAAAATAAATGTTTGGGGATTTCTTCTTTTTTTAATTACATATGGTGTCCCTTTTCTACATAGCTATTACTGAATTACATTGGTCTTCATCCTAAGTCAGATTTGTGTGAAGTAGAAATTTTAAAGGGATGTTGAGGTATTTCCTCTTAAGTATATTCTTATTTGTATCCATGACTCATTCACAGTGCCATATTTAATCATGTCCAGTGGTTTGAATCATTTGATTCATTGAGGACCTCTCAGTAAAGTCAAGGACTGTTTATTGATCAGGCTAGTTGGTTGAATGACTGACCTTATCATCAGTTCAGACTGAGTCTATGTGTAAACACCAGTTTGGTTGTTTTCATTGACATGCCCAGTCAAATCACCTTTTCAGTGTACTCAACTTATGTTAAAGGTAGAGAGGGACTTTATGCATTTACACATGCCACACATGAATCACTGACAACCTGGGGAGAGCCTATGCAGTTTTATTTAGTTGGGTAATGCTTCCCACCTATGTAAACCTCTGGTATTTACTGTTCTCCAAACCAGCCCCTTGATCAATGACAGCAAAGAATGCTAGTCTTTTGAGTCACACAGAATGTTTTATTCATTCACACACTCTTGTGGTTTTACTGGGCCATGTATAGTTCAAAACAAAAGGAGGGGAGCAAAAATAAAAACTTTTTTCCCAATATTTAAACACACAAGGCTAGATATAACAAGAAACAATTCTCATTAAACACTGTGAGAGTCTGAAGTTCTATAAGGCTTCAACATATATTTCTGGCAGTATTTTCTTAATTAACCACAGACTAACCTATGCATTTTGGATCAGGTTAGTTTCTTGTTATACGTGGTAATGACCATCTCAACAGAAGCAAAATCAGTTAGTGAAGAAATGTTTGAGAGATTTCATTGGAATAGCATGAAAGCACTTGGTTCAGTTCCCATCTTCACTGAGGTTCATTCCTTTCCCCCTGCAACTAGGAAAGGGGGAAGTAGGTGTCACTGACATTAAAATTAGTCTTGATTTTGTTTCTTGTTCTTCCTGACCCCTCCCCTGCCCCCACCTGAAGATGGGAGCCATCACAATGACACACTACGCTAAGGGTATCCTTAGGGATAAAAGGCTGGGGACAAGGTCATGATTTATAATAGAAACACTTCTCCCTGACTATTGTATTGTAAGCTCCAGGTGATCAAGTTATGCCATAGCAAATTAAGTGTATAATTCATTTCTTTGGGGCAAACTAGTCCTATGATAACGGTCCATTTTATGTGCAGTCTGTCAGCAGGCACTGGTGAAGATGTTAGCAAACACAAGTTCATGTGCCCGATGCACAGTAAAGCCAAACCAATATGTTGGAGTTCAGAGCAGAGAAAGTTTTATTGAAGGGCCAAGCAAGAAGGAGTGGCTCATGTTCAGTATACCCCCAAACGCCCTGAAGAGTTTTACCAAAGCATTTTTAAAAGCCAGGTGGCGGCGGGTGGGAAGGTGCCCACAGGGTATGCGATCAGCTAGGGCACAATTCTCTGGTTGATGTTGAGGTAACAGGACGGGTAACATGATCAATCCTTAGGCGCCCGTAGGTCTGGGGGCTCTGATCATCAAGTAGTTAATTTCCTCCATTGGGTGGTAGTTTTAGCATCTGTAAAACAACTCAGGAAGTATGCATCAGATACTGTTTTCTAGGTGCTTCAGAGAGGAGCTACAGCAGAGGATTTGGGGGTGGAGTCTGTCCTGGGAAGGCCCCATAAGGTCCTGCTCCGTTACAAAGAGGCCATATCACTGAGACATTTATAGGACCAGATTCAGTATATCTTAGCAATTGATTCTTCTCTTTGATGATCTGTTAATATTGTGAAAGCAGGCAGGCTGATACTGGATGTTCAGGACTTCAAAAATAGACTGAGAAGTGAAAAAGTTCAGTCGTCATCTGGACGTGGTGGTCTGTGTACCACCAGTCATCGTTTGGCTTTTTCCAGATAGCACCAGCATGTTCCCCAAGTCTCAGAAGGACAGCGTGCCCAGACTGAAGCTTACACGTATCAGTCTCGGGTTTGGGCTATGTGGACATAGCTCGATACCATAACTTATAGGAAGAAGAGGGGAATGCCTTTAACAAATAGGACAACTGCTTGCTAAATTAAATCTCCCTAACCTAGAGTGGATAGGACTTTCTGTGGTTCAAATAAAATTCCCTCTGAATTGTCAAGATCTTATTCATGATTAAGAAGAGTCTTATTAACTTTAGTGGCTTTTCCAAATTAAGGGTTCAGGAAAATAAGACTTGTCCTCAGAGCCTGAGTGTAGCAGTTCATTCTCCAGTCTTACAAAGCAGTGTATTTATTAGTTTACGAGGTAAGTCTGCTAGGAACTGCAGTGTTTTTAATAGTAACTATTTTCCTTACTGGAGTCCATTTTATATCAGATGGTAATATTTCATATTGGATAAAGTATGCTTTTCTTTTGAAAAACAATGTAATTTAGGACTTACACAAAGTCAGACTGTCACAGTGCACATATACACCCATTCTCAAGTAATGAAATTTACCTTCACTGGTGCCGTTATACAAAACAATGTAAAATTGCACAAGCATTTTAGCATGTAGTCCACAAGCTGAAAACTACATGGGGAACATCTGGGAAAAGAACATGGAGAATGTTGGGAAAAACAAAAAGGGTGTCTATCCGTAATTCCTAATAGTGAATGTCCTTCCCTTTGGACCTTTCTCTGTTATTGGATACGAGGAGAGAGATCAAGGTGAAAATAACAAAGAATAAGAACAGACAAAGGCTAAGATGAAAGAAAGTTTGCGAACCACCTGCCAAATGGGAAAATTCTTACAGTTTGTGAGCATCTAAATTTTCCAAGATTTTTTACGGAGACATATAAATTACACATAGAAGATAAATTGCCTGAGTCTCGAACTCCAGAAAATCTCTAAGACCACCTAATGTTATTTTTTTTAAATGTCTGGATACATACATCTCCATTTTTACTTTATAATCTGAGCTAGAGAGAATTTACTGCAGCATTATTATCAGGCCTCATTACCTCGTGGTTAATTAGCTAACATTTGTAAAGTGCTTTGAAGATGAAAAGCATCATATAAATGCTAAGAATTATTAAATAATATGAGAGGAAAATCATAAAACAGATACATTGTTAACATTAATTTGTATTTTATCTTTTCTTACTATCTGCTTCCTAGCATTTGGCATTTGGGGCTGAAATATATATAAAGGCTGAGGCGGTTGCCACATTTATGATAGCTGTGAACGGTAGTATTAACTCAGCTCCAAATTAATACTTGCCAAGAAATGAGTCACGTGGAAACAAATTAACTGTCCAGAGAGATCTGCACTTACACTGGTTGAACCATGAACTAGTTAAACAAAACATTTTGTCCCATCCAACATTTAACAGGAAAGCTGTGTTAATTTAGAAGCAATTAATAAACATTTCTGCTTTATTCAAAACAATGCAAAATATTCTAATGAATAGTAGTATCAGCCGAGCTGTTTCAGTGTGAAAAATATGATTGTACTTTGCACCCACCATGTATCCAGCTGCAGATTCTGCTACTGAATAGCTTAGGACAAGGACATTATGTAGTGTTGACTGTTGCCTACTTTTCTTGTCATCAAAGCAAGTTCAACTTTTCTTGAAGCTGCATTTCTTCTCCCTGTCATCACACCTCCTCCCTCCCCCAATCTGAAATGGACAGAAGGACAGACGGAGGCAAACCTGCCTTTGAAAGTCTTTGACAGCTTGCCAGTGACTGATTTACAGGGAAGGAAAAGCTATAGTCAGATATTCTTCAAATATGCTGTATCATGAAAGCTTTCAATAAAACAGGAAAGAATAGATCAAGTACATTCAAAGTATTCGCAGAGCGTTTAATTGGGTAAAGGCAAGTCAAACTCTTCTCATCACAGCAACGTCCTTATTGTAAAGCCAAGTTCAGTAATACTAAAGTTAATCCCAAGTCCTGTTACAGGAAACTCATCCTTATTAAAGTAACATTAAGTGCTCCCTTTTTATTGATCTTCCCCTTCAGCTTAATGATAGAAACTTACTGATGTTTTAATAATAACCTCACAAGCTTTATCTCCTCTTACTTTGCCTTGGTACTGAAAGATGCAGTGGAAACTAACTTAGCATAAACATTTTGCAGATGTCTTTAAAGACCAGGGGGAGGTGGAAAAAAAAAGATTCAATTGAGCTGCGTGTTAACAAAGATGGCTGGAAAACTAAAAGATAAAAGGGAGGCTCCAGTGTGAACATCAAAGAATTGTTAATGACAAGAAATACCATTAGGGTTAGCATCTCTTTTGTTTCAGCCCTCTCACACCTGCAATGGGTGGTGGGCTGAGCCTTTGTTCCAAAACCTGAATTACCTCCATTAGCATTTATAGAAAAATGGTTGCAAAACAACAGAAACGTACTTTCGGCTCTCCCCTTTTGCTTGAAAAGTCAGAAATTAGGTGTCTGTGGATTCGCTTCTAGTTGCTGGATGTAACTACAGAGGTGTAAGGCAATGGTGGCAAATAAGCTTGGTTGAAATGTGAGAATCGCTTTGTAACTGAAAAAGAGAGGTAATAGAAGCAACACGGAGAAGCGCACATAAGCAGCTCAGGCATTAGCAATAGCAAAATCAGAGCGTGAAATTCAGATTAGCCCTCCCCAGGCTGTGAGAGGAAGGGGGTATTGCAAGACTTGGCATGGCTAAAGGTGTAACCTGTTTTATTTGGCCCCTGAAAAATTTTAACAGATGGTGGGACCAGCTGTCTTTTTCAGCCATTTAATAAACTCTTCGGTGGTAACAGTTTGGAAAGTGGGGGTTTTTTGTTTTAGGCCAGAGGAGAAAATAAAGAAATCTGTCCCGAATTGTCTTTGCCAAGTAGTGAAGCCTGGAAATACTCTGAAAAGTTAAAGGGGAAAATCTAATCAACTATGTGCTTGTCATTGGATCATTTAAGGAATTTGTTCAAAAACAAATTCCCCTCTGCCAAATTAGGTGACTCACTGCCAGCAAAATCTATTTTGTATCGGTGTCTTTATCTAGGATTGTGTCCTTATCTGGGATGTTCATTTTAGTCTTTCAAAAAGAGCTGCCTGGTTATAGTGTTTACTGCTCATTGACAAATGACACTCTAAGGCAACTATCCACAGCATTACAAAAAGAAGCAAACTAAACATTTATTAGAAGTTAGTGTTCATAGGCAGTAAATACTTCGTCATAATGAACGAAGGGGTGAATTCTCTCCAACTTACATCATTAGTCTAAAATGGCATGGAATCCTCCTAATCATGTCGTGTACATCACAGAGCCCAGCTCCAGACCTCAGGGGATGGGAACAATGTTCACGTCAAGTTATTTTCAGGACAGGACCTAACAGATTTTCTTTTGTGCCTAAAATATTTTGTAAAATTGGCATTTTTTTCCCCACTAAACAGCACCTCTCAATTATGGGAGAGAGCATTTATTTACAAAGCATCTCCCCTGATTGGCCACAAACACAACCCTTTTTGCAAATTTCCATGATTCCTGGCTGAGCAATAGCCACTTCCATTTGACAAAGCTTTATTCTGTCCACAGGCCTATTATAGATCCTAGACTGTTTGTCTCAAATAAACTGCAACAATAAAATGTAAACTTTTATTAAATTAGCAGAAATGAGACACACCTTTTTAGATGCCTAAAGCATATGCAACTTTCATTGTATTTAGTAAATCTCTTTTGCTTAGCTTCCTGCTTGCCTCTTTTCAGGACTGCTAGTGATGTGTGGCTTCTAAACAGTTAGCAAGGAGTAGCTGATGGAGAAAGAAATAGTGACTAATTCTACCTGGAATAAGTTAGCTCAGTCATCTAGGATAAGTTCAGTTATCCAGCTAGTCCCCAAGTTAACAGGATATCCATTTCTGCTTCCCCCAATTAACTTGATTTGTGAAATGTTTTAGATAAATTATAGTTCTTAGAGGGTACTTTCTCTAGAGTCTGTAACAGCAGACCACTGTTCATCCAACACATTTTTAATGAGCACCTGCTATTGGCCAGGCACTCTGCCAGCAGCTGGAGATCCCAAGGTGAACGAGATAGAGACAAGACTGCTGCTCATAATTTCTTCACAGTATAAGAATGAGAGAAATGCTAGAAACATAAAGCTCTCTCCAACTAACAAAAATCTAAATGATGCAGATGAGTTTGACAATTAAAGGTGAGGCAGAAGGGATTGGCTTCCACTTGCAGTGGAAAACCATCAAGGAAGAGATAGAAGCAATTGCTGGTTCTTCCTCGCAACCTCTAGTGAAGCCTCTGGCTTTTCATTATATTGATTTTTTTTGCCAGTCGCTGGTTTCACACAGACATGATAAGCCCCTCACTAAACTAGGATCATCCAGAAGTCATAGGCATTATCCTTACACATGACAGAGTGCTCTTCTAAATTATTGGGACTAAACAAGTGGGCAAAAGAAATTTTTAATGGAGCTTTACTTTCTAGAAACAGAAGCATTAACACTGCATCTGAGAACCAGGTTGGTCTCATGACTGGAAGGCAGATTCTCTCATCTAATTCCAGTCTCTACCTCCAAAATTTCAATGCCTTCATTGATATATTATGAGCCACTTACAAGTTCCAAAGTCAATTTAAATACTGACACCAATTTACCAGACTTTCCAGAATTTATAATGTAGCTCCCACAAATACAAGAGAAGAATGAGGCAATTCGTGGATTTTACAGGTGCTGGAAAATTCTTCAGTTTCTAGAGTAGTACACTTTGTCTTTGAATAACATCAAATCAACAGGGGATATGGGATTCGTGAACAACATGGAATTTGGGACTGGTTGCCACTTTAAATGTCTTCAGGTTAACGAAGTTAGGCTTCCTGTCTGTCGGTGAGATAAGCATCCAGAGGTTGTGCCACCGGCCATGGTCTTAGACTCCCATGGCCATGGCTGCCCAGCTGACTTCCACAGCTGCCAGACAGAGTCCCAGCAGTGGCTCTGGCCCAGCAGAGTAGCTCATGGAAAAGGGAGCAACCCTGGAAATAATCTCAGTGGCACCCAAGCTCTTATCACAGACTAGGTCCACATATTTATGCTGCTTCCTTAATGCTCTCCCATAAATAAATGCTATTTGTGACATCACTTTTCTTTCCAAGAAATCTTTCCTGAGATAGTGAATGGTAACATTCCTAGCAAAGACAAAAGCAAATTGTATTCAAATGAAAAGTGGGAATGATGAAATAATAAAGCCCATTAAAAGGTATTAAATAAATATTGACATAAAGGAAATGTCATTAATTTCAGAATTTCCAAATATCCAGGAAACTCTGAAATTAAAAAAAATAGTGTAAGAACCCTTTATGTTTATACTAGGCATTTTCTAAGAAGATAAATTATTTTCTTAAATTGTATAATCAGTAACCATTAAATTCTTAACATTTAAAGGAATAGTTTAACAAATTAGTTAATAAATTAGAAGTGCATGCAAAAATTAAATTATTTGCAGTTTAATTGCTATAATTAACATAATTATAAACATTCAAAAGGGATAGACTACTTGACAAAATAGCTTTCAATTTTATTAATAGCATTCAAAAGATACTTGTTAAATATTTGCTATGTGCCAGATAGGATGGTGAACGAAACAGACACCATTCATCTGGTACAAAGAGGTTAAAAAATACTGAAGGTGATAGGGAAAAAAGAAGAAAACAAGAAAGAGGAAAAATAAAGAAGAAAAGGGGACATTAAAATATGCTATAAAATTACCAAAAAATAACAATCTTACTGGCACCAGAATAGGCAAATTTTTTAAATGGAAGAGATAAGAAAAATATGAAATAAAAGTATATCTAAGTATCTCTTATGATAAAGCTAAACTTCCAAATCAGTGGAGAAATGATTCAATTAATGGTGCTGGGAAAATTAATTAAATTTTTGGAAAAAAGAAAGTTCAGTCTTTATCAAGAACTGTGGGGAGTCTCACACTTCTATTCACTTGCAAACCAACAGGTTAGCCTGCCATGCTTCATGACGTTAGCAGAAGATACAGGACTCCTGGATCAGAGACAAAGTGTAGTAGTGGTAGCTGGAGGATCAGCATTTCACTGCTTCCCCGAGCCCCAGTTCCCACAGGGTGATGCAAAGAGAGCCAGGGAATACTAGCACATACAGTGGGGTGTATTATGGAGAAGAACTCCAAACTCAAGGAACTTGATTCTTTTGTAATGGGCAGTAAGCCTGCCTGACCTCTGCTCTGGATGAGGCATTATCTTTATTATATTGGACAACCTATCCAACTACCCTCTACTCCTAAGGGGACACTGTCCCTGTTTTCTCAGGCGGTTGACTATACAAGCATCCTTGAAAAAATGGTTCAGAACAAAGGCAGTCAGCACCTCTGCTCATAAGACATGCAGCAACACGAGAGACACGTGGAGAATTCTCTCCCAACAGTCATTATCTAGTGCTTTATTTAAAAAGAATCCTAGGTAGATTAAAGAAGGAATCCAGTGTAAAACAAGAAAGAAAGGAAAAAGAAACTATAAAATCTAAGAGGAAGGTATATGAATGCTCGCATAGTTTTTCAGAAGGGAGATTGTTCTAAATGTATTATCAAGGGCAACTTAAAGGAAAAAGAATAGTACATTTGACTATATAAAATTTTAAATCCTCTCCATGTCAAAGACACTGTACAATAAATTATATTAATCTCCTTACTATTTTTTCATTCAACAAATGTGTATTGACTGTTATGATGCATTAAGAATATAATAAAAATCAAGATGTTGTAGTATTGCTTTCAAGATCCATGAGCTCCCACAAACTATTAAGAAAAAGAAAAACATCCCAAAAATGAAATGAAGAAAACGAGCCTGCACAGGCAGTTCACTAAAGAAGAATACAAATTGATGCCTATGGAAAAAGTAGTCAAACTCCAGTAAAAACAAATTAAAACAAAATGCCATTTTTTCTTTCAGAATGGCCATTTTTTCCTTAAAGTGCCCAGTGTTAATGAGAATACTGAAAAATGTGTACTCTCAAACTCTGCTAGTAGGAGTAAAAGTTAGCCTGGACTTCCTTAAGCTCTACTCCAGGCTTACTGACCTGAGTCTCCAAGGTCAGGGCCCAGGAATCTGAGCTGAGGCACACTCTCCGAAGGGGGTCTGTCACAGAGGAGAGGGTGTGGAGTTCAGATGACCTGGGGCACCAGCTCCATCAACTACCCTCTTCCCTGGGGAGATGTTTTCCTAGAAGGCAGGCAGGACTGCTCCTGTCAGGCTGGCTGAGCAGCATCTTCTGACTGACAGATACTTCATTCGTAAAGATCGTTCCCAGCATTCACATCACCATGATCCTCTGACCTTACAGCATCGTTTGAGGGCGGGCAAAACGCCAGTAATTAGAGTACTGCTCATCCTGTGGTAGTCAGATGAGACTTCAGAGAGAAAAATCAGTTTCCTCATATTTGCAAGTAATTTCTTGGTAGTCTGAGAGATTTCCAAAAATGCAATAATCTCTGTATATTAATAAAAATCAATACTCTAAAAGCGAACTCCTAAGAAAACAAGAACAAAATACTTCAAAACTCCTTTCCTCCCTGGCATTCTCTTTTCTTTGGCTGAAATAAAGACATTTAAAGAAAAGATAATGTCCAGGGCACTGCTTTTTTTTACTTCATATCTGACAGCAGAATTCAGAGCCTAAAACTTTGCACTAATTATATTATTCTTTTGATAACAAAAGAGATGCATCAAATTCTTTGAAACAGTTGGGACCAGATGGAAGTAGAATGTGAAATGACAGTATCTATGAAAGTTGTTGGATTGACTGCCCAGGGGACCAGAACTTGACATTTCTCTGCAAAGCAGCATGTAGACAACAACAGCGAAGGTTTTAACTCTGGCTGCCCAGTCTCTGTTACCGAGCCTCAGCCCTGCCCTGCTGGGGCCACCAGCTCCAGGTGGAAGAGCAATTTGGTCTCCCCTCGACTTAATCCTCGCCAGTCTGCAGAGACCTCACCAAGGGTGCCAGTTGTAAGGATGGCTCTGGGTTTCAAACACCTGTCCACTAGGAACTGGACTTACACCCCCAACTCCTTTCATGCGGCCACAAGACAGACATCAGATGGTGGCAACTTCTGGTCCCTCCTGAGCGGATCGGGTACATGGTGTCCACCGGCTCCCCACGACAGCTTCACTCTTTTCCGGGTATTTATTAGAGTGTGGAATTTTGAATGTAGTCTAAAATAGTACCCAAAATCTTTTTCAGGATGACTTGCCAGAATCATAGGCAACATGGCTTCAGTTTCCTTCTGTTTGATTCTCACAACAATCCTTTATTCTCCTTGTATTTGTGTATGTATGTTTAAAATTGCAGTTAACATTAATTTTATGTGTTGTTCTAAACCCTTTTACATTTATGAACTGTTTTAGCCATCATAACACTGTAAGGTAGGTACTATTATTATCCCCCCGTTACAGATAGGAAAATGAGGCACAGAGAGGTTAAGTAAAGTGTCCCAGGTCACAAAGCAGTGAATGGCAGAGCTGGATTCACACCCAGGCAGCCTGGCTCCAGGATCTGTGCCTAAAGTATAACACCAGTTATTTTCTTCATTTTATAGATAAATAAGCCCAGGCACTGAGAGGTTACCTGATTTACTCCAAGTCACACAGCTTGAATTTGCCTCTTCTAACATTAAGTCCCAGCTTGTTCTGCTTGGACAGCCTTCAAGATGCTGGTGTTGGGCGCCCTTGTCTGCATCCTCTCAGCCTGTCCGAGGACTGATTATATGACCCAGTATAGCCTTGAAACTCCCATCACAGGGGTCAGTGACTAACTCAAGGCTCTGCCTTCTGCCCAGACTTCCCTAACCTCGACCACCTGAACAAGGAGATCACAACCTTCTCAGGGAGCTAGCTGGGAGCTGAGTCCTCTCCTGCCATACATGATAACAGGGCCCTTGGTTCGTTCATTTGCTCTTTCTTTCAACGTACATTCAGTGGGAACCTACTGACCAGCACGATATTAGGCACTGGTGACTTGACGGTGAGCAAGTAGCCACCGAGGAGCCCACAGTGGACATACAGTGAAGTCAGCCACATTAAGAGGCAGTTCCAGTGTCCAGCAGGAAGTGTAAGAGAGCCAGGTGAGCAAGGGTGTTGTGGAGCTCAGAGAGGGGCAGCCGCCAGGGGAAGGCTCTCGGGAGAAAGTGCCTCCTGCTCTCACCTCAGCTCTCAGCACGTGTGAAAGGTCCAGAGTAGGGTGTGACAGCAAAGTTCAGGCGGGCTTACATCTGAGGGGAGGCATTAAGTAGCCCTTGATGAGTGTTAAGCCAGGACCCTACCTGCCCTAAGTTCAGTTCCCAGCCTAATAATAATAAGGGCTAATATTCATTGAGCTATTAATGTTATCTTCTGAGCCTCCACCTGAATTATATTTGAATTATATTTATCATAGTCAGCTCAGGCTGCTATAACAGAATACCATAGACTGAGTCATTTAAACAACAGAAAATCATTTCTCACAGCTCTGGAGGCTGGGCAAGTCCAAGGTCAAGATGCCCACGGATTCTGTTCCTGCTGAGAGCTCTCCTGGTATGCCGAGGGATGCTGTCTTGCTGCATCCCCGTGTGGCAGAGAGAGAGAGGAGAGGAGAGCAGGTTCTCTTATAGAAGCACTAATCTCAGCAGGGGGGTTCCAACCACAATGTCATCGAAACCTAACTACCTCCTAAAGGGCCCACCTCCAAATATCATCACATTAGGGACTGGGGCTTCCACATATGTGAACTTGGGGGTACACACACATGAAGTCCATAGCAATATTCATTGCATGCTCACAGAGAGGTTGGTGTTACTGTCCCATTTTATAGATGAGCTACTGAGGCATAGAGAGGTCAAGCCATTAAGCCGTGGAGCCAGGATCTGAGCCCAGGCGGTCTGACTCCAGCACCTGTGTTCGTATTATGCTTCTAGACTCCCTACTGCACAGCACAATGTCACACAGAGAATTTAACAAATGTTTGAGATGTGTGGTAGCCACTTTTTCACTGTCCCCTGGTCCAAGAGTTCTTAACTCTGCTTCCTATTGGCATGACTGGAGGTTTAAAAAAAAAAAATGTATCCCAAAGAAATGAAAACTTACATCCTCACAAAATATCCTGTACATGAATGCTTATAGCAGCCCTATTTGTAATAATAAAACATTGGAAACAACCAATATGTCATTCAAGAAGTGAATGGATATACAGTGCTATATCCATACAGCAGAACAGGACCCCGCAGTGAAAAGGACCAAACGATCGATCCGTGCAATAACTTGAATGGCTTCCACTGAAGGGCATTATGTCGAGTGAAAAAGGCCAATGCCAGAAGGCCACATACCGTATGATTTCATTTATATGACATTCTCAAAATGACAGCGTCAGAGAGGTGAAGAAGAGATTAGCAGTTGCCAGAGATTGAGGATGGTGAGGGGTGGGGGCTGGGTGTGACTGTAAAGGGTAGCAGGAAGGAGACTTGCAACAATGCAGTAGTTATGTATCTTGAGTGTTGTGGTGATGACACTAACCTACACATGCGAAGAAGTGACATAGGGCTACACACACCGTACCAGCGTCAGTTTTCTGGTTCTGTATATTACAGTCATGTAATCGCAGTGGAAACTGGATGAAGGGGACACGGGGCATCTCTGAACTATTTTTGCAACATCCACTGAAGCTGTTACTATTTTGAAATTAAAAATTTCTTTAAAATGCCAGCACCTGTGTCTCATGGATCCTGATTTAATGTGTCTGGGTGGGGCCTGAGTATCCTGAAAAGTGCCCTCAGTGATTCACACCTGCAGCCAGTTGAGCTACTCTGAACCAGTGCCTGGAATCCTGTGGTTGGAGGCACTCTTTTGAGTGGAGATCTTATCTTCAAGAGGCCCTGATAGAAGGTAAGAGGAAATTTATGAGATTCGCTAGCTGTCGCCTGGCAGAGGACATGTCTCTGAGAGGCCAGGACACCAGACAGATCCTCATTAATTATGAGGGGAGGGAGGAATGTCCTAAAGCAGAGGGAATGGTCAGCGATTAGCAGCATGAAATTCCCAGTTTGCTCATTTGGCCGAGTTCCTTGCTGATGTTACCGCTGCAAGTCTTAGCCCAGGTGCCCACAGATGGATCCCAAGTCCTGCCTTAAGATTTTCCTTCTGGAAGCCCCAGTCCCCAGGAACAGTTTCAAGGCCTTGTCTATTTAATCTTTTACCACAGCAGGTAGGCAGGGTTGCTGAGTCCCAGATGGCCAGCCCTGATTTACCAGGTGATAAGCTGTCCCTGGGACAGATCTCATATAGAAAGGTGTCAAGCGTGTTCTCACCACCTTGGAACCCAGTGGACGTTAACCTTTTCCAAGGGGTTATTAAATTGGTACTGATGAAGTGCAGGTCGAGAAATCAAGCCCTTATCCTTGGCAGCTGACAGCTCAGGTTTCCACAGAAAGTCTCCAAAACCTCCGAAGAGTTTCAAATCAAAAAGAAAATAGATAGGGGGCGTCTGAAGCTCCCCGGTTTCCCTGGGACCACTAGCGAGCTGGGAGCCACGTGTGTCCACATATTAACACAGCGGCCACCCACGGAGCCTTCTGGGCAGCTGCAGGAGTGAGCCCTGGAATGCATTTTCTGGTAGCTGCATCTGGGTAAGTGGCAGACTTCCTGACTGCCTCTTCTTTCTTTTTTCATAGCCTCTTGGCTGTCTGAACGCAGTGATGTTCTGGCAGCTGGGGACCCGCCGTGGGGCAGATTTGGGGTCGGAGTCCTGATGAGTGGCTTTGTTCTCTTAAACACTATTGTCATATGACTCACCTATTCCTGTGAATAATTTGCTAATTTTGGCCATAAAAACAAGTTCTTAGACAATCTCCAGGAATGCATGCGTCTTTTTATGTTGATCAGGGGAGTATTTTTCTGCCTTCTCTTTGTTTGATATGGAAATGAGCCTGGTAGCTTTACAGCCAGCCAAGGAGTTCGGGCATAGGAGAGAAAGAAAATTGTGTCCACCGTAAAGGTGGCTTCTGCTCTCTTCTGCAAGTCTTTGAAGAATTAGTTCTTGGAAAACAAAGACTCTCAAAATAAATGAAGATCCAATTAGAGTTCCCAGGGTGTGCCCGAATGCGTTTCGGGTATCTAGAAAACATACATATCATGGAACACGTGTTGCCTGATCCACTACTTATGAATCATCTGGGACAAACTTTCTTGTGAAAGGAATTAACTGGGTTGAAAAAGTAAAATCCTCATTAATCAAGTGAACCTCTGGGTCCAGAGCCATTGTTCTGGTCAAGGCAGATCTACCTCCAAATGCCCAGACCCACAACAACTGCAGGCAAATGAGGCCCAGCCCACACAGGGGTGCACGATCTCCCTCCTCCTGGCCCCCCTCCCGTGCTCTCCTGCACTAACACCCGCCTTCTTAGCAACCCCAGCAACCCACTCGTTCTGCTCACTCTCTGCCCGCAAACACCAAAGTTTCTGATGAAATCACTTACACTTGTTGAGGGATTGGTTGATTATACTTTAATGAGCAGAGTGCCAGTCGACTTACCCTAACTAAGCATTTGCAGTTTAAGACTTTAAGCCTTTGTCCTATTTGCAGGTTATTTCAAGCATCAGTGGATGGGTGGCTATGGTGGGGTGGAAGACAGAGGACTCCATGATTTTTCATTAAACTTAGCTGATTGGAGCCCCTGAGCTTGAAGTCAATGTGGTTCAGCTGCTCTAGGGCAGAGGTATTTGCAGGTTGGGTTGGTTCCCTAACCTCTTCCAAAGTGTGGGTCTTAGACCATCATTCAGTTCCCATCTGGCTTCTCTCCTTCCTTCCCCTCTCCCTCTTTTCTCTCTCCCCCCACCCTCCTTCTCCCCCAGGTCACTGACCTCTCCCCATGTCAGTCTCCCTGCTCCTCTTCTCCCATCTCTTCCTCAGACTCTAATCCCTTCCCCTGCTGCTGCCCCAAATTCCCAGGTGCACATTTTGTTTTCCAGAACAACTGTCACTGTTTTCCTTTCTACCTAATGCTGCTTTAAAAATCTCATAACCCTTCCCTCAGAATGTACTGAAATGCAGCTCCTCACTTCCTGTGGTAGAAAGAGGACTTGTGCTGAAAGTCCCAAGAGCCTGCGTTCTGGCCCAGACTTCTACATGGAACTGCTGGGTGACCTTGCATGATTCACTTAACCTCTCTGGGCCTCAGCTTCCACATCTGTAAAACAATAGCTTGGATTTCAAGGCCTGACTGTACTCTAGAAGTTTTGATCCTATCTACCTTCAGGAACAAAGTTTCTTTAAAAAACAAACAAACAAAATAAAACACAAGGTTATCATTGCTTCCAAGGTAAAAAGGAAGGAAATTCTGACACATGCTACAATCTGGATGAAGCTTGAGGACATTATATCACAAAAAGACAAGTATGATTCCACTCACGTGAGATACCTAGAACGGGCAAACTCAGAGAAAGCAGAAAGATGGTTGCGAAGGCACGGCCGGGGAAAGAGGGGTTGTTGTTTAATGGGTACCGAGTTTCAGTTTCACAAGATTAAAAAGTTCTAAAGATTGGTTGCACAACAAGGTGAATCTACTTAACACTACTGAACCGAACACTTAAAAAGATGAAGACGGTAAATTCATGTTTTGTGTTTTTTGCCCAATTAAAACTTTTTTTTTAAAAAGCTCAAATTTAACATACCAGAAAAAGGGTTATTACTGTGTGTTGGAAACAAGAAAGACAGAAAAGCAGGAACAAACAAACAAACAAACAAAATATATATATAATACATATATATGTGTGTGTGTGTATATGTGTGTGTGTGTATATATATATATATATATGTATATATAGTCCCTAATTACACAGATGAAGAAAATGAGGCCCAGAGTGGTCGAGCTGTGCCCAGGGTCACACAGCTGTGCCAGTGTGCAGGCACAGAGGGCTGGACTCCTTACTATTTTGTAATCTTTAACTAAAGAACTTGATGTTTTTAGAAGAAAATTAAGTTAACGCTTCATGTTATGCCAAGATAACAGAGCAATATGTATTTTTGTCAATTATTAGTTAGGTTTGTGGAGAACAAATACACAGTATTTTACATAGTTCTTCCTTTCATATTTAAATTTAAGCCATCATAGTCTTACATTGTTGATGTCTGAATAGGAATACCACCATGATGGCAAATGATACGGAAAGTTACTAAAACCCTCCACTGGCGCTAGGGCGGGAGTTCAGGGCACCACCCACTTGGCAAAGGCTCCCTGAGAAAGAAAGACAAAGATGCCCTCCCTTCAGTGGGTGCCCAGGAGTAGGGGGGCAGGAGTGACCTACCTGCCCTGGGCCTCACTGAGATGCTTCAGGTGGGGGCTTTGCTTTGCCTCTGCCCCAAAGGCATCTACGGGAAGTGCTGCATCAAAGTGCTGAGACCTAAGGGCACCTTTCTAAACTATCAAGAAAAATCAATGCTTTCTGTATCTTAAAAATTCATCCTACCTAAATAAGCATAAACTATTGCCATTATGGGTGAAATCATAATTATCCTCAAGGAACAACTAAATTAGGAGAGTGGCCCAAAGGTATTCAAAAGGACTGAATCCAAAACCAGGCAGCAGTGCCCTTATTTTCAGCATCTAGTCCAGAAACAGGTAATTAAATTCCCATTTATTACTGTCAGATAAAAGTAAAGTTATTTAGTAACTGAAAAACTGCTTCTGGTACAGAGTCCAAGTTTTATTATTAAAACAGAATGTTTAGATTAAGTAAATATTAACTTCAAAAATGCCCCCAGGTTAAATAGGAGTTTCACTCTATGATAATGAGTGAAGGGCAATAGTAACAACCAACACTTATTAACACGAACACGTAGTGTCACATATAAACATCGGCAAAGCTTGTGGAAGGCTGTGTTCCTGAACACAGTGAATCTACCCCATCCCTAATAACCACACTTTATTGAACAAGTGAAAATTTTGATGATGAGCCTTAAAATTTCTCCTCTTTCTCTCCACACACACACACACACACACACACACACACACACACACAAAATGAAGGAGTCTTGCTACATAGTATATGATTTTAGAGTTTAGTTTTGTGTGTCTTGTTTGTATGAATTTAATAACTTGGACTGGGAATGACCTTCAACTGAATAAAATTTCATCCACCTTGTAATTGGCTGGTACCATGTTCTCCTTGGTCAAAGAGGAGACAGTGTGAAGGAAATTCCTCCTGGGTTCTATGATATGATATGTAGAGTTGGCATGGAGAATAAGATGTCATGAGGGCAAGGCAAAAAATTGGCATCCTTTGAGGCAAAACACACACATACACACACACAAACACACATTCCAAAATAATGAAATCCCTGAAACAGGGAGCTGCTGTGGAGAAATAGGGAAGACTACACCTAGACGCACCTCCCAAGAGACCCCGCCCCAAATCCTTTGTGTTTTGAGAAATAGCTCTCCCAGAAGACTGTATGTTGTCGAAGACATATGATTTGTTGTTTGTTGACTGTTTTACTGAAAAGGCCCTAAGAGGTCATTTAACCCAAACCCCTTAGTATGGATAGATCCATCATCACTGCCTTGCAACTCAATAAATATTTGAGCCCACCTACTATATACAGAGCAATGCACTAGAATAGTAGAAAGCCAAGATGTATCTGTAATTTTATGATATTGGATGACCTTCAAAATGTCCTTCAGATCAAAATGACTAAAACTGCTGTTTAAGATCCTGTGGGAAAGGAGAGATTAATTGGAAAAGGTAAAGCTAAGGAGACTCTGAGAGCAGTGCTATCCAGTAGGATATAGCTACTGAGCACTGAATGTGGCTAGAAGACTGAGGAGCTGAATTTTCAATTTAATTAGTTTAACTTTATTGGACAGCACAGTCATAGAGGATGTGACATTTGAGCTGGGCTTTAAGGAAGAAAGGAATTTGATAGATATAGAAAGCGAAAATTCCAAGCAAAGTCCAGTACATGTGACAGTTCATAGAGGGAGGAAAGCTGCAGGCATGGCCCAGAGAAGATTTAACATCTGGTAAGATTGGAATGAAAGATGGGTAGTGAGTTAACATGAAAGCAAAGGTAGGCTCTAGATTCAAAACTGTGAATGCAAAACCTTGAATGCAAGACTGGAAAATGTACAATTCATTCCATATTCAGTGGGGAGACATTTCAGTTTTTTGAGTGAGGTAAAAATATGAGCTGCTCAGTATTTTAGAAAGGGGCTCATTGGATAATGTGCAATATGGATTTGAAGGCTGTTTGACTACATATTGTTGTATAACAAATCATCCTACAATTAGTGGAGTAAATCAGCAGCCATTTCATTGGGCTCATGGATTTTCTGGGTCAAGAATTTGGACAGAGCATAGAAAGGATGGCTCATCTCTGCTCTCTGATGTCTGGAATCTCAGCTAGGCTCTGAAACAGCTGGGGGCTAGAATCACCCCTGACTTCTTCGTTCACATATTGGCTCCTGGGCTCGGATGACCCAAAGGCTGGCTTCAGCTGGGACTGTTGACCAAGGGACCTATAGGTAGCCTCTTATGTGGCTTAGGTTTCTCATGCTGGGTTCCAAGAGGGAGTGTGCCAAGGGGGAGTATTTAGAGAGAGAGGACTCCAAGAGAAGCAGGTGGAAGCCGCTTGACCTTTACTGACCCAACTTTGGAAGTCACTTCTGCTGCATTCTATTGGTTATAAGCAAGTCACTGAGGCCAGCCAGACTGTGGGATGAGACATATTGTCGGGGTCATCTCTGGTAAATATAGTCTGCCACAAGGGCCATAAAATGGGAGTTGAAAAATAATGAAGGCATCAACCAGGAAAATGGAAAGAAGTAAGAACTGGATGACAGGATGGAAATGGAAATGGATGACAGCAGTGATAGAAGTGGGGAGTAAAGAAGGAGGAAGCCTAGTTGAGTTTGGACATGAACATATTTAAAAATCACCAATCAGAAATCTTGGGAAGATAAGTTGGTTTGGAAAGTGGGAGGAGAAGCTGTTTCCTGGGGATATATTTGTTTTGGAGATCTAATGGGACATTCTCGAGGAGATATCAAGAAGGGCAGTTAATAATTCAGGGCTGAAGCTCTAGAGAAAGGTCAAGGTTAAAGCTGGAGACAGAGTTGGGAGTCGTGGGAGAAGGAAATGGCCAAGGGAGTGCCAATGGTAGGAACTCAGTAAATATTGGTTGAATAACATAATCCCACTGTTGCTGGAACCAGAGTGACTAGACCAAAATTACTGATTATAATGAGAAGAAAGAGTATATCAGTCCTTGGGCAATTCCCTAAAGGAGAAGCAAGAATCTGGGAATGCAGACCAGGAATTAAAGTGAAGCAACTTCATAATCAGTGAAAAGTAAAAGATATTGGATTGATTCAGGAGCTATTCCAATCTCTTTCCAGGCCAGAAAGCTAAAAGTTCTATCTCCCAGACTCTCTTGCAGCTAGGGTTCCAGATCTACAATTTTGTGCTGATCAGATGAAGCTTACCAAATCTGGAAGACAGGAGTAAACAAATATGAGGTAGTAAGCACAGTGATTGTACATTTTTTTTCTATGACAGTTGTAATAGAGGTCCTGATGTCACAGCCCCATGTACATAGTTGTCAAGAGCCAAAGTACAGACCCTGGTAGAGGCAGCTTGATTCTGAAGCTGGGCAGGTGTCACTGCAGCTTCCCAGTAGGTGGGCAGCTTTCTAATTCCACAGTCTCCTGATCCTGGCGGAGGCAGTGGTTTCCTTGTCAACCCAGGCCTGTGGTGTGGCTTTGGGAATCATTCCTGAAAGCCCAGCTGAGACTTTGTTTCTTCAGCCCTCTAGTCAGTCTGTAAGACACAGACTACCTTGTAATAAATCCCTTTCTTCTTAAGCAAGGTAGAATGGATTCTGTTCACTTAACTGAACCCTTACCAATACCATAAGCAAGAGGCAGTATGGATATCGGTGTAGGACTTGGAGCCTCCAGTAGCAACCATTTAAGCTAATGTTAGAAAAATGAGATTTTAGGGAGCAGCCATGAAAAGGGAAAAGAAGAAGAGAGCAAATGGATCAGTGATCAATCCTGGTCCCCAAAAGGGAACACCTAGGTCTGAGTGATTCTGCAGGAGGAGGAACAGAATAGAAAGAACAGATCCTACTTGAAATCAAACCATGATCCTAGAACCCGCATAAAAAGGTGCTGTTTCTCAAGACCATCAGGCCCATGGGTGAGCTGATCTTTTAAATGGAACTTGGGATATGCAGAGACCTGATGTTTTTGTTAGTCTGTCCCAGCTGGACCCCTAAAGATACTGAACTAATACTCATATCCTTAAAATTGGAGCCTTAAAACTTCCAAGGTAAATAGCTGATTCTGTGTGTCCCCTGGTGGCTTGGGATGAGGGTAAGAGGGCACAAACAATACTCTTGGGGTGGAAAAGGTCATGGAAAGAAAGGTCATGGATCTAGGCCATCCTCCTTGAGGTCAAAGCTGTCTTTCTCCTTGGGTAAAACAGAGAGCAGACATCTCATATGGGTCTGATATTTTAACCACAAGGCAAATAACAACCTGTACTATGGCCAATGAATTACCCAGGCTTCTCCTTTAATTCTATTGCTGCAGCCCCACAGACACATTCATTGTTTTTCTAATAATAGATTTGCATTTGCTCAGGGTGGCACATTATCATGCAGGTTAAAAGGCTGTCCTCTGGAGTAACACCACCTAGGTCCAATTCCAGGAACAAGAGGTAGGAATCTTGGGCAAGTAACTTAACCCTTGTTTGCCACAATTCCCCCATCTATAAAATAGGGTTGTGAGAGAATGGGTGAGACCCTTTATTGCTGTGATGGGCAGCAGCAGTGTGGCCCCAAGCACATGGTCACATAAGCATACTGTGAGTGAAAGCACCCAGTGCACAGACAGTGCACCCACCACTGCCCCCAGAGACCACTACCAGCACGCCGGAGAGACATGGTGCAACCACGTCACCAGCATCCCTTTCTCCAGCCCGTGAGCCACCCCTACCCCCTCCATCAGCGGGGCTGGACTTAGAAGGTAAAAACAAGGGTCCAGAGTTTATTTGCATTTCCTGATATGCAGACAGAATCTCTATTAGGTTTGCATCCAAAGTAATTCTCCTATATATTAATGTATATTTCCATCTTATTGCTATATCCAGATCAAATTTCCAAAAATTCCTGTGTAACATTATTGTGTAGCTTAAAAGAAAGATTTATCACTTTCTTATCTTTAAGGGAATAAATGCCCCCACAAACAGGTAATAGGGCATGGAAAATCTTTCCTTTCAGTACTCCAGCATTGAAGAATAATGTACGCACGACTCAGTTCTTCCATCATGGTTTGTGACCATAGGAAGCCACTCACATCTTTGGGCCTCAGTTCCTTCATCTGCCTTCAGTATCCTCCCCATGGTCCTGTGACCCAGCTGTGGCTCCCCTCCCATCTCTCGTTTCTTCAGCACTGGATTCCAGACTGTCTAAGGGCAGAGCACATCTTCTTTATCTCTGGAATCCCCCACTATACCTGAGCTCACCTGCACACACATCCCCTGCACTCAATAAAGATTTGGTTCCTTGTGCCAAGAAAGAAGAATGGGAGATGAGCCACAGAATGAGCCTGAGCTTCTGCAGGCTCCTCCAGTGACCTCAGTCTTTGCATTTCTTTGTGCCTTTATGTCTTCTGCCATCCAGTGATTTTTTTTGTCACAAATCAAAACACAGGGTCATTTAAAAACATGAATAGTAATGGATAAACTAAAATAGGAAAAGATATTCTGCAGAAAGAAAGTTTGGTACTATCTTTTCCAGGACATGTCCTTTTTAAGGGGGCCTCATCTGCACCTAAAGGTCACTCTTATGTTTGGGGGTGCTGTATAGTTCAGTGGTAGAGCACACGCTTAGTGTGCATAAGGTCCTGAGTTCAATCCCCAATACCTCCATTAAAGAAAAAAAGATCACATGTCCATGGCAGTGCTGTTGAAAGAAATTTTTTTGCCTACAACCCAAAAAAGCCAATTTGATATATCCCCTACAAAAAGCATGTTTCTGTGGAGACCTCCCTCCCATGGAAGGTGGGTGGCACCCCAAGGCTTCTTCCCCTGCCCCACATGACAGCCCCACAGCAGGACATTAGTGCTGCCCTCTCTTTACAAGAAAGGAAGGGAAGGAGAGGGTCTGCATTCTTGTCTGAGGAAATCCAAATGCCAGCAGAATGGACTAGAAGGCAGGGCTTAAGTGGGCAAGGCCTGAACATGATGATGTAAAACACAAAGGACAAGGCCTGGCACAAGGAGGTGTAAGCACCACCTGGTCTGCAACTCATCGTCGCCGACTGCACTTTTAATGTGGGATGCCCCTCCTTTCACGCTCAGCAATTACTTACCTTATACCTTTAAATGTATACATAAGGCGCTTCCCCCTTGAGTTTCACTGGGCACCACCCCCATCAGAAGTTCCCTCCTGCAGTGAAGCTTGCCTCTCTCTGCCAGGAAGAAGAGGTCCCTCCCACTCCTCATTAAAGGGGGCCCTCACACCTCCACTGCAAACCCCCAGTCTCCAGGCTCCCCACCTACAACTGCCCCCTCTTTCTAACACATCCTTTTAACCACATCCTAAAACACAAACGCGGTGCTTTGCCTTGACCCTGCTATCTGATCTAGCTGCTGCTTAGACTCATAATCTGCTTCCTGTCCCCAGCTCAGCTCTGAATGTGGACCTTCAAAGCTTCCTCCTGAACCAGATGGACTCTGTTTCTTGTGACCCTTTCCTCTACCCCTTCACCCTCCCACCCAGCTTCTCTTGGTCTTGTCTAGTCCTCTTGCTCATCTCCCACCTCTACTTCTTTTTGTTTCCTCTGGCCACGCCTGACTCTTCCCTTTGGCTGCTTTGGGGTAGTTTTGTTTTGTTTTGTTTTTAATTTTTATTTTGTGGGAGGGGAAGTAATTAGGTTTTATTTATTCATTTGTTTGTTTCTTTGTTTATTTAAAGGAGGTACTGGGGATTGAACCCAGGACCTCAGCCATTTTAGGCAAGCCCTGCTCCCACCCTTTGGCTGCTTTGATGGCTCCTCTCTCTCTCTTCATCATCTGATTGGGGTCTCCTCACCAATTCTACTGTAGCTTTTCTCCACCTGCTTGACCTCCACTCGCTGCAGTGGGCATCTATTCCATCACCACTATTTCCCCAAAATGTGCAAGTCCTTATCTCTAGCCCTATCTCTGCCTTGCCCTGCTCATTCCCCATACTCCTAACTCTCTACAAGCATTTCCCCATGAACAGCTAGCCCACATTTAAGTCTCAGCAGCACCAAATTGAATTCAGCACTCTTTATTCTTCCTTAATCTCCCACTTTTGTCAGCAACTGAACCATTCTTGCCCCCTCACAGGTTAGTTTTGATTTTTTAACAGCATTACTGAACTATAATTTGGTATCATACTATTCCTCCATTTAAAGTGTAAAATTTAATGGTTTTTAGTATAGTCACAGAGTCGTGCAACCATCACCACAATCAGTTTTAGATGATTTTACCTCCACCAAAAGAAAAAAGCAGTCAATCTCTATTCTCCCCTCCCCCAGACCCCTAATAACCACGGATCTACCATGTATCTCTGGATTTGTCTATTCTAGACACTTCATATAAATGGAAACATGCCATATGTGATCTTTAATGATTGGTTTCTCCCACTTAGCATAATGTTTTCAAACTTCATCCATGTTGTAACATGGATTGGTATTTCAGACCTTTTAAAGCTCAGTAATATTCCATTGTATAAATGTAACACATTTTATATATTCATTCATCAGTTGATGGGTATTTAGGTTGTTTCTACTTTTTGGCTATTGTGAACAATGGTGCAAGTTTTGTGTGTATGTATGTTTTCAATTATATTTGATCTATACTTAGGAGTAGAATTATAACTCTATGTTTGACATTTTGAGAACTGCCAAATTGTTTTTAAAAGTGGCTGCACCATTTTACATTCCTACCAACAGTACATAGGGAGTTCCAGTTTTACCATGTCCTTGCCAACTCTTGTTATTATCTTTCTCATCACAGCCATCCTAGAGGGCATAAACTGGGATCTCATTTGGTTTTGATTTGTGTTTCAGTGATTAATGATGTTAAGCATCTTTTCATGTGCTTATTTGCCCTTTTCATATCTCCTTCGGAGAATGTCTATTCAAATCCTTTGCCTTCTTTTCAGTTGGGTTATTTGCTGTTGAGTTGCAAGAGTTCTTTATACATTATGGATACAAATCTCTTATTAGATACATAATCTGCAAATATTTTCTCATTCTATGGGCCTTTCCACTTTCTATTTTTTCTCTTTTGCCACTTGTGCTTTTGGTATATGTAGGAAGGCTTGGCCTAACCTCAAGTCATGAGTCCTTACACTTAAGTTTTTTTCTGTAAGTTTATAGTTTAACTCTTACATTTAGATCTATGATCCATTTAGAGTTAACTTTATGTATGGTGTAAGGAAAATGTCTAACATCATTCCTTTACATGTGAATATCCAGTTGTCCCAGCACCATTTGTCAAAAGAGGGATCTTTTTTATTTTTCCCTTTGTTTTATCTCTTATTCCAACCTGTCACCAAGTTTTGCTCTTTTTCCCTTTAAAATGTCTGTCACCCTTTCACTACCACACCAGCTTCCAGACGAAGCCTTTTCCATCTCACCCCTGGATAACTGCATATGCGTTTGTCCTTCCAGGCCCTCAGCAAGCCAACCCTCCTAAGGAAGAACATTTAAGAAATGAATTGAATTTATGTAATTCATCTGCTCAGAAGCCCATAATAAAGTCCTACTGCATACAGCAACCAGGCCAAACTCTTCTCCCTGACTTCTCTAATATGGCCCCACCCTGTCTACACCAGCAAATCAAGGATGCAAAACTTCCTCTTTCATGGTTACTCAGCTCCTGCCTAAAAGGGAGTTCTCTTTCCTTGCTGTACTCTTCCCTTGCTATACTCTCCCCTCTCCATTGCCTTCCTTTCTATACATCCAATTAAAATTCCATACATCCTTATAGGCCCCTCCAAACCCCAGCTCCCTGTTGACCTCCCTTAACTACTCCAGCCCTCACCAGCGGTCTCCTGAGTCCCTGTTGCATTTGTGTGTTCTGTAGCACCAATCATCATGTAGAAGATGTTGGTCCACAAAATTCCATTGTATCACCCAACACCAATGAACATCTATTGAACAGCTACTGCAGTTCATAGCACTGTACAGGCATGACACATATATGCCAACAATGTTTCTTCCTCCCATCAAATGGGGGAGTCCAATCGGATAAGATAAAGTAGCCCCCCCCCCCCAGATTTAGAATTCCACTCGTTCATAAAGTTAACTCAAAGTTTCCAGCTGAAGAAACTTTCCAAAACCAAGTCAGTGTTTTCCAAAGATTCCCAGCATTGTAATTTCTTGCAACTGAATACTCTTGGCTGCAATAATGATCCAGGCCCTGTTTCAGAAGCAAGTGTTCAGGCATCTGTGATTTGGTCTGCAACTTAAACTGCGAGACAGCTCCAAATCCTCAAAGTTAACTTAGAGTGTGTCAGATCGCAAACCCCCTACCCACCCACCACCATTAAAAAAAAATTTTTTTTCAAATTGAAGAGGCAAAGTTTGATCCCTTCCCTGTTGAGAGCTGAAAACAATAGCAGCTTTCGGCTTGAACACAACTTCAGAAGGCTGCCAAGTGACTGCTCTAAGAATACTTGGTTGCAGATGACCGAAGAAACGCACAGGCATCCTGCGACTCTGCTCTACAAGCATGAGGGAAATTCTGCCCCCTCCCCTCTCAGCACCGTTAATAAAGCAAAGACTGGTACTATATTAACTAGGCTGATGCAGGACCTTGGAAGGTCGAGGCTTTGGCAGAGAGGGTCGAGAGAAATTGGGCTGTCAAGCAACGCCCTGCTGTAAAGAGCCAATAAATCAAGAATTTGTTGAAATGACCTAAAGTGTACACACTTTTTAAAAAACCAGCTGAAGACGAGGGGCCGGTTGGATTCATCCCAGAGGTGTAGGTTCCAGGTTGCTGCAAGAAAACGCCCGAGGCGAGGTACTAGGCTTGGGCGCGAAGTAGCATCCCCAGAGCTCTCAGTAAACACTTTTTTCTTGTACTGGATGCCGGAGCTCCCACAGCAGGTCCGTCCATCCGGTGAATGCCTGTGCGGGTTCACCTACCCGCCTCTCCTCGCAGGTGGCACCCGGTCAGCGCTCGCCGCCTGCCCGCGAAGAAACCGCGAGGCAAACTTCCCAGCCTCGGAACCCTGCTGCTTGGAGAGCTGCTAGGAGAGCGGCTCCGCTGCGCTAGTCGCCGCCGGGAGGCTGGTATTCAACCTACCCGCCCCCCGCCGCGGTTAAAGTTTTCTCCCCATTCGCCGCTTCCCACCCCCGCCCCCGCCTCCTCCCTCGGGCTGGAGGACCACAGAGGAGTTCCTGGGTCCTCGGTGCACAAACACACCCACCAACAAAAGAAAGCCCATTAAATCTTCCCTCCTGTGAACTTGCGCCCCAGCGGATACCTCTTTGAACTGACCCCCGCCCCCGCAGCCCCCGCGCCGTCTGGGGCTCGCTGGGCCCTCCCGGGCTCACTCCCTCCTCCCGGCTGCGCACTTTTACAGCGCGCTTGGTCTTTGATGTCTCTTTACATTATGGCAGAGCAGCCACACGCTCTTCCCGGGCTAGAGGCTTTGTGTAACGGAACTGACATTTGGCCTTGATACCTGTATCTCTTGGTGATTGCAACAAATTTCTAAAATAAATATTGTACTTTGATCTCCCGGCGTTGCATTTTTAATGGACGCTTCGAACATTACTTCATTAAGAATAAGTTTTTCAGGAGCCCCGAGTGCACAGGGAGAGAGGCTAAACAGCACTTCGTAGAAGTCTCTCTCCAAACTTGCCCGGGAGGGCTGGAATCCTGGCGGGTTTTCACAAATGGAGGTGAGGCCCAGAGCCAGGACTTGGAACAGTCAAGGGAGGGCCTACAGTTAGCCTGCACTGCCCATATGACTTTGAATATGATACCTCTTTTAAGCCCACAAGCACTCTACAAGGTGAGCACTGCTATAACCCCATTTTATAAATTGGGAAACAGACACAAAGCGGTCGAGTAACTTGCTGGCCAAGGTCACCAACCAGGAAGTGGCAACTAGAAACCTGCCTTCAGATTTTCAGAGTCAGAGCTCTTAACACCACACTACTACTCTCTCTCTCTCTCCCCACAGTGGTTTATTGGCTAATGGGACATCCTTGAGAAAAGTTTCTCTTCTGTAACAGCTGTGCAGATGTGAATTGGCTTCTCTTGCCTTTTTGTTAAAATAGCGTACAAATTTGGCAAATGCGAATGCCTTTTATCCTGCTTCGTCCCCGCCCAACCACCGATAGCGGGGGTCGAAAAGCTCAAAGTAGCCCGAGAGGAAACTCGCCAAGGGACCAGACCCACTTCGACAGTGCGGACAGGTGCCTGCGCGGGTGTGCGCCATTGAGTCCCTGGCCCGTGACGTGCATGCTGGAAGGGGCTCCTTCCCGTCCCAGGCTTCGCGGATAATGGATCCCTGGACCTGGTGCGGAAATGTGTAGGTGTGCCGGGCCTCGGAGCAAAATACTAAGTTCCCTCCCTTTCCCGGCTTGCAGAGCACCCGGACCCCCTCTTCATGAGCCAGACTGCGAGGGACTAGCTGTGCCGTCACGGCTTACTGTTCCTGGGTGAGGCCTTGTTGTAGAAAAGAGGGACGTCCGAGGACGCGGCATGAAAAGTGCTCTTAGTATTGGGGCTCTCATGCGACCCGTTCGTCTCCAACAAGATATTTATTTCGTTGGCGGGCCCTGGGCATGGGGAAATGCGGGCCTGGTGGCGTAGTGTCCCGACCCCTAATGGGAGTGCGGCGAACACCAATACACAGCCCTGACTTCGTCTCAGAAGCCTGTTGGAGTTGGGCTAACCGCTGGCACCGCACGGTGCTTTGGGCCCCCGGGTCCGTCCTCGCGTGTCAGTCCTGGCTACTGTGCGGTCCCCGGGAGGACCACGCACAAGAAGGCCCAAGGCGAGAAGGCTCGGAGGATCCCAGCACCGTCGGCGGCCTCGCAGAGAGGAGGCAGTGTACCCCAAGGCCGCACGTGGAGAGGGGTCGGCAAAGCCCAGACGGCCCAAACCGCAGTGCAGCAAAGTGGACCATGGCCAGTTGCGGGAAGCCTCAGCGGCCATTCCCGGCCCCTATAGCCCTCCAACGCGATGAGGACCCCGGCGTCCCGCCGGCTTCTCCCTTTGTCCTCTCCCGGGTGAGGAGATCTGGGTGACCGCGTCGCCCCTGCCGGACGCTCCTTGAGCCCTGGGCCAGAGGAATGCAGGTGGCCAGCTGTCTCTCCTCGGCCGGGCACGGCGGGCAGCGAGGGTTTGGTGGGAACACACCCTGAAGATCGTTTTCCCCACCCCGGCGAAGCAAGCCCCGCGCCAGAAGAACCTTCTTTTCTTTACAAATGTGAAGGAAACAACAGTTTTTATTGACTTTTCTTTCCGGTTAGAGAGCCACCCTAGTACTATTTGTGGCTTGCTCAACAACTAAAGTCTTCCTTCACTATGCCTTACTTTTTTTTCGAGTAGTTCCCTGAAGGTCTGTGCGGCTTGCAGGAGCGCGCACTCGCCTGGCGGGGCTTGGGATGGGGGATGAGGGGCGGATTTCTAGCATCGCTGGAGGCTTTCGGTGGGGCCTAATAGCGACCAGCTGCCTACCCAAAGAGAGAAGAGCAAGATAGCAAACATTTTTCCCTCGGGTTACTCTGGGTGTCCTGCCAAGCTTAGCTCAGCGCGGCCAGGGTGTTTTTCCCAGGATATTTGCAAAAGTTGTGGCCCGAGAAAACTTCCAGGTTGCCAGCAAGAATGTCGCAAGAGAGTCGCTCGTCCTGCGGGCGGCCCTGGAGCGTGCGCGCCACCCACCGCCATCCTGGGCGGCCACCCGGCCCCGCCCCAGGTCACAGCGCTGCCCGCCGCTTCGTGGCGGCCAGGCTGGGGCCAGAGGAGGGGGGGCATGAGGCGGGCGGGGCGCAAGGAGGCCTACGCCCAGCCCCGGGAATTCCCTCGAGTCCTTGGTGTGCTCCAGCCGGTGCGTGTGCTGTCCGGTGCGGGGTGTGTAAGTACAGGGGCTGGGGGTGGAGAGATTTACCCTCATCTTCGTCTCAAAATCCCGCGCCTGGAAGCCGAAGACAGATTTCTCTGGAGATAACAAAGACACTTTGTCACTTTGGGCGCTGCCTCGGTGCAAATCTTTAATTGCAGGGGAGTAGGGGGGGAAAGGGGATCGAATGTCTCAAGCAACCCAAGCGCGGGTCTCCAGGCGGCAAGGCCCCCTTTGATCAGGAAAATCCAATTATTTGTGTATATACATTTCCCACATAGTGATTACTTCATTAATTGTCCCGCCTTTATCTCCTCCCTTCCCATCCCCCCTAATAATCAGTTCTTTTATCCAGACCAACAAACACACCATAGGAGCTTTGTGGATTCAAAGGATTTGCTTTCGCTTCTGAAAGAGCCGCTATTCTTTGATGATTGGGTAGCGGCAAACTTCAAAGCCATAAATCTTCCCTCTGACTGGCTGGCGGCCCAGCAAAGTCCTTATCAAATTCTTGGAGGTGATCCTGAAGCGCTCAGACCGCGCGCGGGGCGAGCGAGCCGGGTGCGGAGAGGGGCGAGGGCGGGGAGGGCCCCCGCGCGCAGAGCGGGCGCCGGGGAGGGACTGTAGGCGGCCCTTCGTCCTCGCCTTCGGGTCTCCATGCCTCGGCAGCGCCCTGCTTCGCAGCCAACGGCCCGCAAGCCGTAGCCATGGCCGCCGTGGCCGTCCTCCGGAACGACTCGCTGCAGGCCTTTCTCCAGGTCAGGGCTGGGCTCAGAGGGGACGAGGGAAAGGTGGGAAGGGTCGTGTCCAGATCTCTCCTGGTACTCTGTGCACCCTGACTCTCAAAGAGAATCCCGCTCAGTGGATGCCGCTGGAGTCAGACCTAGGGGTGCCCACACCAACTTCACACCTAACCTTGGTGTGAAGAGTGTGGCCTTTTGGGGAGGGACCCACAGATCGGGGGGTTATTTGGAGGTGCGCATCTGGCTGAGAATCGGGCCGCAGCTCACCCCGCTGAGCCCTCCTGAGACCGGCGGATGTGCTCGAGAATAGCGTGGAACAGAGACCTTAAAGGATGGGAGGGAAGGCGAATGGGCAGGCAGGCCATGGGTGTTTCTAGACCCTTTCCGATCGCGGAGCCGGGAGCGGCCCGTCGGATCCCTCTCCCCTCCCACTTTGTGGCTGCTTCCTCTGAGGCTGGATGGCGACTCTTTGCACCAAGTAGTTTAACAGGAAGCGCTCGTGCGCTCCCCGTTTAGGTAGCTCAGGCACGGAAAGTTTCCCAGGACTGGTGGGTGCGTGCGTGGGGTGCAGTGACGGGGGAGGGACAGCCGGACGGGGGAGGGGCGGCGGTATAATAGCTGGCGTGGGGGTGGCGGGCCGGCCGGGAGACCGCGCTTGGAGCGCTAACCTTTTGTCTCTTCTCCGCCCTCCCCTGCCGCCGCCTATGCAGGACCGCACCCCCTGCGCCTCCCCGGACCTGGGCAAGCACTCGCCCCTGGCGTTGCTAGCAGCCACCTGTAGCCGTATAGGCCAGCCCGGCGCCGCGGCGCCCCCGGACTTCCTGCCGGTGTCCTACGACCCCACGCTGGGATCGCCCTCCAGGCTCTTTCATCCGTGGACCGCGGACATGCCCGCGCACTCGCCGGGCGCGCTACCGCCCCCGCACCCCAGCCTGGGGCTGACACCGCAGAAAACGCACCTGCAGCCGTCTTTCGGGGCGGCGCACGAGCTGCCGCTCACACCCCCTGCCGACCCTTCCTACCCCTACGAGTTTTCACCGGTCAAGATGCTGCCCTCGAGCATGGCGGCCCTGCCCGCCAGCTGCGCGCCTGCCTACGTGCCCTACGCGGCCCAGGCCGCGCTACCGCCGGGTTACTCCAACTTGCTGCCCCCGCCGCCGCCACCGCCACCGCCACCCGCGTGCCGCCAGCTGTCCCCCAACCCGGCCCCCGACGACCTCCCGTGGTGGAGTATCCCGCAGGCAGGCACCGGTCCGGGAACCTCGGGGGTTCCAGGGGGCAGCCTCTCCGGTGCCTGTACCGGGGCCCCCCACGCACCTCGCTTCCACGCCTCGGCGGCCGCTGCTGCCGCCGCCGCCGCTGCCCTGCAGCGGGGCCTGGTGTTGGGCCCGTCGGACTTCGCGCAGTACCAGAGCCAGATCGCAGCGCTGCTGCAGACCAAGGCCCCCCTGGCGGCCACGGCCAGGAGGTGCCGCCGCTGCCGCTGCCCCAACTGCCAGGCGGCCGGCGGCGCTCCAGAGGCAGAGCCGGGCAAGAAGAAGCAGCACGTGTGCCACGTGCCCGGCTGCGGCAAGGTGTACGGCAAGACGTCGCACCTGAAAGCGCACTTGCGCTGGCACACGGGCGAGCGGCCCTTCGTGTGCAACTGGCTCTTCTGCGGCAAGAGCTTCACGCGCTCGGACGAGCTGCAGCGGCACCTGCGGACTCACACGGGCGAGAAGCGCTTCGCCTGCCCCGAGTGCGGGAAGCGCTTCATGCGCAGCGACCACCTCGCCAAGCACGTCAAGACGCACCAGAATAAGAAGCTCAAAGTTGCTGAGGCCGGAGTCAAGCGGGAGGACCCGCGGGACCTGTAAGCCCACGCGGTGGCGACTCAAGGCCTCTCCCGCCTCGGACTCCCTTTCCAGCTCCTCTTCCGGGAGGTTCCGGGGGTTTGTGGGCAGCCGGCCAAGGGGAGACCCAGCAGAGGCACTCGCCCTTTCCTGCTTGCCTGCCTCCCAAAGCGACGCGCGGCTCCCAGCTTCCCTGGCCCGGCCTGCGGAACGGGGCCTTGTGCCCAGGAAGAGCAGGGGAGGTAGGGTTGAGAGCTCTGCGTCACGAAGGAGCGGTTTCAGACTCTGAACCATTCCCACCGTCTGGAAGACCTACAGTTTGGGGGGACTACCCTGGGCTGACCTTTGTATATAGGAAACACTGCTGAAGCAAAGGAAACGGACCTTGAGAGATTGGCAATAGTGCTCGGGAGTTTTTTGCTAGGACTGGGCCGGGTTTTGTACAGGTTATTTAATAGCTTTCTTAAAGAATAATTATAATAATTATAACGTTAATTAAAATGTTACTTTTGTCCTCAACTCCATGCAGAGCTACAGCATGAAATGTCTCTGTAAAGCAATCGGCATTTGCAGCGTGAAAATAAATACGTTAACTCCGGGGTCACCTCGGGAAGACCCCGCTGGGCCGGTCTCATTTGATCTTTTCTTCTTCCGGGAGGCTTTACAAAACGGTCAGGTTTCACCGGGAATTTGAAGGTTCCTCTAGGCTGCTTGTGTCTGAGGCTTCTTTGGTTTGGAAGGTTCTGGGCAAGCGTGCTGAGTGCAAAGATGCAGAAAGGAGGGCAGGGTCAGTTTTGCGGTAAAGAGGTTAGGGTGAGATTTTCCAATCATACGATGAGTTTCTCACGCGGCCTTAGGGCTTGACCAGAGACTGTCGGGCTTCTCTTAAAAGTTGATACCTGCTGCACATACAATGCACGCTCTTTTTACCTGGCGAATTGGCTGTGGCTTTCCATTCGTGGGTACTCTCGGAACAGAGGTCACAGGGGAGCTGCGCTTGCTCCTTCCTGGCAGCCGGCTATGCTGGTGTCTTGAGAGGTGCTGGAGACTCAAGGATCTGTTCACGGATGAAATTTTGGAGGGTTGCAGAGAAACTGGGGGCCCTTGTTCAGGTTGGTCTTTGCCTGGGAAAGAAGCGCCACTCCTGTATTTCAGCCCCGTCATGATGCACAACCTTGTCTCGCTTGTTTTCTTCTCAATCATTTTGCTGGGGAAGTCTTAACAGCCTTGTTTCACAGTAGCCGCTTAGTGATTTCTGCCTAGGCCAGGAAGTTTAGTCCCATTTTGTATCTGGGGATTTTCTTTTTTCAGTCATTGCAGTAGACTAAGATTTTCTCTGGGAGGAGCCAGGAATGCTCCTATCTAGATTTCTCACATGTCTCTAAAATGTGAAGTTTTCAATGTGACTTTTACAGGTGTTTTTTCAAGTGTCTCAACTCAGCTGGCTCCCTGATGTTTCCTAATACTTTAAAAACCTGAAACTGAAACCTTAATCTTCTGGTTTGGAATTAGCAAAGAAAAAAAATTGTTGTAAATGTTGTTACTATGTTAAGCTGACTGCATCATTAATGCCAAGTTTGGACGGAACTGAATAATCTTTTCATGTTAGTAGAAGTGTATATAAATTGATAGGATTTCAGTTTATGCACTGCTGTTACCTTGCCTTTTGTTTGAAGTAAAACCAAAGGGTAAATTCTTAAAAGCCAGGAGGGTTGTGCTTGAGACTTACTATATTAAGTAAAACTCAACCATCAACATAATTGAGATGAAAATTACTTTCATACTCCTAAGAAATAGCATTTTTACTCTGTAACTTGGGACAAGGTCGTAACTATTAAAATCATTGTGGAAATACGCCTTAGAACCAGTTACTCTCATTAGAGATTTTTAAACTATTTAATGGCAGATTGGAATGTGAGTCTTCAGGGTTCTTTACCTGGGAAGGGCAGTTTGGGCTAGCTAAATCTTCAAGGGTGTGACAGTTTTGCAAAAAAGAAAAATAGTAATGAGAAAGTTGCTACACAGTAACATTAATATACATCTAAATGTGTAATCTAATCTCCATCAAGATTCTTGAGAATCATCTCTATGAAGAGTTTCAGAAACTCTGACATCTGAACCACACCCTGAGATCGACTTCAGAGCCAGAAAAGATTTTGGAGTAGGTGATAGGGAAAGAGGAGTCCTGATTAGAAAGTGAAAAGACCAAGGACTCTGGACTTAGAAATTGAAATGCTCCTCTTATGTGAAAGAGAATGCCCTTGGTAGAGAAAGAAAAATGTCAATTTTGAAGTGAAGCTGCCAGCTAGCATTGATAGCTACGATTGTTTAGTATCCAAAGTGTTGAAGATAAAGTTTCCTTGTAACTTTGTGATTGTTAAGAGAAAGATAAAATATATGGAATTTATCTAAAAATACAATATATATAATTTTTAAAAGCAGAATGAAATCATTTGATGACAAAATAACGTTCTTATGTTTTCACTTAATTGAACCTGCAAATTTTAAAAGTTTGGTAAAAGTAGAGTCTCTAGACAACCTTGGTACAGCTGAAAGACTGTTCCTTATTGTGAGTGCAAGTCTGTGTTCCACTTACTTTAGACGAATATATTTCTGTATCGACGTAGAAGCCAGGAGGTCACAATAATGTGATATTATTATCCAAGTGTAGGAAAGCATTTCATGTTTATACTGAAAAAAAGCTAATCATGATTCTGTATGCCCAGAAATACAAGTTTGACGATGCAGAAATGTGTTAAAATCTGAATTGCTGTTGCATGCTTTATTTGGCTCATAAAACTGCAACCTACTACAGTACCATTCATTTAGGACTTTAAAAATTATTTTAAAATAAATCAATATGCAAGAAGTAATATGCAGAAATGATGTAAATTAAGCACAGTTAGCAGAAAATTTAATGAAATTCAGAAGTAAATTACTATTAAATGTAAACTAAAATTTATTTTTTATTTGGAATTTTGCCAACATCAAAAAGAAGTTTAATCTACCAGCTGGATCCAAGGCTTTATTTAAAGACCTCAGCACCCAATACAATTGAGTTTTTAAAACAGTTGAAGAAAATATGTTAACAATGGCCACAAATGTCAATAGACATTTTATATTTTTTAAACAACTGTTTTAGTAGCATGCAAATGTAATGTAAAGTGTAATGTTTTTTTTTAAATTCTAAAATTAGTGTGATATGTTTATTAAATTTAACATGATTGACAAATGAACCATTTGACCAAAAACTTAGAAACATGGAGAAATTGAGTTATCAGTAATTTAGGTAATTTGGAATTCTATGTTTCTGAACTTGTTAACAACACTCCATAGTTTTCTACTTTTCTCAAGAGAAAATTGTGCAAATTTATCTTTAGCTGACCACTAATTTGGAATAGCTCTGGTCATGAATGAAATTAAATTATGTTAAAGAAAATACCACTGCATTATTCACCATGTGTTAGTCTTTTCTAGTTTCAGTTAGAGTTTAAAACTTTTAACTATATTGTGTATGCTGTTTTAATTTACTTTCCCTTAAGACAGTCAAACAACACATACCAATTAGAAAATTAATCTTGAGCATGCTTCTTGCAGAAACCTATTTGAAAAGGCAGTATTTGTAGACAAGGCAGTTTTTCACCCCAATTTGCATTCCATTTCTATTCTAATACTGTTGGGTTTTAAGTAAGCAGTTTAAAGCAGCATCTTCAGAGTTTCCCATTTGTTTTGGTTCTGCGGAGAGAGTTTCACAGAATGTTTCTGTAGCAGTAGCTATGCCTTCACACTCATGTGAACACCTTCTAAGTTGTTTAGGGCTGTAAAATTGCAAACGATTGCATTAGCTCACATTAAATAATGACAAGTTGTGATAAACTGACACTGTCTCACTGGGAAAGAATCTGATGTGGAATCAGATTCAACCCTCAAGCTTTGTTTTATTAAAAGTAAATATAATTACGCTTTGCTGATGTCCCAAATTGAGGGCCACTCAAAACACATCATACTAATGTTCTATTAAATATCATTGGCTTCCTCTGGTTTGCATGATAAATGGGAACATAAAAGAATATGAGACCAAGGGCAGCTTTGAAATGAGGACATGTGCCAACATAGTTTGATAAACTAGGAAAAAATAAGGAAGACATCTAGATAGAAAGATGTATGTTGGCAAGGAGGCATATATTTAGATTAGTACACCAAAAGGACAATTTCATTATTGGGCCAATAGTGGTAACCTGATTAATGGGGTATTCAATAAATGTAAACAGTAATTTTTTTCTCTGGTGGTGTTCAGACTTGACGCATTTTTGCATAAAAATTTTTGTGTCAGTTGCTCCTCCCTTGATTGTTGCTGAAGAATCTGCAATGTTTCAGATTAATTTATGGACATTGTAACTTACATAACGTTCCTTCCTATAACGAATAATCGATATTGTTCAGCAAAGATGTAATCAAACAGCTATGAACCATCATAACTTTTTTTGATAGTTTCACAGTTGTTTTACTGTTACAATTTATGACCAATTGAAGATTTGCACGTGATGATTGATACAGTATTCATTTTCATGCGGACATTTTGATGACTTCCCTTTCTAGACTTTATTATACTTTCCCTTCCATGTCTTCAGCAGTTATGCTGAAACATAATCTCCAGTGGAGTATTTGACACTTAATTCGTAATTCAGTCCATGCATGTGAACTGCAGTAGTTTCTGCACAACACATAATAAACTATATTAACTAATATATTTTGGTTGTCTACCTAATACCAAAATTCAGTTCAGGGGAAATAAATCAAGCTCCTAGTTTGATACTGATCTTCCTTGACTTACAATGGGGTTACCTCACGATAACCTCATCATGAGTTGAAAATATCATAAATTGCAAATGTGTGTAACACACCTCACCTACCGAGCATCATAGCTTAGCCTCACCTACCTTAAATGTGCTCAGAGCACTTACACTAGCCTATAGTTGGGCAAAATCATCTAACACAAAGCCCATTTTATAAGTGTTACTCTCTCGTGCAGTTTATTGAATATCGTACTGCAAGTGAAAAACAGAGCAGTCATATAGGTACGGGATGATCGCAAGTGTCTTGGTTGTTTACCTGGTCATGACCACATGGCTCTCTGGGAGCTGGGGCTCACTCCACTGCCTGGCATCACAAGAGTACCCTACAGCATATCATGAGCCCAGGAAAAGATCAAAACTCCAAGTTTGGTTCCTCTGAATGTGTGTCGCTCTCACACCATCATAAAGCCAAAAAATCATAACTCGAACCATCAAGTCAAAATATCGTTAAGTCAAGGGCATCTGTATATGAAAAATCTGCAGCATTCACTCCTCAAAAATTTATTTCAGCATTATGAAGATTCAGTTTGCCCATTATAAAATGGAATTTGTTTTACAGCAAAGTTATTTATCTAATTTTTTTCATTACTTGCCAAAATCCTAATGTCAAGAATATACTAAAATTTTCTGAGGTCTAAAGCAGTATCTAGATGTCACCTGATTTTTTAACACAAGGTTAAACCGTTCAGTCACATGGATGCTTTCTAATGGTTTTGTGTTTATCATAATCCAAAATATGGATGGAGAACATCTGGCCCTCAGCTTAATTTCATCCAATTCACAGGGCAAGTATCAAAGCTAAATCCTCATTTATGCTTATGGTTGAGAAAATGTGTCTTAATTTGAAAAGTATTTGGTGGCAATTTCCTAAAACTCTACATAAGGTACTGTGAAAACTTCTTTCTGTTATTTCTGTCGTTGTAAGTTTTATTCTTATATTCTGTATACTGTTTTCTTTTTCCAATCTGTGTGTCTCCCTATGTGTGGATGCCACATGTCTTCAGTATAACCATGTTCATCTCCAGCATGGAAACTCATTTTGTGTCATGTGTCTCTCTTTCTTCTCTGGGTTTATTTGTGCCTGTTATTTGATTTTGTTTCCTATAATGCAGGACTTGACAGGATTCTAAACTCCAGTTATCCAAAATATGTTGTATTTTTGATAGACATTTCTATTCCTTGGTCTAAATTTTGCATGTGAGTGAATTACATTTATAGTTCTATTTATTTTTTATTTCTGTTTTATTTAGGCTGATGTTTACTGTGGATTTGTGAACATCAGAAAAATATTTCCAACACAATGGAAAGTAAAATTGTAAAATGTGACAGAGGATTATGGTTTGAGGTAATACCAGGTTGGATAGATTTTAATTAGCAAAAAGCATACAAAAGAAGTAGATTACCTAAATCTGTAAACACGTCCATTTATTGATTAAGCTAAAGTTTTAATGAAGGGGATGTGAACTAAGACCTATAGGCATTTAGCTATTTTTATTCCTTGTTAAGGTTATTAGATTTGATGGAGACCTCTTTTTCTCTCAAAGCCTTTATTCTTCTCTGATCCTTGATGAAGTCCATGTCATCTCTCCATGGTACTGTAGACAACTGCTGAGAAAGTCATTGTGGTGACAGATTTTGTACTGAGCCTGGATTTGGAGTAGAAAGTTGTTAAGTTATCTAAGGAGAAAGTACTCCCTTCATCAGTTAGGATTCAGGCTTGTCAGTAGCAAGCCATGTGCCCGGAGCGGCTAGTGTAGCAGCGGGAAGGCATGGGGCTCTGGCTGCCCCCTTGCTCCTGTAGCACTGAGACCTAGAAGCAGGGCAGAGGGAAACAGGTCATGGGGAATAACATGACCATGGGGACTAACCGACATTTGGAAGATCTTGTTTAATAGGATATTCCTAGAGGGGCTGAAATAGGACCATTGGGTAGAAGCTGAAAGGAAAGGTTTGGTCACTTTCTCAAAGTTAGAAAGGACCCCCAGGGAGGGGGAGAAGTGCCCCCCCTCATCCCAGGCTGTTCTCTTCTCTTTAAACCAAAGATGGGTATGAGTTGGCTGTAGAGGAGACGTGGCCTTGACTAAGGACAAATATTTGGACTTGGAGAATCTTTATGGCCGCTTCCAAAGCTGAAATGCTTCAAATTGAAAATCTGCAAATCAAAAAATCCCAATGCATTTTATTATGGCTACTAAAAATGCAACAGTAGTGTCTAGGATATTCCTGGCATTCTGGCTTCTGATTTTGGAAATATGCTTTTTGAAAATATAGCTTATTCTTAAATAGTTAAAGATATTAAAGAGGAGCAAAGTAATTTAGAACAAATCAGTTAGCCTCTCTGCAAGTAATATCAGAATGTAGTCACATGATCTTAATACTGGTTTTTGACAATAACACTTCGGGGGGGAGGTGGTCAGTCTTTGTAAATGCTATACTGTGATGCACATCACCAAGTCCTGTTTCTGTGTCTGGACATTTCATAGTACATTGACAGGATTGAAAAGTATAGGTAACTCTTCAATAATTATGTAGATATAATTATTTAGATTTACAAACTTTGACCTGGCTAAATTTAAGGAAACCATTCTTTCCCCACATCCTCGAAGTCAGTCAAGTTGATATATAAAATTAAGAATATATGAGCTGCATACTTAATTCAGTATTTGTTATTTATAATTATTAGATGCAGAAGACCCGGTACAAAATAAATTCAAAACATGTATACATCAGCTAAATTCAATTCACCAAACATTTATTTGATGTCTACAATGATGTAAGTTACATTGAGGATTCAACGATGAACACAATCCTTCAAAGAGCTCACAGTCGTAAAGGAGATAAGACATAGACACAAATGCATGTAATACAAGGCCTCACTACAAAGGACCAACGAAATTCCCATTAAAACACAAAGGAAAGAGAAATTACTTCAGGTAAAACAATGCTAAACCATTTTATGCCAAAGGTGGATATTCTGCTTTCAGAAACAACAGTCCACAAACTCTACCCACCGCATTCAGAATCTAGTTAGGTTTTCCACAGACCGAGAATCCAAAACAGTGCGGTCCCCAGACTAGCAGCATTAACGCCACTTGGGAATTAGTTCGAAATGCAAATTCTTGGGTCCAATTCTGAGTTACTAAATCAGAAACTCTGAGAATGAGGCCCAGCAATCTGTGTTTTAGTAAGTTCTGCAGATAATTCCAATGCACAGCAAAGTTTGAGAAACACTGATTTAGCAAATTGTACATTTAATAATAAGTAAGGTTAACATGTGGAAAATAAGCAAATTCACATCTAACGTATTTCTGACAAGCTCCTCTAGGGGATAGAGAATGGAAAGGCCACTGGGCTGAAATCCCTCACCTAGTCGAGACACTCAACTGAGAATTTTCTAACACCTGATAAGAAAACAACAGTAGTCTTAGTTACAGAGTGATTCTTCCATGCATGTCATACAATTATGTAGATAACTGTCCTTTTATAGTAGAATTTAATACAAATAGAAGATTTATGTTTTTGAATCATAAATCATATTTTATATTTTAGTGGAATTTTCCCCAGAAAAGGGAACAGTGACTTTTACCACCTCTGCTCTCTTCAAAGGGATGCTCAGCTAACTGAGCAGTTTGGTTTTTATGACTAATAACTAATTATCTTAGGGCACGTATAAGAGCGTACCCTCCATGCTGCAGAAATGTGGTGATGGCACATCCAAAAGACAAGCGCAGTTGCTTCAAGCCTCTGTTTTGCTAAAATGGCTTTTATTCCAACACAACACAGCCAAGTAGAGTCCTAGGGCTCCTCTGTAGAGGCCAAAACTTAGGAAGTTATAGATATTTATCTAAACCCAGATTCTTCAATTCCTCTGGCTTCACTGCAGTCAAGTACTCCTCAGCCCACCACTCTCCTCCTCACCAGATCTTTCTTGCTCAAGGCAAACCTCAAGGCCGTGTCTCAAACCAGAACATGATTTTGTAACATTTCTTTGAAAAACATTTATCTCTGACCTTTGGAATTAGAGAAAGATGCTGGGAATTACCAGTACCAGGGAAGCTTGTAACATAAATGAGAATAGCTCCAAAGTTTTTCACAGTGAATAAGCCTCTTCCTCTGCCTCCAAGTAGTGAAGAAAATTCTAGCCCTCTTGGAGTCTGCATTTCAGTAAAATCAGCGTTGTAATTCTTAGCCTCTTCCCTAATGTCTTACCTCTTTACCACTCCATTCACTTGCAGGATCATTTATGCCCCAAATATTTATGCAATGTTTACAGATGCCAAAGACCATGAGTAACCATCATACTTGCTCTCCTGGAGTCTACAGTCTAGTAGGAGATATAGAAAGTCAACAGGCAATGTCTAGGGGCACCAGGAGAGTAGGGGCTGTTCACTACTGCTTACTGGAACCTAATACAGTGCCTGGCACATAGTATGTACTCAGCACATATCTTTGTAGTTGAACATAATGTAGTATGATAAGTGTGGTCAGTGTAGTAAGAATCCCAAAGGTTAACTAAGATTATCCCTCCCCATCAGCATCTAATAGAAGTGTCTTAGGGTTAAAGACCAGGATCCCCTTCTGCCTTTAGCTGTTTGGGCAGAGGTAGGGTGGTGGGTCCTAGGAATCTGCTATTGGGCTTCCTCTACCCATCCAGTACCCTAGGTCTGGTGCCTTCTCTGAGGGAATCTCAAGTTCCCAGTGCCTTAAGTCATTCTCTTGCATCCCTGAGTCACATTGCTGCAGCTTTTAAAGACATCCCCCCAACACAGTCTTCCTGGCTATTATTATAAAAATCTAAACTCATTTAGAAGATTATGTTAAGTGACTATTAAAAGGCAAAACCCACAAGGGCAGGGGGTAGAAAAAGCCAGAGCTGAGGAGAGGAGAGCATCTCAGATTGGGAAGGGCTGCTAGTAGTGTGGGTGTGTCGTGTGGAGGATTGATGGATGTGGGGAGACAGAAGGACCACACCTTAGAAGAGACAGGTAGGGTGCTCTTAATAAAGGCCGGATCCAGAGCATTTGGCAACAGTCTTGGCAAAGATTCCCCTGTATTAGTTATCTCTTGTTGCACACAAACACCACAAACTTAAAGGCTTGAGACGACACACATCTGTTCTCTCACGGATTCTGTGCACCAGGAGTCTAGGCAGAGCTTAGTGGTAGCCTCTGCTTTAGGGTCTTTCATAAGGCTGCAGTCAAGGTTTTGGCCAGGACTGGGGTCTCATCTGAAGGCCTTACTGGTGAAGGATATGCTTCCAAACTTTAGTGGTTATTGGCAGGACTCAGTTGTCTGTGGGCTATTGGACTGAGGGCCTCAGTTCTTTGTTGGCTGTCGCCTGGAGACTACTTGTAGTTTCTTGATATGTGGGTCTCTCCAACATGGCCACTTGCTATCAAAACAAGCAAGCCGGGAAGGCAGTACAGACTACTAGAAAGTCGGAAGCACATGTTTTGTAGTCTATTCAGCAGAGTGACAGCCTGTCAACAGTCTATTCACTTGAAGAGAGTTCCTCCAAAGAAGGGGATTATGCAAGGGTTTGAATATGAGGAGGTGGGAATCATGGGAGTCATTTTACAGGATGCCTATCACCCGCTGTGACACTGCTTGTCAAAAATAATAAAAAATAGTGGTGTCACATGTATAGACCATAAAGGTTTGGACAGATTGTTTCTCAGCACAGCTGTGATGCTTCCTGCTGGTGAGAGACTGCCAGTTGTCCCCCAGCATCCCTCTTTTCTTTCTTCTTTTTAGTAATAGTAATCCCCAAGTTTTAGGGAGGCATATGACCATCCATCGAGAGACTGCATGTCCTAGCCTCCCTTGCAGTCAGGTACAGCCCATATGACTAAGTTCCCACCAATGGGACGTGAGCTGAAGTGATATATGCCACTTCCGAGTACCATCCTTCAAAGAAAGTTGCATGCCCTCCCCTTCTTCCTTACCTCCTTCTGAGACTGGAATGCAGAGATGGTGGTGGGCATCCAGCTCAATCATAAAGATGAGCACAACATCCTGGAAGAAGGTGGAAAAACAAAACAGAAGGAATGGGAGTTCCCAGACCAACTCTTGAAGTAGAGCAGCCCAGCTTTCCTGGGCTGCCTACCAGCTGGTCTTCTGTATAAGAGAGAAGTAAGCCTTCTTGTTTAAGCCATTGTAATTTGGAGTCTGTTACAGTAGCTAAACCAACATCCTAACTGATGGATCATACAGTGCTCCCAGAGGCAGGCATTAGCAGGGCTCCTGCTGAGTCTTCCTGTGGCAGCTGTGAATTACATCCCTTTAAAAGATGTCACGTTGTGTCACCTTTCCAGCTCCACCTACGCTGTGTCTGCTGGAGTCCTCAAAATGAGTTCTCACCCTGGAACGGGTATCCTCTTAGGATTCTGCTATGGAAATCTCCATCACTGCTTTCCAGCTTTGCCCATGCTCAGATACATAGAGGGCTTCAGTCATTCAGTTACTCATTTATTCCACTACTTATGGGGATTTTCTCATGTGGCGAACACATGAGCCTGAGGACACAGCAGTGAACAGGACAGACCAGCTTTACGCTCTCAGGAGGCCGACATTCTAGTAGGGCAGTAAAGACACAGTAAACAAATAAACCAACAAATAAGATAATTCAGGGAATCATAAAATAAAACAAACAACAACCTGAAATTCATTTTCACTTGCCCTACAGGGTCACATAGGCAAACTGAGTCTCAGCCACATTGCTAGATAGTTCTTGGTCTCCATGGTACCCAGCCTAAAAGATGGCCCCCAATAGTCCTTGTCTCTTAACTGCCTCAGACTGAAGGGGACACATTATTTCCACCCACTTCCCTTTGGTGAGATTTAGTCCTGTGAACACACCTAGATGCATGGGGGATGAAAAACAGAAGAGATGCATGTGGATATATTTTGAACACTAGCAGTGTTCTGCCAACACACTCATCATGAAAATTCAAATAAATAAAAAATATATAAAGTAGAAAAGAAAAGGGCCACATTATCCTTACCCTTCATAAATAACCACATTATCAACATTTCAGTTTCTTCAATCAGCACATCTCTACTGCTCTCTCACAGTGTTCCCAGCCCTGTCCTTGATGCTGAATAAACTGAATATGGTTCCTAACCTCATGTTGCTTCCAGTTTAAGTGTCTGTGTGTCTCCTCCTGGGTTTGTAAACTGCTTGTACCACATCTCACTATATGATTTCAGGCAAACTACTTAACTCCTGAAGGGTCAATTTCCTCATTTGCAAAATGGGTATAAAAATAGTACCTAATTTATAGGGCTGTTGGGGGGGATTAAATTTGATAATATAGGTCAAGTAACTTAGAATAAGCATTTAGTTTAAAAAGTCTGATACTATTGCTATATGTATAATATAAATACTTACTTTTATATAAACAGGATTATACCACTTATATGTAGCTGTTCTATGGTCTACTTCTTGAACCCTTTCAGTGATGTTCATTTTTCCGTTTCAAAACATAGAAGATGAAGTTCATCATTGTAACTGCTTTATGGTATTCTGTTGTCTGTATTTATCCTAATATTTATGGCCAAGTTCTTAATGTACTCATTGTTCGGGAGCGGGATCCAAAGCTTGGTTACATTTTTAAAAGACTCATAATCCAGAAGCAGAACGGTGATTTAAATGGCCACTCCTTGACTTGATGACATAATTTTGCCGTTTTGTGCTCCAATCTTTCCATCTGTGTGTTTAGTTAAATCACTCCTCTCTCTCCTAGAAATGTGAAAGCTTCTTAGAAAACACAGATGAAAACAGAAACACAGAGCCAAAAGAGTTCTACTAGGTTTAAACTTAATGATTCCATTTTACTTCCCTAGTTGGAGCAGGACTAATTGCCAACCTCTACACTTGAGTTTAAACAACCCCAAATACCTTCCCAGCCCAGGCTTTAAGAATCTGAATTTCTGTATTGTTTCTTCATAAGGCCTATTTCTTTTCCTTTAGAAAGGGTGTCCTCATTTATATTTTCCTCCCTTCATATCCAACTAAAGTTCTATCTTAAGAAGATACATACACTCCATTAAACCCTACAATTTCAGGCCACTATCTATACAGTCTAAATTTGTGTTTGAACATGTACTCTTTGAATATCAGTGATTTGAATTTTAAATTTCCACAGATAAGATCTTTAAGGGGAAAAATACAAGCACCTATTTTGATTTGGGGGGATTTCAATTGTGAGAACCACACAGGGGCACAAAGACCTGTGTGATCATAGACAAATCACTTCACCTCTCTCAGCTCAGTTTCCCCATCTATAAATGGGAGGGAGCTTAAGGAGTTTCCAAATCCCCTGGTGGCTGATGAGATGCCTCAGGAGCCTCCTTGGAGATGAGGTGTCCTGAGCTGCTCTGATAACCGTCAACCAGCTGGATGATCCCCTCCACTCCTCCATGAGCCTGGACTCCCTGAACTCCAGGCATAATCTATGCCCCTCAGGGCCATTCATTGCTACACAAGGTTTCAAGACATGGTGCTGAAAAAGGAAAAGGGAAGAAATAGTGGAGTCAGAGAAGCCACAGGAAGGAGAGGGAGAGAGACCAGGGAAGATTGAAAAAGGAAGAAGCAAGTTGGCCAGCCTAGTAATGTGACCCCTGCAAAGGGCTGACTCTTCAGACAGGCCCCAAGGGGAGCTTCAGCTTAAAGGTTCGCCCAAAACTACAACCTTCTCTCTCCAGAGAGCTGGAACTTTCTTGAATAGCAGCTGATGCTGTTCCAGGTCAAAGGTGACTGCACTGCCTGGTAGATGCATCTGTCCTGCAGTGGAAGAGGGGTTCAGGCTCTCGGTCTGCTACCAACTGATGGCATGACCTTAGGCAAGTCATGTGACTCTGTGAGGCTCAATTTCTTTATCTGAAAAGCAGAAAGAGTGGGACTGGATGATCTCTTGAGGTCCTTTCCTGATTAAAATGGCATGATTCTTACAAACACTGTGTATATAGCCAGGTGTTCTGGTTTATCTATTGCATTTAATGCCATAAAATAACAAGCATTCTATTATGCTCACAGATTCTGTGGGTCAGGAATTCAGACAGGGTGAATAAGAATGGTTATCTCTGATCCACAACATCTGGGGCCTCAGCCTGGAAAACTTAAATGGCTGTGGATGGGACCCACCTGGAGGTTGCCTTACTCACATATTCTGATGCCTGGTGGGGGTGCGGTGCGTGACTTGAAGATTAGGCTCAGCAGGGGCTGCAGCACTGGCTTGGGCTCTTCACCGCACAGTGGCTGGGCTCTGTGAGGTAGTGTCCCGAGAGACGCAGCCAGTCACGAAAGGGTCTGAGAGAGGAAGGTGGGCGCTGCAAGCCTCTTCAGACCTTGCCTTGGACGTCACGTTTGTTGGTTCCGGTGAGTCACTAAGGCTAACCTAGATTCAAGGGGAGGGAATTAGACTCACCTCTTAATTTGAGAGCGACAGGGCCCCCCTGCATGAGTACACGTGGGATAGTGGATACTGTTGCAGCCATTTTGGTAACTCTGACCCGCCCCTCTGGCCACCCCTTCCTGACACCCCTCTACTCATTCATTCGTATATTACTTGTTTTTAGCCTGCTTCCTTTCAGAAGGAGTTTGAAGACCCTCAGTTGTACTTAGAAGATGGGTTGGTGGGCACAGAGACAAAACGATGGAAGTTGGTTGATGTCAGGTGATAGTCTCATACAGGTATTCATTTACTCATTCCATTAAGTATTTTTTAAGCATTAACAGTAGGTTCCACACTGGAGATGTGAGGTGAGCAAAATTAACACAGGTCCTGTTCTCATGAAGCTTAAGCCCAGCTGGGGAGGCAGGCATTTAAAAATAATTCCACAAATGTAAAACCACGAGTGCTCTAAGCTCTTAAGTGTTACTCCACAATGGCCCAGGAGCTGTGTAAGTACACGACACAGGAGCTTGGTCCTACCCAGGGAATTAACGATTTCCCTGACAAAAAGCAATATCTAAGCTAATAACCCAAAGATGAGGAAGAAGTCAGGTAACTAAACTAAGGTGTCGCATGAACCACTGGTGGTACAGAGATATATTATTATTGTCCTTACTATATATTTATTGTATACTTTTGTGCAGTTTATGACAGGTGTTAATTGGTTTTCCATTTTTGTTGGCAGATAAAGTTTCCTTGTAAAATAAATGTTTTTAAGTTTAACAAAGCTTTCAACTTAAAGAAAGATGGAAAATAAAATAATACAGTAGGCATAACATAAAAAAGGCAAACATCATGTAGATGTTGGTGGATACCTGAAGCTCAGTGTAAAGACTGGACTTGGTGTGTTAAGGGATGGGGTGGGGAGGGGGGTCGTGGGCAGTAAAGGAAGTATTCTGGTGCAGAAACCCTGAGGTGGAGGACTGGGGTGGTGTCCAAAAAACAGAAAGGTAACCAATATGTTTTGAGCAGAAAGCTAGGGGCAATAGCTTGCAATCGGCCAGGAGAGGCCCACAGACCCATGAGAGTCAGGGGCTTTAGTGCAGAACTGAAACCTCCAAAATCCAAAATGGGCCATTGCACTTTCTTCCTTGATTTTATTATTACTTTTTTAAATGGAGGTACTGGGAATTGAACCCAGGACGTCGTGCATGCTAAGTATGTGCTCTACCACTGAGCTATACCCTGCCCTGCTTCTTTCTTTAAATACTGCACCAGTGGCAGGGTTAATACAAAATCACTGATATTTGAATAGTACATTTATAATAGAACAAAGTTAGACTATAGAGATAGCAAGAATATTAACTTGCAGTGTCTGAGAGCTAGTTTTTTCATTGGAAATAATGTTGCTCAACATGTTTTAATTATACTAAGAGCAATAGGACATCAGTGAAGAATTTGGGGAAAGGAAATGATAAAACATAGTTTGTGAGGTTTTAAAAAATAGTTTTTATCAATATAATTCATGCATTAAAAATATTGTACAGAAGACCTAATAATAATAATAAGGCAACATTCTGCTCTCCAACCTCTTTCCCACCCCAGAGGCAACCACTTCAACTCTTTATTGGTTTTATTCTTCTGATAGTTTCCTCCTTATCTACAAAAAAAATGCTTATATCTGTGTCTGTTGATTTATCAAATTTGGACAGTGTACCGGTTACATCAGATATGCTTACTCAGAGGTCCTCAGACTTACCTTTCTCCTAGTCTCTCAGCTCTCCCCACCCAGGACATCCCAGTGCTCACCAACTCAGTCTGAGCTTCTGTTTCCACCACAGGAGGCCGTCAGGCCACATGCCCAGATCTATGTCCCCAGTGGCTACTAAAGGGGCCAGGTGACACAACCTGCATGCATGGGAGGGTAACTTTCCAGGCAGCAAATTTTGACCAGTGGAAGAGAGAAAGCAAAGGCAGGTTGCAGATACACTTCTCTTCCTTTCTCCCTATGATGGCTGCTCCAGGCACAATATTTCCAAACTGTCCAAAGACGTTCTTTGTGATGGAATAGTCACCTGCTAAGGAACCAGCTATGGTTATTCAGGGCACTTTAGGAAGCAATGGCCAGTGCAGGAATGCATCACCTTGTATTTGCTGTCAGTCCTTCCTGGCCTGTCCTCCCCTCCCCCTAACTCTTGCAGAGCTGAGATTGTACCTCCTAATAAAGCATTAGCCCTTAAGCTTTGCCTCAGGCTCTGTTTTCTAGGGGGATCAGCTGAGACAGATATTGCCAATACTATCTATTGACTTACATCTATGACGTAGGATCATCACTCACATCTTTCTCCTGTGTTTCTATAGTGAACTCACTGTTCTTAGTTTTATTAGTTAAATGCTTGTAACTTTTGATTTTGTGCTTAGAATTTTACTTCTTTTTCCAACCATCACAGAAAGTATGTCTTGTCTCTGATATTTTGCAGGATGGAGACACTGGTAGACCTTCTCTTCTTTGTACTTCTCCTTTTACCTCCAAACCACTGCATCATACATTCACATCCCTAAGGTTGAGAGCATTTTCATTCTCTTCTATAGTTGTGATTATCTTCTGTTATTTTCCTGAGTGCTGATTCTATATTTGGAAATCAATAATAGAGTGCATATACTATGATGAGTGTCCATTGAGAGTTTGCTGTGTTTCAGGCGCTGTCCTCTAGGCTCTGGGGATAACACAATGAACAAAACAGATAGAAATCCTTGCCCCTACAGAGCTTTCATTTCAGTGGAGAGACAAACAATAAACAAGATAAATATGTAAAGTGTACAGTGTGATAGGTAAGGAAAGTACTGTGAGGAAGACAGAGCAGAGAAGGTAACTTCCAGAAAGTAAGACAAACAACTGTCTAGGTAAAGGGAACAGCATTCTAGGCAAAGAGAACAGAAAAGATAATGGCCCTGAGACATGAATGTGCTTGTTGTGTTCTAACAAGAGCAAAGAGGGGTGGCTGGATATAGCTCAGTGGCAGAGCACATGTTCAGTTTTACCGATACATAAAAGAAAAAAATGGATATCTGAAAGGCTGCAGGCAGTTCAGAGAAACATTATTGGAAAGGGGAACAAATTAAAAGTAACTTACTACAGAAGAAAGTATCATTGTTTTTTATTTACTAAATACAAGTAATATCTGTTTAATTATTACTTTGTCCTGATGTTCTCCTTTTAAAATATGTTTACATATCTTAAAAATATACAATAATGTAGTCTACAAAATTGAAATATTCGATGTAGACTTTTTAAAAAGATTTTTTAAATTACTATATCAAAATTATTATTGATAAGAATTATTAAAATATTGTTGTATTTTTCTACATATTATCTAAGTAGCCTTACTCTTAATAATTTCTAATTGCCATTGTTACTAGTCCTGTTATTGTTTATTTAAATAACAGCATTTATATTTATGTGCATATATTGATACCTAGCATTCTGCTTTCAGAATAATTTAATAAAGATTTCAAATAAAAATTGAAATAACTCCATTTCATTGTCTACCATAATTACATTTTTCTATTTGTTTAATGAAATTGAAACATATAGCCAATTGGAAAAAAAACCTGAATCTAGCAACCATTTTTTAATAGGAGGTAGACAATATTTAACATTTTAGAAAATGAGGATTAACTGTAATTGAAATAAATATTTCATGGTATGATTTAATAAAATAGGTACTAACTACAGTATTTAATAATGTACACTTAATCCAAAGGAAATCACATTAAAATTTTATTGGTAGCTTTTATCTAACGCATCTTTTAAAAATTAGTAGTCCCAGAAATCATTCCAGTTACACTGTGAAGAATCAGTGTTATTAACCTACACTGATTTCCTGTTCAGATTTTTTTCTTTCTAGCTAATGACTAGACTAAGGATGAGTACTGAGAATAGCTAAAAAGATTTGCCAATATTTAAATACATTTTAAAAGCCATTTTTAGCATTCAATATTTTTCACCAATCCTCTTTGTTCTCCCCAGGAATGAGCTATGTTCTTGACAGAAGTCTGGGGGTAGAGGAGATTAGATCTTTCAACAAAAATTGTCATTCTTCTACCACTCCACTCTATGATGTATCACAACTGAAAATGTTTCAGTGTGGGTCAGAATACCCTATTTCTAATGCTGGTTTCACTCTAACTGAAATATACTTAGAGCAGAGGAAGATCGGCAATCCAGTATGTTTATGATGACTTGATCCATCATGAAAAGTCACTGCCCTTTGGCTTGGTCCAAGAGGTTTATACAGCACGGGGGCCACCTTTGAGATGGGAGATGGGTGAGAGGTATGCTTTTCGTTTGTAAAGCAAGGGGAGAAGCAGAAAAAATTTAGGAAAGGGTCCGTACAGATATAGAGGATCCAGGAGCCACCCGATTCCCTTAAACTATTTTCTTCTTAGAAAGTAACGACAGTTTGAAGACCACTGGTGCAGGAGAGAGGGAGAGCAGATGGACTGAGGACACGTGGTGTGATGGTAGGGCAGCATGGAGGACCCCCTTGAGGTTCACTGTAATGAACAGAAAATGAAACTAATCATGTGTTTTCCATTAGCCACAGTCTGCTGGGCTGATACAGGCATAAAGAAGGTAGAGAAATGGCTTTAACCAGGGTTGTGGATTTAACCAAGCAAGTGGTTTTGAGGATTTAAAGATGTGATACAGGCAAACAATGAACAACAGGAAAAAAAAAAAAAAAGACTGTTCATAAAAGAAATATAATCACGGTACACTACTGAATTCTGCAGTAATATATTTTTATATAGATTTTGACTCATCATACTCTCTACGACCAGTCTATCTTATGGTTACTCCTCCACCCCCATTTTCTTTGTTGTGGATTTAACCGTTTCTTATTCTAATATGATCTTAATACTAATATTGACAGGAAGAGGATATAAACATGTGCAGAGTTTGTCATCGTGAGCAAAAAGTTCTCAAACTACATTTTAAAAGATCACTCTGCCTCTGTTGAGAGTTATTCAGGATGTAAAATTGACATGACTGGGTTATGGAATGGAAATGGGGAATAAAACAGGGGTGTTTGTCCAGGCTTTCTGCTATGGTTATACTCACTAAGATAGGGAACACTGAAAGAGGACAACATTTCTGGAGGAAGATCATACTATATTTTGAGAGCTACTAAGCTTGAATTATCATTGAGCTACCCAAATGAAGAGGCAGGTCAAGGAGGCAGCTGCTGTATGAATTTGCAGTAAGGTCTGAGAAGGACACATATATTAGGGAATTGTTGATAGTATATTCATGAACAATGAGCCAAATGAATGGGTAGATTCTGTTAGGAAATGAACACAGAGTAAGATGGGAAGAGGGTTGTAGTATATTGTTAAAAAAAAAAAAAAAAGGCCACATTTTCCTCTCATCCTGTTTTGCATGACCCTTTACAGTGTGATTTTGTCTCCCATTAAGAGGTGGAGTTTATTGCTCCAGATCTCTTAAGTCTGGACGAGCCTTGTGACTTGCTATGACCAACAGAGAGCAGGGAAATTATGTTGTGGGACTCTGAGCCTAGATGTCAAGAGGCCTGCAGCTCCCACTCTTGACCTTGGGACCGCCATGCTAAGAAGCCTAGATGAAGGACCTACTGTATAGCACAGGGAACTGTATTCAATATCTTGGAATAACCTATAATGGAAAAGAATCTGAGAAAAAGAAATATACATATATTCTGAATCACTTTGCTGTATACTCAAAACTAACACTATATTGTAAGTCTACTATACTTCAATTAAAAAAAATAAATAAAAGATACCTAGATGAGCCTCCTTGAGGATAAGTGACAATGAGAGGGGCTCAGCCAACAGCCATCACTAACACACACAGGTGCGTAAGTCATGTTCGATCATCCAGGCCTCAGTCTGCCATCAGATGGCTATAGTGAGTGACCATAGGCAAGAGCAGCAGAACCCTTCAGCCCAGCCAAACCCAATTTGCTGACCCACTGAATCATGAACAAATAAAATATTTGCTATGTTTAAGCCACTAAATTTTGAGGTGGTTTGTTATGAAGCAACAGACCACTCATTGATGCAGGAACCCAGGAAAGAGTCTTGGGAAACTCTAATATTTAAATATTGGGTAGAGAAGCAAAATCTGGCAAAAAGAAAAGAAAGCAGTAACTAGAGAGATGGGACGAAAATCAGGAAGGTGTGGTGTCAGCAACAAGAAATAGACCCACAGAAGCCAAGAGGTGTTTGGTGAATAAGGGAAAACCAATAGTGTCAAATATGGCTGAAAGGTCAAATAAGATGAAAAATTCCTATTGGGTTTAATGTCATGCAGGTTGTGATTACTCAGTGACATTTAGGACAGAGGGAAAATTGGTAAGTTCAGTTTTAGACAGAGTCTGAGATGCCTATTTCAGTACCTCTGTCCATCATGTAGTTAGACAGGATAAGCCTGAAGCTCAGTGGAAAGTTTAGGACTAGGCAGCATGGAGGTGATAAAGCCATTAGTGCAGACAAGCTCCCCAGGAAGATGATGTGGAGAGGGAGGGGATATGGGGCACACCAAGGTTTTTAGAAGGTCTACACTGGCAGAAAACACCACAAAGAAGCCCATGAATTAGAACCGGGAGAAAGCTGTGCACAAAAGCACAAAGATTAGTGTTTCAAAAGTGTGTCAGATGCAGCCTCTGCTCTAGTCAGGAGAGGACCAGAAGGTCCCCTGCTGAATCTGGCACTGTTTGCTAGAGCATTTCAGCAAAGCTGGGCAATGACTGAACATTAGGAGATGGATGTAGAGGGGTAAAGAGAATCTCACAGAGAGACGAGGGAAAGAGGGCACTTTCAAGGCCCAAGTGTTCTGTTTTTTTATTCATTTTGTTTTAAGGCCCTTTGACTTAAGCTTGTTTATTAATTGAGAAGAAAGAAGTAGTAGGGGAAAAAAATGGAGGGTTACGGTCTAACGGGATATGTTTTCCAACATTTGTTTTTCCAGCTTTCATGAAAAATCCTTATACTTGTATTTAGTCTTTACAATATCACCCTTCCTCTCAATATAGAGTTGGTTAAATTCCCAGATATACTTGCTGTTTCTATTAGAATTTTAGGTTAGCTGATTCCTGATTAAGTTGGGGAGGGACAGGGCATTTTTCTCACTTGGAGCTATTTTTGAATCACAGAGGAAGTATGTAGTATTTCAAGAGTTCCCAAATGACGCTACAAAAAGAAATGAAATTCCCTGGTCAAACTTGAGAAAGGCTATAGGTTGAATATCTCTCTTGGAAACTGACATAGTATATCAGCATATTAAAGCCTCTGAGACGTCCTACCTTAAGCAAAAAACAAAAACAAAAAACCAAACAACAACAAAAACCCCTGCTTAACAAACAAATTTTCCCAGTGTATTGACTTTGGTTTTTATCTCTTTTTCTCTGGATGTTATTAACATACCAAAAGAATTTCCCCTTAACACCAGTTTAGGAAACCCTGCCACAGCAAATTGCTTCTACCTAGGTTCTGTGACTTCCTCTAAGGTTTTACAATAGAGATGGTCTTCATCTTATCTCTAGATTTAGGGACTCATGTTACCTTGGGGGCTTGGAGACCTCCCTAGACTACCTACAGTGACAAATAGTGGTGACACCCCTTTGTAACACCAGGGTAGGGGGTGGAATTAGCAAAAGACTGGACTGAGGATAAAGGTGGTCAATGAGAGGTCAGCAAGAGACAATGTCTTTAATTAAAGCAAAAGAAGTTTCCCTGCTCTGTGAAAGGACTGGTAATTTACTAGAAGCCTTCCCAGAAGGATGTGAGTTGAAGACAGGATCAAAGTGCCTCCTTACTCTGTGTCTGGAGGAAACAATCAACTAAACTACAATCACTTTAAATTAAGACACACAGTTGGTGATGGTTGTATTTTGGAAGTTCTGCTTGAATAAAGAAGAATCAGGATGTAATGCCCATGGAAATGAGGTGATCTACATTATGGCTGAAAGAAGGAAATCTGTGGAGCATAGATTTGTCAGCCTGGCAGTGGGCTGTCTCCAGCGTGACTCAGAGAAGTACAGAGAACAATGGGATCCAGGTTGGTTCCACTGTGGACTCTGATGGGGTCTAACCTGAACTGACAGCCAGCCTTCCCCGTCCCATCTTATTAAAGTGATTAAGTACAACCAACTTTTATCAGGAAAGAGAAAAAGAAAAAAAAGGTTGCTATTTCACATATATTTAAATTCATCCACACACCCAGAATTGGAAGAAAATCATCATTTACGCAATACCTAAAATAACAATGTTTTGGCTCCAGGCTCCCTCTACTGTCTCTGCAATAATAAACAAACATTTTACAGCGCTCTCCTGACTAGATTCCAACATTTATGACAGTCAAAGCAGACATAATCGTGTGCAATGATAAAGGATATCCTTAGTATGATAATCAGGAAGTTCACTATTCAGAGAAAGTTGAAAAATTATAAACTAGTTAATGAAATATTTATATAGGCAGAACCATATGAAGTTGTCATTAACTGACCACTTGTAATCCATAATTGGCAGTTTTATATGGTTCAACCTTGTATGTGAACATTTAATTGTCAAAGAATAGCAGGGTATATGTGTGTGTTTGGGGAGCTGATTATTACTTTTAATAATCTCTATTATGAAATTCCCTAAATACATTGGTTAACTTAAATGATGTTTCTTGGCCAAAATTAACTACAGAATATGTTAAATTCAGTGTCTTATAGAAATGTATACATTATAACTTGGGTTTAGAAGAAAAAAAAATCTGCCTTCAGGTTAAAAAGTGTGAAGACACAAAATGTTTCACACAGGAAGGCAAATGAAAGAACTGTAGAAAAGCCTTATGTTTACAAGAGGAAAGCTTGGAAATAAAATAGTTAACATTTTAACTGAGCAAAGAGGAAGTAGGGCAATTTGCATAGACTTCAAACAATCTCACACTATTGAGAAAATCTGCAAATCCTGGAAAGAATTAGAGGTAAAAACCAAAGTCAATACACTTCAAATACCCTTGATGTTTCACAGTCACTAACGAGAAAGCATCTTCTGGGTAAGTTCACACTGCACAAAATAAATATTAATTCTTTTGTTGGTAATTTTCCAGAAAGTTAATATTTCACAGTTTTATTCCTTAAGTTTGTCTTTGAAGCTGGAAAAAAATGCTTTTTGAAGCTCCGTTTTCATAATCCTAGGAATTCAGTCTAAGAATGAAAAATGCCATTCAAGACTTATTTACAAAGATGTTCATCAAAACCTTACTTTTATAGTGACTGTTCACTACTTAAATCTTATGCCTAGCATAGTGTCTAATATATAGTAAACACTCAATAAATACTCTTGAAAGAAGGAGAAGAGTTGGAAATTTCCAAATTGGAGACTGGTAGAATAAATTATGGACAAATTGTGGTTTATACATATTATATAACATATAGCCATTTAAAATGTTTTTGAAGATTTATCAAAGACACTGGGGAAACAGTAAGACATTGGAGAGAATGGTAAGTGAAGAGGGATGCTAACAATGTGTACACTATCTAATACAAGCTTTATAAATTAAATACATACATGCACACAAAAAAGCTAGTAGGAAAAATAAAATTATTGACTGAGGTGTTTTTTTTCTTTGTGCTTCTCTGTATGTTGCAAATTATCTTTCATGAGCATGTATTACTTTTATAATCAGAAAAACACTTTGTTAAACATTTTTCCACGATGCTCTGCTAACAATTAGATCTGTGATGAAAATTCAGCCATTAAAAACTGTGGAGTTTAATAAAAGATCGTTGTTGTGGGGCAATTAGATAGTTGTATAAGTGTGTTTGGCTTTTCCCTTTCACTTTGTTAGGATAAACTCACTAGATAGATACTTTTGGTAATTTATTCAGTGGCCTGAATGTACCAGCCAGAGCTAAACTGTGTTCTCCCTTCGAGAATTTCACCAAAAATAACTTCTATTCAAAAGTTATAGAGGTAGATGAACTAATGGACATTTTTTTTTTTTGGCTTACCATCCTTTTATTTACTATAAAATATACTGCTTATTTTGTACTTCATTGCTTGGTCCTTTGCTTGCAAGTGTGAAGTTCTACAAAGCATCAAAGGTCTAGGGCCCCAGAAATGGCTAGATTCACTCAGTGTTTGAGGAATGGTGACAGAGAACCCATAACTGGTAGAAATTTTACACCACTGGTGACATCTAATCACAGGACATTGAAGGGCAGGGCCTCTGTCTCTCTATCTGTCTCTCTCATAATTTCTTTTTTTTTTTTCTTCCAGTTTTATTGAGATACAGTTGACGTACAGCACTGTGTAAGTTTAAGGTGTACAGCATAATGATTTGGCTTATCTACATCATGAAATGTCTACTACAATAAGTTTAGTGAACATCCATCATCTCATGTAGATATAAAATTTTTTATAAAGAAAAAATATTTTAGATTAATTAATTTCTAAAGTTATACACACAAAGATGAAATGGAATTTTTTTTATCAGAAATAAAATAACCAACATGGGTTCAGATAAGCCCTGCACCAGGCACTCTACCTAATGATCTTTAATCCTTACAACTACCCTGGAAGCAGGTGCTTTTATTCACATACATAATATTGTAGTAGGAGTAATAATAATAGCTAAGCATTATTGACCAGTTATCTTGTGCCAGGCTCTGTGCCAGGGGCTCGTTTTCTCTCCATTCATGTTCTGAACAAACAGCGTTATCATCCCAACTTTGCACTTGAAGACCCTGAGGCCCAAAGTGGAAGCCTTATCTGCTTAACCACCCCTCCATGTGGAGAAAATATTTTTATTCTCCAAGGTCACTAAACCATTTTTGTCCCTCTTTCAAGAAAAATAAATAAACGTGGAACACAATGCATTCTACAAATGGACTTGAGCTCTTCTGTTGCAGGGAAGAGAGGTAGGAAGAGGAAATTTAATCAGATCAGATTTGGGGCTTTCTTACGTTTCCTTGAAGTAGGACAACGGGAATGGCCAGTCAGACATTACCCCATTTATCAGTACAAAGCAAATTCATCAAAACTAATGTTTTAAAAGGTATTGATCAAGAAAATAATGAATTTCCCTTTGCCTTTATTGAACAAAATGTCTTCAGTCAAACTTAAGACATCAGGGTATGCGTGTCATAGAGGAGATAGTGGTTTGCTACGTCCTTATCAGGCTAGGGATGTGTTCTTCAATGACTTCATTGAGCTCTTTTAAAAACTTCCGTTCTGAAACTTCCATTCTGGCTTTTTTCCTTTGCCTCTTTCCTGCCATCCAGGGCTCCAAGGAGATTTAGAGTGAATGTGAAGAGATGATTAAGAGAATTTTAAAGTAACAGAATCTCTATATACTCTTGGTTCCTGAAATGGTCCACCTGGTTCCATTTTAATAATAATTATAAAATTTACCATTTTTAAGCATCTCTATATGTCAGAATTTTATATACTTTATGTCATTCGAAGCTCCCAACCATCTACAAAGGCACATATCCCCTTAGAGAGCGCCTAAGAGGTTAAATAGCAATTATATCTCATATCAGGTGAAATTTGAATCCAGATCTTGTTCCAATAAATGCGCCTCCCTCCTTCAAAACACGTTGCCTGGTGCCTGACCGCATCCCAAGTGGAGAAAAACAACCAATTCTTTCCTAGAAGCCAAGCTTGAGGGACCCTTAGAATTTTCTAATAGAAATGCTCCCTATGCTCTTCTGTGACCAAAGCAGTTTTTAAAGCAGTAAAACCTTCCACGGTCCAATGTCAATTTCACATCCCAGGACTTGGGCCCTGCTAGTGGGAGAAGAGGGTCCCTGGTTCTAATCATTCAAATCTGATCTCTGGAGAAACGAGTCCGAAGATCCCCCTCACCCCCGGAAACCCATAATCTTCTTGAGGTGACCTAAGGTTGGGGGACCAAGTCCTGCAGGGGACATTTGTTCATCCAAATCCAGGGACAATCCTCTCTCCCAATTCAAGACATCGTTTACTCCATAGGTTTAAAGCACTAATGAGGCCACCCGACTTTTTCCTCTCTTCCCGCTAAGAACAGAAGCAGCTCTGGACATCGAAATTCCATCTCCCCTCATTTTGCCCTTCTCAAAGTGACCAGTGCACGTGCAGACGAGGGTCCGAAGGTGTATGCACTCAATTCTCTGCCTGGTAGGATCCCTCTAACCTTCGGCCTCTGCAGGACCTGGGTCACTGGCTTCCGAGACTCGCGGAAAGTAATCAGCCCCTGGCCCCGCCCCCTCGCGGCCCCCGCCCCCTCGCGGCCCCCGCCCCCTCGCGGCCCCCGCCCCCTCGCGGCCCCCGCCCCCTCGCGGCCCCCGCCCCCTCGCGGCCCCCGCCCCCTGCCCCGGGAGCGCCCCGCCCCTTCCTCTTCTCTTCTCAGCGGTGGGGCTCCTGTTGTGCGCGGTCTGGCCTCCTTGGCAACGCGGCGTCTACCGCTCCACGTTCCCAACACGGAGCCGACCAGGAGCTGCTCTGACTTTCTGTCTACTCTTCCTATGGTCGGCGTGAGAGGCGGGTAAGAGGCGCCGCGTCGACCACGGTCGCACTCTCCCCTTCCCCGCGAGCAGCTTGACCCAGCCCTCTCCTCAGACTCCCCCAGGCCCGGCGCCTGAACCCGCAAACTTCTCTGCCCACTCCAGGTTCGGGCTCTGGCGCCCCACGGCAGCCGAGGCGGCGCGCGAGAAGGTAGGATCCGGTACACCTCGTACTTGGCGTCCTCCTCTGGCTGTAGTCGGGCACTGAGGAAGGGATACTTGAGTCTCTGTGGGTGTGCTAACTGGGCAGTTCTGACAGGCGTGTCTACACCATCATTCTCTGATCTGCCGATTCGCACGCGCCAATTCCTCCACCCCCACCCCCCCCACCCCCCAAAAAACAATGAAAATGGCCAATTTCCATCCCAGGGCTTCCGGCAGCTTCCCTTGAGCCTCAGGTACCCCCTTCCCGTTTTTTCCTTAACTTTTCTTTTTTTTTTTTTTTTTTTTTGGAAACGGCTTAATGGCCAATAGGAGCGAGCCAATGGCTGTAGCTACTACGTCATTACTCGCTAGACGACTTGCTCGACCATAAAAAATTTCTGAGAAATTTGAACAAATCTTTAAACTTCCCGGGGCCTTCTTTTCATCTTCTGTAAAATGAGGGGCTTGGACAACGGATCACTTCTGAGGTCAGTTTTCAGCCTTCTATGAGAGAACGAATTGACTTGAGATTTCCAAAATCAAGATACTGTGGTCTTTTGACTGAAACTACGCTACACTGTGCCTCTGTAGCATCTAAATTAACACGTGGCAGAATTACAGATTTATCGTCTGGCTTCCCAGAGGGCACAGGTGAACTGGATGAATCTGTTCTTTACCCCAAGAGACCCCTGGAAGTTGCTTTTTTTTTTTTAAAATAAATCTGAAAAAGACACTGAAAGTGTCTTTTGATTTGTTACAGTCCCCTAAAAACCGGATATAATGATTCCCCAAATCCACCTTGTTAATTTTTTTTTTCCAGTTGAAGCTTTGGTTTTTTTTAATCTCAGGAAAGCAACAGCACTGCTTTTTCAATGTTAAGAGTTTACCAGAGCTGAGTTCCAACACATTTGTAGGGATTCCACTACATCACTCTATAGAATTCCAGTGCTTCCTACCCCCACCCCTCACTACCACCATTTGAGCTCAGTCTCCAATGTTTTCTCACCCTTCATTGCCCCATCCAGACTCAATTGTGCACGTAGAACTGGCTTCCTTAGAATTCAATTTCAGCACTGTCCTTGCTAGGCTGTGAGGAAGAGGAGGAGTTGTAATTATAATTGTATTAGGAGATAGATACTATTATTTATTATCAGCTATTTATATTAACCCTCACAGTAACTCTCTGAGATAGTGTTTTTAACCTCATTTTACAGTTGAGGAGAGTGAATCATGGAGAGATTAATGCTAAAGATCACACAGTTTGCTGGGATTTGAACATAGGCAATCTGACTCCAGAGCTGGGCTGCTAGCACTACATTATGCTGTAAAGGAAATATATAAAACTTATAGGTAGTCATTTTTAAATATGAATGTAAGTGATAGTCTCTGAAACCATTTTTATACATGTTTCAGACTATGCAGTGAAATATTGCCCGCTGTCCTGTTTCCCCACTAAGCTTCTCTGAGATGGACAATGGTGCTTAATCAGCTCTGTCGCTCCTTCTTACAACAATTTCAGGCCCTGAGCATGTAACTATTTATAAAATCATTCTTTGCCTATTAGAATAAAAGGTAGCTTATAAAAACAGTACAACAGGATAAAATAATTGCACATATGGGATGAAGAAAAAATATATTTTTCAGTATTAGAAGAGAAACCTAAAATGAGAATTTTGTGAAATTTGAATTTTAAATATGGGTAACTCATTTTATAAAAGTTTTTTTTTTTGAAGCTTTGTAGAATCCAGATAGAACCTATTTGGCACTATTGGCTGCTAGTTAGTGAGTACTTAATCCGAGAGGAGTGGGGTATGAGATGGTTTACATTCTTTTTTGGTACTAAGTCTTTATAATCTGGTGTGTATATCTCAAGTGAACTAACCACGTTTCAAGTGCTCGGTTGCCACATACGGCAAGTGGCTACCATACTGGACAGCAAAGCTCTAGTTTAGTATGTTCTTTTCCTTTGCTTTCTTGTTTTCTTCTTTCCTGTTCCATTTGTTTAACAAATATTTATTGAGCACCAATTTGTATGACATGGAGTGCACTAGGTACTAGAGATTTTTTTTTTTTTTTTTTAAGTGGCTTGAATTTATCTGTTCTTTGAGGCCAAAAAACTAGCTGAACTAATTGGGCTGTTGACTGGGGTTTTGGTTGTTGAGAGAGAAAGTCAAGTTTCCCTTGAAGGCTAGAGCTGTATCACCTAAAACTTAAGAATTGCTGGGAGCCTCATGTTTTACACCATGTGTAGAAAATCTGTCTGCAGTGAAAAAGAAGAATGAGGCCCACCTGCAGGGAAAAGCTGAGGCGAACAAGGGAAAGCCCCCGTGCAAGCCCCACCCCACTCCCTGACCACACCTGTAGCCACTGTGTCCTGATTTCCACAGAGATAAGTATTCAACTCTTGGGTTCTATGAGCCAGCGCTTCCTTTTTTGTGCTTACGCTACCTTGAGCATGGTTTCTGTAACTTGCAACCAAGAGTCCAGGCTCATACAGCCAAGAAGCCAAAACCTATGACCTTTCTTTTAGAAATGAGCCCATGATGTCCCCCACCCTGCTGTGCCCTGAACCCCAAAGTACGTGTTTATTACATAATACACAGAATATTTTCAAACATATGTAATCATATAATTATGCCTTTTCAGTCATTTTGTCATGAACATTTTATATACTTAACCTAAGTAGATACATTCATGTTCTGATTAATACTATCCCATCTTTCTATATAATTCTTTCAGTACTTTTTTCCTTAATAAAAATAAATTTATATCTGCTTTTCCCCCCTCTTAGAATCATCCCTCCCTATTCTATGGGCCTTTCTTTTTCACTATAAGAGCATTCTAAGCCAGTTAAATTGCTTTATATCATTCCAATGGTTTTATTCAATCAGTATCTGCATACCTTTAAAGTGGTGCAGCACCCACACTCATGAGTAAGAGCCAGTCTCTGCTCTCCAGAAACTTATATCCTGGTGGTACAGTCATTCTACCATAAGCTATATGTGCATTTTCTTGATGGATTCTTTTCCTGTACCTTTTTTTTTTTTTTTTTCATCCTGCTTCTTAATTCTTAAATGTTAGTATTTCCCAGGATTCCATCCTTGGCCTTTTCTTATTCTGCATGGCCCATGCCATCCATCTCCACTCTTTCACAGCTATCTCATACATCATCTTCTCTCTTGAGTTCTAACTCTCTTTTCAGTAGACTAGAACACTTGATTTCAGATGACTACAGGTATCTCCAACTCAGAGTTTCCAAAACCAAACTTATTATCCCCCAGAATGTACTCCTTTCTTGGTACTCATCCTGGCCATCCAATCTAGAACCATCAAAATCTTTTGTTCTCCCTCACTTCTATGCCCATGGACTCTTAGTTTCACCTCACTTTTTGTTCCGAGTGTACCTTCCTGGCTTTGGACATCATTTTTTCCTTGGAGTGGGGTTTGACAGACTTTTTCTGTAACAGGCCAGATAATAAGTATTTTAGGCTTTGTAGGCATTACAGTCTTTGTTGGAACTTTTCAACTCTGCCATTGTATCTTGAAAGCACCCACTGACAATGTACAAAGAAATGAACATGTCTGAGTTCACATACAATTTTATTTATAAAGATAGGCAGTGAGTCATATTTGGTCCATGGATGGTAGTTTGCCAAGCCCTGCTTTGGGCTGTTGTTTGGACCAGCCTCTTAACTGGTCTCTCCACCTTCCATTCCCTCACAGGTGGAGGAAAATATCTGTTAAGGAAATGCACATAAGCAAAATGTAGACAGATAAGCACAGAGTGATGGAATGACTGTACCACCAGGATAGGCTTCATCTGTTGCCATTCTCTAACACTCTGCAGGACTACCTTCCTTCCTGTTGACTGACCACTTGACCCTGACTTGGTTAAGTAAATGCCACCTTCAAAGCCTGACTCAGTCTGGCTTCCCACTGCAGGTAGAGTTGGTCACTTCTTACTCTGTGCTGCCACAGCCTATGTTAACTCTAGTGTCCTGGCTCTTATTACGTGATAGCAGGTGTGTTAGCCTCTTGTGGTTTCAAAGAGTAGGAGCCACATTAGTCAAGGTCTCTTGGTTTCAAATGACAAAACAACTCCAGCTTGTTTTGGCAAAAAGGGAAATCAGTTGGCCCGTGGTAAAGGCAGAGGTTGAGCTGGAAACAGGGGCTCAGATATCAGGGATGTCTGTCTCTCCCTCCCACTCCACCCCCCGTCCCTGTCCCTCTCTCTCTTCTTCATCTCTCATCCCTGATTCTTTTGTATATTCTGCTACACTCTCAGGGTGCTTTTCCCCTGAAACCTAGAACCATGGCTGCTGGGAGCTCTGCACTCATATTCTCTTCCCTTTGTGACAGTTCCACTTGGAAAAATCTCTGAGGAAGATTGTGATGAGCTTAGCTCAGATCACAGGCTCAGCCCTTGGTCCAGTCCCTGTGTTAGCTTCTGAATTACCATGATTGGTCTGTCTTAGGGTAGTACTGCTCTTGTGTTTGGGGAAGGCTGAATCTGTCAACCACATAAGGGGGAATGGGCTATAGGCAGACAATATTTTATTCAAGGGATATTTGCAGAAATTAAAATACTTGGGGGAGGATGGCAAACCCAGAGAAAAGGCCTCAGAACTGGATTCTGGAACTGGAAGGATGTTCAGGGACAGCTCTTTTGACTGGACTGTCTCTCCATCTATCTTTCCAATTCTGCCTCCTCTGCCTTCTGACTCGCCTTGGATATCTCCAGTCCATGAGCTCCAAGAAGAAGGGATTTGACTGATCCTGTTTGGGCAGTATGGAAATTACATTGGAGCCCCTAGAAGGAAGCATTTAGTATAGTACTTTGAGGCTTGGTCTGTTCCACATACATAGGAAGTTAGTACGTGTGTCCCCAGAGCTTATTAAAGACATATCTGATACATAGTAGGTGCTCATCAAAGGTTTGTTTTAAATAGACATTGAATATTACATGAAACTTGGGAGTTAGCCTGTGTTCCTGTTACCACCAGGATTTTTGAAAGACATCAGGAGAGTCTGCCCATGTACCAAAAGCCAGAGGGCGCACCTGGTAGAGACTCAAAGTGCTGATGAAATGAATGTTGTGATGTTAACATTAACTGTAATCAGTGGTTATGAATCTACAGGGTGTGCACTTACATACTGTTCTTTCTGAATACCATGACCCCAATTTGAATAGGCACCACTGGGTAGAGAAGAGAATTGAAGTAGCACAAAGCCAACATGAAAGCTCACATGTGTGTAAGAGGTGAATAAACAAAGAGGTGGGCACAAATAGTATTGCAAATTTTAAGTTGTGTTTTTTTTTAAATAGATGATACATTTATTTTATTCCAATTTCAAGAGGAACAACAGATGTAAAGTAAAAAGCTCCCTCCCACCTTAGTCCTGCAGCCATCCCTTTTTCCTCCCCAAGAGTCAACCAATACTATGTTTCTTTTCTGAAAGCATTTCTTTTCAGAAATATTTTTTGCATATTAATAGTCATTTGAAAAAATACATATTATCTGTGCAATGGCTGTACCTTATTCAGATCAATTATCAGTCTCTGCTTTAAGTATACCTGTGTTCTTGATTACTCTTTTTCCCTGGAGTCAGTGGTCGTTCTAAGCAAGTATCATTACTTTGATTTATGTGATTAATTAATTAATTAAAAGTCCTTAGAGCCAGTCTGCTTGTCTCAGTAACAATACAGCCCCCTTTTTGTTTCCCTAAGCAATCTTAGCCCCATAGGACATCTTTCCAGTTCTTTTTTAGATAAACCATCTAGTTGTTTCTACTGGGCCCCTCCTATATGCTAGGCACTATGCTAAACACTTTACTCAGATCATCCTATTTAATCCTTAAAATGAGCCAATGAAGTTGGCACCATTGTGATCCCTGTTTTACAAATGAAGGAACGGAGGCCCACAGAACTTGAATAACTTACCCAGGTTTGCAAGGGAAGTGGCAGAACTGAGATGTGAACCCAATGTCTTTCACTCAAGAGCCTCAACTCTTTTTTTTTTATTATTAAAGTATAGTTGATTTACAATATTGTGTTAGTTTTAGGTGTACAGCAAAGTGATTCAGTTATATATATATATTTTTCAGATTATTTTCCATTGTAGTTTATTACAAGATATTGAGTATAATTTCCCGTGTTGTACAGTAAATCCTTGTTGCTTATCTTTTTTATGTATAGTAGTGTATATCTGTTAATCCCATCCTCCTAATTTATCCCTCCTGCACCCTGGTTGGTAACCATTGATTTATTTTCTCTGTCTGTGGGTCTGTTTCTAAGATATATAGATTCAATTCTATTATTTTTTAGATTCCACATGTAAGTGATACAGTATTTGTGTTTGACTTCACTTCGTATGATATTATCCAAGTCCCTCTGTGTTGCTGTAAATGGCAGTATTTCATTCTTTATTATGGCTGAGTAATATTACATTGTATATATTGTATTCCACTGTGTGTGTGTGTGTGTGTATACACACCCCATTTTAAACCATTTGTCTGTTGATGGGCACTTGGGTTGTTTCCATGTTTTGGCTATTGTAAATAGTACTGCTATGAACACTGGGGTGCATGTATCTTTTCAAATTAGAATTTTCATCTTTTCTGGATATTTATCCAGGAGTGGAGTTGCTGGATCATATGGTAGCTCTGTTTTTAGTTTTTTCCATAGTGGCTGCACCAATTTACATTCCTACCAACAGAATACGAGGGTTCCTTTTTCTCCACATCCTCTCCAACATTTATTATTTGTAGACTTTTTAATGACAGCCATTCTGACTGGTGTGAGTTGATACTTCATTGTGGTTTTGATTTGCATCTCTCTAATAATTAGCAATGTTGAACATTTTTTATATGCATCCTGGCCATCTATATGTCTTTGGAGAAATGTCTGTTTAGGTCTTCTGCCCATTTTTGATTGAGATGTTTGGTTTTTTTTTTTTTTTTTGATATTGAGTTATATAAGCTATTTGTGTTTTGGATATCAACCTCTTGTCATCACATCATTTGCAAACATTTTCTCTCATTCCCTAGGTTGTCTTTTCATTTTGTTGATGGTTTCTTTTGCTGTGCAAAAGCTTTTAAGTTTGATTAGGTCCCCTTTGTTTATTTTTGCTTCTATTTCTTTTGCCTTTAGGAAACTGATCTAAGAAAATATTGCTATGATTTATGTTCGAGAATGTTTTGTCTTTTAGGAGTTTTATGGTGTTGTGTCTTACATTTAAGTCTTTAAATCATTTTAAGTTTATTTTTGTACATGGTGAAAGGAAGTGTTCCAGTTTCATTAATTTACATGTAGCTATCCAGCTTTCCTAACAGCACTTACTGAAAAGACTGTCTTTTCTCCATTGTATATTCTTTCCTCCTTTGTGGTAAATTAATTGACCGTAGGTGTGTGGGTTTATTTCTGAAGAGCTCCAACTCTTGAGTATTACTCTCTACTGCAGGCCCCGCCCCACCAAGAATTCAATTTTATGAGAGGAGATTAAATGAACATTTTCCTAGGCCAGAGCTAGCAGAGACTGGGTTTCCACCAAGGATTGGGATCTGCACATCCTAGGTTTTTCTTTATCAGGTGAAAATGAGAGGAGAATTATATGCATTGACGTTTCATCCAGGTAAAGGGTAGAATGTAGCAATCCATAAAGATCCTAGGGCTGGAAAGAGAAGAAAGCTCTAAATATAAAGAGGATGTCTAACCAGACATATGGGTACCCACAGGATTGTGGAAATTTGTAGCATGAAAGTATCTCTCATGAGAGGCCACCTCAGATATCTTTTGTTAAGGCCTTCTTTGGTTCATTTATTGGATTGTTTCAGCTCCTGAGCTCTACTGCCCTAGAGAATCAGGAGTAAAATTTTTCATTTATCCTAGAGTTTGGTCTTCTACAACAGTTTTTCCCAGAAAGAGGCCTTGCTTTTCTGAAGGACTTTAGCTCTCTCTCTGAGCTTCTCATAGGGATAATCAAATTAATAACATATATAATATCTGGCTAGATCAGAAAACAAAGCTTGAGGCAAAAGTTTATGTATACTGCTTTACTCCAGAGTGCAAATTGTTACCAAAGGCAAGTTCATGTGCCCAACACACCTTGAGGCCAAACAAACTGGAACATGAGTTTGGAGCAAAGAAAGGTTTATTGAAGGGCCAAGCAAGGAGGATGGGGTGGCTCCCTGAAGGTTTTCAGCAAAGCATGTTTAAAGGCCAGGTAAGGGAGAGGGTCATAGGGTACGTGATCAGCTCATGCACAGTTCTCTGATTGGTTGATGTTGAGGTAACAGGGAGGTCAACACTATCAACCCCTAGGTGCCAGAGGTCTGGGGACCAAGTGCTTTCGATCATCAAGTAGTTAGTTTCTTCCCTTGGGTGGTGGTTTTTAGCATATATCTGAAATATACATAAGATACTATGCTCTGGGTACTTCAGAGAGGAGCTACAGCAGAGGGTATGGTTACAAAATCAGTGTGAGGGAGATTTAAAAAGAGAAAAACTTAATGCAAAATAGTGAAGCTTCTCCTTTATTGTCTATAGTTTTGGCCCTGAATTTTGTATTCCAGAAATCCCTAGGTGTGTACTACTAATAATTTTTAAAGCCTGGCTTGGGATCTGGGGACAAATGTTAGGGGAGGAGAGGGCAAGTGAATTATTACTTACGAAAACTTTAAGTGTGGCATCTCTCACACATTAAAAAAAAAAGCCCAACACCTTGAGAGTTTATTTTTGATCTTTACGATTAGAATGGAATTGATTCAGATATATAAAGAAATAAATTGTAGGCAATTCAGTCTATATAGGCCAACTTTAAAAAGGTAAACATTCACAGAGAAAACATTGTAACTTGAAAATATTAATAAACCCATGACGGAACGTATAAGGTAAGAATTGTATTTTAAAATGTATCTTTGGATAAAATCAAAGGTTAATTTTTAAATGCGTTTGTTGAAATAATATTTTATTGAAAATACTGTTTCTTGAAATATCATGGAAAAATATCTTGTTCTGGCTAATACACACTCTTCAAAGGTGTTTTTCATAACATGGATGAACTGGGGTGTGGCAGGTGGTTTGGGTTACATGTTGTTTTGCTTTGTTAAAGTGGGAGGAGAAAAGCGGTGTTAGAAACATACACCACGCTCAATTTATGGTTTCTGGGGTCAGCTCTGTAGGAAAGGGGAGCCCTCAACCTGCCATTGGTTGTGTTTGGATCTACATCTAGGGTCCAAGTTACGTAAAACCAAAAAGGTAATGGAGAATTAGAGGCTAATTTAATATATCACTTTCCTAACATATAAAATTATTCCTATACTCTTTTTACATAAACTCCAAGGTGAATGGGAAGAAGAGGAAGGGTTGATTCCTCTAGAATTTTTTTTAAACTAATTTCATTATCCAGACAAATGATGGTTTGTTTTTTTTTTTTTCACTTAGGATGAAAATAATGCTGCTAAATACAAAAGGAAAATATGTGTTTACTACCATGCCAACAGACTGAATACTGCATTTTTTTTACTAGTATTTATAATAATAAATTTATACTAGTGTTTAAAGACTTGTGAAGTAAATAGTTTGGTTTTTGTAGGAATTATCTAGACAAGACAGATGCTGTGAAGGTAAACATATAAACTATTTTTTAGGATGCTTCACTTCTAATTTACCATCAGTTTATATAGTTTTTGAATAATTGGCTTAAGTATAAAATTACATTTTAGCCTAGATAATAGAAATGTTTATATAAAGGCTATGAATGAATTATTTCAAATACTGCAAACTAAAATAATATTGATAATACTAGTTTTTATTTCTGCTTCTATTTTAGGCACCAAAATATCAACAGAATGGCAGATTGCCAGTGCTTGATCCAAAGGGTAAATGATTTATTACTGAAAAAGAATATATTTGACCACCCTTTTGTCCTGAATATTAAGAAGACAGTCTACTGGGATGGTTGAGTGTGGTTGAAAGACTTAGCAATTAAATCCTTTATTATATTGCCTGTCATTCAAACAGTGCCTAAATATTTGCCAGTCAGGAATTTCTATTAAGAATATCATTATTGGTAAAATACTGAGTTGATTTTTTTTTCTTCTCTTTCAGAAAAAGTGGTGATTGAACCAAATGAGGCAATATCAGAGTAAGATGTCTCTGGCTGTGCATCTGATCTATCACATGCCTTTCAAGCAATTAGAACTAGATAATGCAATCATTTGTCACCCAATTAAATTTGAAAGGCCAGAAATGCATGGATTAGCACTGAGCTTTTGCTTCAGTCAAAGCAATTGTTACTTAGATAAAAGGACATCTAAAATGAAAAAGGAATTTTTATAAAAGTGTAGAGGTGTGGATAATATTCAAATCTGCTTTTAAAATCCTTAAACATCAAGTATTCTGTATTTTACTTATATAATTTTCATTGCTTATTCCTATTTCCCTTTGATACTTGCTCATTTCTTTGAGAATATAATTTTAAATGAATATTTACCTTAAAATCAAACAGATTCTTAATTTACTATGAGAAGAACCATTACTATCAAGTAAGGAAAATAATCACACCAACTAGTTGAAGAGATTGGTGTTAAAAAGAATTATAGTCCATTTTTAATTTGATAGCTAAATATTAACTACCTGCTTTGTTCAAGGCACTGATTCTGATAATTTATGAAAGCCTTTCCTGATATGATCATCTCCAACCCCCTGAAAAAAAACTTCAATTATTTATTCCATGAAAAATTACACTTTGAAAAGTTGATCGTAAAAATATATTCATGGGGATCAACTATTGACAGATTGGTAGGTGCCATTCTGGTGGGATTCTATTCAAATTGATACTGTTTTGACTTATTCTGAATATTATTGGCTAGGGAACATTCTACCTTATGCAGCATATATTTTAATTTTCATATTGTCAAGGGTAAAAATTAAAGTTATGGCCCACCTTGGCTTTTGTTGTAAATTGTATATTAAATATATATTTTTATGTTAAAGAGAAAGTAATGTATTACAGATCAGTGATGGAGAATCTGTGTTTATTACAGATTAAATGATATAGACAACCAGAAAAAATTTAATGCCCCATTAAGTGTATTAATCTAGATGTAATTATGTATTATATATCCTATTACATGGTTGAAAACATTTAAATTAAAAGTCTAAGAAAATTTTAGTAGTCTTTGAGGGAAATATGATATAACTTTCAATAATAATAATGGGAGTTAGTAGTCGTTAATGAAAATAAATTACTGTTGTGTCTGTGAACCCCAGTGTTCTAGACTGTGATGAGCACTGCTGGAATTGGAGCAAGGGGGAATCCACATCCTGAGGATAAACCAGATGCAGTCTGGGCCAGAATAGGAAAGCAGACTGGCTCCTTGTTCTCTTGACCTCATTAATAATTGTATCTGCTTATCAGACTACTTTTTGCAAGGGCAGCATGATCATGTTCCCGCCACGTTACTGGCAGAGAAGAGTTTGAGTTTGGTTGGGTTTGGTTGTTTGGAGTGGGGGAGCTGGAGGGGTGGGTAGGGAGCCAATAAACTTCATAGGTGTGTGACTTTGTCACCTCAGGTACCTCACCCAGACTTGAAGGTAAACAGAGCCAATCCTGGGGAAAAAAAAAAAAGATTAAATAGGAAAACAGAAAATCACGGGGGGAACTTTACTTGGGGAACAGTGTGATTAACCTGCAAAGCTGATGTATTTTCTCTATGTAACTTACATTCCACTCTCCACCTGCCTTCTGGCTCCACAGTGTGACTGGCAAGTGAAATTTCCTACCAGGTCCTGGCCAGGTTAGGGTGGGGAAAACGAGAAGTTTTCTTTCCCCACAAGTTCTTTGCCTTAATCTTCTGATTGGTTCTTCATTCTAATCTGCGTCACAAGGACTATGTGGACTTTATAAACTAGGAGTTCAAACTTCCCTGCACACAAAGCCCAAATCTCTCATTTCCTTTTTTCCTCCTGGATCCCATCAAAGAGTTTATCTACCCAACAGATTGCACTTAATTAGCAAACTATTTTCAACAGTAAAAGTAGCATATGTCTTTAATGCTGGACAAAGTTTTCTAGGTCTTAGACCTTTGATCTGTTGGTTTTTTGGTCAAGCTTTCAAGTACACTTAAAGATGGGAGGGGAAAATTGCTAAAGCAAACCCACAGCACTCAACCCTTTGAGGATGAAAACCTACATCTAAAGGTTATTCCATAATCATATGTTTTATGTCTTCTAAAATGTATGACATGTTATTTTTTATTCCCATTTTTATACTTTAAGTAAATGCCTCTTTAGACGCAGACCAAGATTGGCAAGCAAACTTTCTATGTCACCAACACAGGTCTCTCTAACTGTATCTAAGACAGCCTCAAAAAAGTAAGTTTTAATTAATTTTGTTTCAGGCTTATGTTTGATAAATATAAATCATTTGAAAACAAAGTTTAAAATATAAACTTCTTTTAAAAATTATTAACTCCAATAGAAGTTTGGGGACATTTCATAAACATGTCCAATGTGTTCAACATACTAAGAAATAATTTTTTAATATATATTTTATTTATTTGTTGTTGTAT